>NC_056743.1:1161026558-1161091106 GCF_019279795.1 Protopterus annectens
CTAGTTTAGAAGAAAAGCAAATCCCAAGAAGGAAAGACATCCCTGATCAGTATCAGTAAGAAAGTAAGGTCCCTCATGAAATCATCCAAGGCTAACTTTGAAAGAAAAATAGCCAAGGATTCAAAAGATAACCACAGAACCTTCTTTAGCTATGTTAAGAATCTAAGTGGCAACTTGCAGATATGCACTGAACTAGTGCAAAATAGCACAAAATATACTGAACCTACTGATATTGCCAACATCCTGGCAGATAGATTCAGTGCAAACGTCACCCCCTTCTCACCTTCAAAAGGGCCCACAACAATACTGGAAAAGTGTAGTGTCCCAAAAATTAGAGATGCACTGGTGAACACATCCCTTTCAAAAGCCAAAAACACAGCATCAATGGGACCAGGTGGTGTCCCAGGCTGCGTCTTGCATGAACTACAGAACAAACTAACCCGCACCTAAACATGCTGTTCAAACTCAGCCTCCCCACAGGCTTCGTGCTCATAGAATGGCACACAGCAACAGTTATTCCTCTCTACAAAGGAGAGGCCACAACTAACCCTGGTAACTATCACCCCATAAGCCTGACTAGCCTAGTCTGGAAGGCTATGGAGTGCATCATCATGGAACTTACTAACAAAGACATTGAGAACCTCCAAACACTTGACCCGACCCAGTTCGGCTTTTTTAAGGGCAGATCATGCCTACTAAACCTGGTTGACTTCTTCAAGACAGTCACCAAGGTCATAGACGAGGGAAAGGTGGTTCACAGAGCCTACCTTGACCTCGCCAAGGCTTTCGACACTATTCCCCACTCAGGTATTACAGAAAAACTCACCAGTCTGAACATAAACCCCTATGTCATGAGATGGGCTGCTAACTGGCTTACAGACAAAACTCACACGGTAAGAATAGCAGGCTCCAGGTCCGACTCTAAACCAGTCACAAGTGGTGTCCTGCAAGGCTCAGTCCTGAGACCCCTACTGTTTGGCATATACTTTTCAGAAGTACAGGCAAACACAGGAGGACTATGGCTAACCAAGTTTGCCGATGACTGCAAACTGGGAGCCATAATTGACTCTCCGGCTGACAAGGACATCCTCTAAAAGGGCCTTACTGAGACAGACACCTGGTGTCAAAGTTATGGCCTCAAGCTAAATGCCAAAAATGCATAGTCATCTCATTTGGGAAAATCAAAACACCCACGAATTACCACATAGGTTGCAGCCCCCTTAATATAGAAGAGGTAATAAGAGATCTGGGGACCCAGGTAGATAGTAATCCCTCCTTTGACAATCATATTGCCAAAGTAGTTAGGACATCCTTCTATGTGGCCCATCTAATTATTAAAGGGTTCGCATATAGAAATAAAAAGGTTATAGTGCCCCTCTACTTGTCACTCATTGGACCCCATAGAGTACAATACCCCATTTGGGATGTACATCACAAGACACTTCCAACAGCTGGAAAGACCACAAAAATACCTCACCAAGAGGATTACTGGCCTCAAACATATATCCTATGCAGCCTGAATGAAAAAACTCCGGCTGTACTCAATGGCATATCGCTTACTCAGAGGTGATCTCTGCCTGACTTACAAAGCCATGTCCAACTCAGAATTGATGGACATGCTTCACCTAAAGAAATCCAAGTCACTGCTAGCCATGTGCTCTAGTGAGCTAAACCTCGCCACAACAATAAACAGAACATGCTGGAGGGATAGATTCCTGACACCGAGACTTCCCATGCTTTGGAACAAAATTCCAAATTACATCAGGCAGAGCCCCTCACTAACGCTCTTCAAGAGAAACGTTAGCGAGTGGATGGGTAACTGAAAATACACCCCTGGGATCACTTCATTGGCTCTGCTTGACAGAGGATCAGTTAATGAATCAATGGGGTGGCGAAAGCCGACACACTCTGGCTAGGCTTATAAATGCCCTCGTGCAGATAGCCTAGTACCTACCTATGAACCTATGAACCTATGAACTCACACATCACAACAGTTGTCCAAAGGAACCAGACCAAGGAGGCAACATTAAATAATCCACTCACCCACAGACCCCTGTGCCTGCAGAATTTCACCATGTAGACAGACACAGGTGAGTAGGTGATGTAATGTGCAATGGTGTCAATGCATGCCTTGAACAGGCCATATTGTCCCTGGCCAGGTTCCCTTCACATGGTCGACATTTAAGAATGTTGACATTCATCATTCATATGGCCGAGACCATATGATTGACATTCTAAATGTCAACCATATGGGATCGGCATTTCTGTACAGTGCGGAATGGAAAGATTTTCATCTTCCACACTGTAGTGAATTCTCAGAGTTGGTATATTTAAGTTCCGGGGTTGTGGGAGAGGGAACCCACCATGGGGGGTCAAGGGCATACCCTCCCTGCTAGCAGCATGAAGGTAAGTTTTTTAGTGTTTTTTTATTTTTTTCTTCTATGGCCGACATTTCAGACGTCGATCATATGGTCTCAGCCATATGCATATCGACATTCTGAAATGTCGACCATATGAAGTAGATCCCCCTGGCCACATGATTGCATATCTATTATCTAACTGCAACCAGCCACATATGGCCATACTGGTAACTGTACATACATAACAGGGATATTAACAGGTATCCCACTACTAGTACATGAGACACAATAACAGTACCAAGGAATATCACGCTGCAGGCCACACATGCTGTCTAACAACAGGCTAATTTGTGTACTCCACAAGTACTGCCCCTACAAGCACATCTGCAACAGACATAACTTGTGAAGGGTGTGATAAGTACAGTGAGCTACAATGTGTAATAGTAGGTACATTGGGGTTCTAATCTCATATCAGCTAACTGTGTGTGTGTTTCCATGAGTGTATAAATATATCCACTTGCAGCACAACGGATATGCCCATAAGGGCTATCTCCATGCAATGGTTATGCATTTTATTGGCCTGTGACTAGCTGCTGGCCTCTAAATTACTCTTCTGTGCCAAGGGTTTGCTGATGTCATCCACCTTAAGAGCACTTTCAGACAGTCTAATATCAGATAAACTTCATGGCACATGTGATAGGTATTGTGAGTAATAGTGTGTAATAGTAGATAAATAGGGGTTCTAGTCTCACATCAGCCAGCTCTGTGTGTGAGTGTGTATAAATATATCCCCATGCAGCACTACAGACATGCCCATATGGGCTATCTATGGGCAATGGTTATGCATTTTATAGGCCTGTGACTAGTTGCTGGCCTCTAAATTGCCCTCTTTTACAAGGCCTATTGATGTCATCCACCTTAAGAGCACTGGCTGACAACCTATTATTAGAGAAAACTCCCAGGGACATGTGATAAGGGCTATGAGCTCTAGTATATAATAGTAGATATGTAGGGGTTTTAACTCCACATCAGCCAACTCTGTGTGTACCCATTTGTGTGCATAAATATAACCCCATGCAGCACTGCAGACATGCCTGCATGGGCTATCTCCTTGTAATGGTTATGCATTTTATCAGCCTGTGACTAGCTGCTGTTCTCTAAATTGCCCTCATATACAAAGCCTGCTGATGTCATCCACCTTAAGAGCACTGGCTGACAACATAATATCAGATAAACTCCATGGTACATGCGGAAGGTACTGCAGGTTATTTTGTGTAGTCATAATTAAGTAGGAGTTCTAATTTCATATCAACCAACTGTGTGTGTGTGTGTGTGTGTGTGTGTGTGTGTGTGTGTGTGTGTGTGTGTGTGTGTGTGTGTGTGTGTGTGTGTGTGTGTGTGTGTGTGCGTGTATAAATATATCTCTTTGAAACACTACAGACATGCCCATATGGTCTATCTCCATGCAATGGTCATGTATTTTATGGGTCTTTGACTAACTTCTGGTCTCTAAATTGCACTCCTCTACAAATTTTGATGATATCATCCACCTTAAGAGCGCTAGCTGACAACCTAATATCAGATAAACTCTATGGCACATTCAATAACTACTGCAGGTTATCATGTATAAAAGTAGAACATTGGGGTTCTAATCTCACATCAACCAACTGTGTGTGTGTGTGTGTGTGTGTGTGTGTGTGTGTGTGTGTGTGTGTGTGTGTGTGTGCGCGTGTATAAATATATCTCTTTGAAACACTACAGACATGCCCATATGGTCTATCTCCATGCAATGGTCATGTATTTTATGGGTCTTTGACTAACTTCTGGTCTCTAAATTGCACTCCTCTACAAATTTTGATGATATCATCCACCTTAAGAGCGCTAGCTGACAACCTAATATCAGATAAACTCTATGGCACATTCAATAACTACTGCAGGTTATCATGTATAAAAGTAGAACATTGGGGTTCTAATCTCACATCAACCAACTGTGTGTGTGTGTGTGTGTGTGTGTGTGTGTGTGTGTGTGTATAAATATATACCCTTGCAGCACTATAGACATGCCCATATGGCCTGTCTCTATGCAATGCTTATGCATTTATGGCCATGTGACTAGCTGCTAGCCTTAAATTGCCCTCATCTACATAATCATAACTGATGTCTGCAACCTATCTGACCCAGGCACAGGATATCTGTAGATGTGTCAACTCCATCACCACACCTTTTAGATTCGTAAGATCAGAAAACCCAAGTGACATGTATCAAGGGTACCAGACCTTGTCACAAGGTTTGACTGCATGATTATGCTGACTGCCCCCCTTGTCCTTGATACACTGCTCTACACATATGCACCTAGACAGCCATGCACATATACTGCCATATTGTGCTGTCATATTTCTGCTGTGGTGCCATACAATCCTGTGCCGCTGTCTTGCCAACTAGTGTCCATAGTTTATCCCCTCAGACTCCTAGAACAGAAACATACATAGGTTTGTGACACACCTGTCATTTTGTAACACTACACAACATCATGCAACAAGAATACACAAAGTTTGATGTCTAGTCATGACACATACCAGCATACAGTACCTGCTGGCCCACAACAAGTGCCATGGCAAAACAATACTGCACTACAAAAGTACATGTCAAGTAATATAGTCACCCTGTGCATCAGACACATATTTGCATTTCCCTGCATCGATGGCATGGATGGCAGGGATGTGGCACAAGTACACCACTTTGTGGTGTAGGGGTGCCAGAGGCCTAGGCTGCACCAAACAGTTGACCACATGTGAGTGAGTCAGGAAGGGGTGCGGGTTATATGGGCCATGGAGGAGTGCTGTGTGCATCTCTTGGTGACCTGTATGTGGCAGTGGTGTTTGAGTGGGTGCATGTACACAGTCAAACCCAGTGCTAGTCCTACACATGTGCATGTTGGACAGCTGTGGACCATACATGGGAGAGTGCACAGTTCACTGTCTCTGGCCACAAACACAGGAACTGGCTCTGCCAGGAGTAGCACTGGCACCACCATGCTCAAAGTCAGATGCGGTGCAAGCAGCTGACAGTGACTGCTGTCTGCTGGGGCTGGGGGTGTCACTGAACTGTCCAGGACCACATGCTCATGGCCTGCCACATCATGGTGTGGACAGCACACTTCCCTCTGTAGTGCCGGAGGTACTGCCACTATGGAAACATAACTGTGCACAGCCATGTGGCGTCTCAGCAGATGGTGTTGCTGACCTATGTCCATATTTCTAATGCTCAACAGCAACCAGATGTTCCAGTACAATGTGTGGTCCAAGACAGGCACTGTCTCAGGCCACCATCTGTCCATTACATCAGTGAACTGATCCAGGGTGTACCCAATGTGGTGAAGGCAGTGACAGATGTCAGACTGTGCTGCATCCATAACCCTAAGCATCTCTCTGGTGTTGTGATCAAAATGTGCCTGTGCCTCCATGATGGCACAAAACTTGTGTCAAGTGACCTGTGATATGACACCTGCAACAGGTGGTGGATGGACAATGGTCCTCCTGTGAGCACCCCTGTCAATCCATGTGTGTGGGACCTCTCCAGGTCTCTGACTATGGCCACTGTCTACACTCACTGATGCCATAGTTGTCACACTGTCCTGTTCAATGTCACCACCCTCTGACTGTCCAATATCTGTGGCCTCTTGGCACTGGGTATGTGAGGGCATACCAACTGTGTGCAGTGACAATGGGGGCAGAATAGGGATGTCAACCTCTGGGACAGATTAAGCCCCCGACAACCCCACCTGTGTCTCACTGTGGCCACCATCATCATCAGAGTCTGATGGGACATTGGCATCAGGTTGTGAGGGGGACAGACTTCAACCCCCTCTTTCACCTGTGAGAAGCAAGAAAAAAGCAGTACATTACTATCTGCACTATTATGTACAGTAATCCACACGGACTCATACAGATGTGGGTTGGGAGGGTGGCCTAATGGTTAAGGTGTTTGGCTTACAAACACCAGATGCAGGGTTTGAGTCTCACAAGGGATAATTGGCTAGGCTTTAAGTGGCTTGCAAGGGCAGTTAGCTTAGTACTAATCTATAAACCTATGAACCTATGATCCACAACTGCATTACCAGTCCCACATCTTCTCATCTCTATTTCATTGCACAACAGACAACCCCACAACAACATACACAGACAAGTCAAGCCCTTTATAACATGCACTTCAGCTACTTCCAGTTAAAGTTGCCAGTACAATACACCTGTAAGGTATGTAATATGAGAGTATACATGATAGAACTACACATAAAACCGAGTACACCTATCTTCAGAATAATATGCTAGTACTAGTGTCACTGATTCAGGTATGTACCATCTCCCTATTTTGTTTGAACAGGTATCTTGCAGTAATTGCTTCATGTATACCAGGCTGCTTAGTCACTCATAACTATAAGTGCAAACTTGTTAATGTTTGTTCAAATACACACCTGTGATTACCCAGTCTATGAACTGTAGTTAACTGTTCCAGAATGGAACATATAAATATTTTACTCTGGCTAAGCACAACAGCTGCACATAGGGCAATATGGCAGCCCTTAACATTCATAGGGTATATATGATCTGTAAAACAATATCACACTTAGCAGGTACAGGACCATGGACTTCGGCCATACCTGATGGACCTATGAAAACATGAGGGAGAAGTATTGTTAGCACCACCAAATGTTGCAGCACTACAAGGTAATATGTGCATATATCCACATGTACAGTAGCTACTGTGATAATGACTATATTGCTAAAATTCTGAGTATGTGTGCACAACTGAGCGTAAACCCCAACCCCCCATCAGTGCAGATAGACCTGACACTCATGTACTTGTATGTACAGCCTGCCACAATTACTGATACAGTATTACACTGGTGATCACAATAAGCTTATCTGGATACTCCTCTGCTGTGCACATTGTGTCAACCACCTCCACAATGTATGGAATGATGGATGCCTGGGAGCTGTCGGGTGTTCCTAGGTTCACCAGGTATTTTTCTGTTGCTGAGAGTGGTTGTTCCATTGCAGGCCCTCCAACAGTGGTGGCATGATCCCTGGCAAAAGTAACTGCCCTTTGTTGGGCAGCATTCACCATGGCTGTAGCCCGGTGTCGGACCTGCTCATAGGTCCTGTCCTGTTGGCCAATCTGATTAGCATCCCACACAAGATCTGCCTATAATGCTGCCAGCTGTTCCCGATTATGTCTCCCACTGGGCAACAAGATCTGATGGTGCTGTCTCAGTCCATCCAGTATTATGTCAATTTCCGCATTTGAAAAAGGGGCATGTCTTCTGCGGTACATGGTTCCTTAAAGACATCAGAAGGGGAACACATTACAGGACCAGATATGTGGGTGTCCACTATGTATAGATCCAGCATGCCCATAATGGCCTGCACTATCCACTGCTCTCTCACACATCATACTCCACAGTCTGGAAACACACTACGTGTGTGGATACCACCATTATAGTAGCAATACTGAGGTATGTCCCTGTGTGTTGTGACAAATTCTGCTGTATGCTCCTACACCCAGCACTGCAGTCTACTGTAGTGTGGCTCCTATGGGAAAACTCCCACTAATATGACATACAGCCACTGCCAGACAAATAGCAGTATGCTATTACAATGACTATATGGGGAGAGTCCAGCAACACCAGTATGCCACAATGACAGAAAACAATGCAAACCTACTGTAGTATATGTTCCCTGTAGGCACCATACTTATCAACTATACAGATGTTTGAATATTGTCAAGATGTTTGGCTCATAGTTTTGGTCATTTGCACACAAACCTGTGGATTTCTGACAAATGGTTGGCCAATCATTGATGGTTGATGTCAGAAAATTAAGACAGACATCTGAGTTTCAGATGTCATACCCTTCAGAACACGGCAATGCTACAGTAATATTTGTTATTCTATTCATGTTCTTACTTTGTACAAGCAATATTCAAAGACTGCTGCTGAGTTTGGGCTTTTGTTCCCCTATTAATTATGGCTTTGTCCTGATTTCTTGCTCTAAGTGTTTGATAGGTATGTTAGGCATAGCTCTTAACCAAACAGGGACAAATGTCAACAGAAACAGGGACTTAGCTAGAGTATATTAGGGATATCCAAAGACACTTTAAAATATTAGAACTATTTATGGAAGACATTGACAAAATTAGAGGAAGTGAGCTACAATACATTGTTTGATTTTACAGGAGTGTACACACTTATTGTCACTATGTATTACATGTAATCCACTAGCTTTCCTGCAAAATCCGACTGTTGTAGGAGGGATTGACAGGGACAGAGCCAAGATGTAATTAAAAATCAGAGACAGTTGAGAGGGATGCCTGTAGGTGTAGGACAGCAGAGTATCACTGACATGTCATTACCATAGATCTAGGATAGGCTTACTGCTGTAATCAGTATTCCTCATACTGCCATCCTCCCATCTGCATCTTGTTATATGGAGAAATTGATTACATACCTGGTGGAGTACTTCTGACAATCTTTTGGCAATACCCTCTTTGTGTGAGTTAAGTGTCATACAGACATGTTCCCTATAACCAGCTGCTTGCCTTTCTAAGGTACTGCTCATTAGCAGGTCATTGCCTCTGCACCAATCTGTGGCTCAGAATTGCTAATTGCAGCCAGGACAGCTGGCTTGCACTCTCATTAACCAATGACATGCCACCACAGTGCAATATATAAGGCCTTCATGTAGACCTTGGCCCCTTTCTTAGTTGTAAAGATGGACATTACTGAGGTGTTGATACTACAGCATTGCAGAAGGTAGGTACCATAACTGTCAACTGTAGAGATTTATGAAGTATGTCCACAGTTTCACCTCATATGTGTGGTCAGTGGCATCTGGCAGTTCACTGTCAAACATTGTGTGTTGAGGTCAGTAAGGAAGGAGACACATTTGAGTGTCAGATTTCATACCCATCAGAATATGCATGCTGATGCAATAGCTGTTATTCTATCAACGTAATATTGTAGGAGCAAACTGTTAAACATGTCCTTATATCTGGGCATTTGCCCCCTCATTAAGCATGGCTGTCTCCAGATTCCTTGTTGTAGGGGATTGGGAGGTATGGTAGGTGTGTAGCAGCTGCCTTTACATAAGCTGTGTATGCAACAGGCTGCAGCTGCTGCTGCAGCCTAGAACACATAGAGGGGAGTGTGAACACTTTGGAGGACAGTAAGCTGTATGTGCAAATGTGCCAGCTGTGGCAGCCCTGTTGTTATGGTGGAGCCAGGTTAAGGGTAGCCTTCACAGTCCAACTGAGGCATGTGATTAAGATACATCTGTTATGCAACAGTGCCAATAACAGAGTAGTAGGCGACATATAGTTAAGCTATATGGATATGTGCAGTGTGTCCCTACCAGCAGGCTTTTGACTTCCAAAACTGGGTAGCAGTTCGTTAATTGGCAGTAACCTGTGCGGATTAAGATTGCATGACTCAGTCATTACTTGCTGTCTTCACAATAATGTAACTGAACTGCAACACAAAAATGGATTTGAACCTAGGACTGTATGTAGCAAAATGTACTCTATGCAAGGCATTTAACAGACTGAGCTACTGAGTCAGTGTTGCAGCAGGTGTATTTGAAAGGTATATGTGCCCACATACAGGCTGTGACACAGATTGTCTGCATCCATCAGTATACACCTGGCTTTCAATGGCTAGATTTCTGCACCAGAGTCCCAGTTGAACATATATACTTTGCCATTGATGCCTTAGGTGTGTTTAAACATGTTGCTGATAAAAGGGCATATTTACCTGCTATCAAAGGCCTCATTTACATCCATTTTTATGTCTTTGGCTGTCAACTGGTGTATTATTGCACCAGAGTCCATGGTACACTGCCATTTTTCCCATTAGTTTTTATTTCAGTTTATGTGGTGTGGCATGACGCACAGCTCCACTGAGACAAACCTAATGACTGTAAGTGGCAATCAGAATATTTTGCTGAAAACAGGTGTTTTAATTCAGATCTGTGTGGCATGACAGGTCAATGGAGTGTGTTGTATGTGTCAGGGGCTCGGGTTTGAAACATGGCAGATGTGTTTATTTTGTAGATGTGTCTGACAATGTAATAAACACATTTAATCATTAAAGCTCCATTTATGCTTAGCTGAGCGAAGCAGCATGGCATGCAGCTCCGAGCAAATCCGCGTAAAAAAATATAAGGAAAAGAAAAAGAAAGAAAAAGGGGGGTGATAGGAAAGTGGTGAAATGGGGGCAAGAAGTGGGAGAAACATAGTGAAAGGTAGGTAGAGATGTGCAGAAAGGGTGTAGGAAAGAATCAATACTCTCCATTTCATGTACAGCAACAACTGTGCACTTTGACAGATTTTGTAGATGAATTTGGACTCTCAAGCCCCAGACAGAGGGGTCAGGACAACATACCTGTGTTGCCAAGTCAGTTGGATCAAAGTACTTGTGTCCAGTGGACACATGTGCAAAATGGAAAGCTATGTATGGAGGCGATATTTTTTTCTTGGGGACAGTGTGCCCATTTTTTTTATTAAGTTGAGAGTGGAATGTTGGGGAAGGGATATTTTCTATATGTGTACAGTGACTAGAAGTCTCCTATAGCTGATGTAGCATGTACATACCTCTCAAGCTATTTGCATGGGATACTATGGGCCAAGCAGTAACAACTGCTGGTACACAACTACACAGAACACTTGCACATCAGGTGGACCTATATAACTACTAAGGTGTTCTGTGGACTGATATGGTGACACTTTGCAATCTAGATAATCATTTCCATGATAATCCTGTAACAGATGGATTATGCACTATTAATAACATAATGTGAAATTGTGTCAATTGAGAGACATGTATGTGTACAGTACAGACACTAAACAGCAGTCATGCCTTGATTGGCAGGCATGGTAATAGAACCCAATACAAGTGACTGCAGGGGACATCTGCATGGAATGTAATAATTGACTGCAGCCACTTTCAACAGACTCTCCAGGCATACAGCCATACCAGGACTACACATTTTATGTCTGACTGCATATTGCTAATTTTTCACATTCTTGCTAATGATTTTAACAGTCTGTAACATCTAAACACACAACTATCTACTCATAATAAGGACTACCCACCCATTTACCTGTAGTGCCTGTGGAGAGAGAAACTGTGAGCATTATGTGACTGCTACTGTGATATTTAGTGCTACATTCCACTGATTTTGAACCCTGGACTGTGTGTTCCAAAATGTACTATATACAGAACATTTAACAAACTGTGCTACTGATTCACTGCGGATTACTGACTGACTGATATTTGCCTAGAGCTCACCTGGAACCAACATATGACCTGGTAGTACAACTACATTGTTATACTAGACTCCAGTGACAGTAGAATGCACATGCATGATATACAAGCATAATGCAGATAGTAGGTTAGCTATCGTTCAGTATCATATATGTAAAGTCAACAAACAATATCAGTTCATGGAGTGGCTACCTCACTCATTTACCTTTATTAGCCAATGTCTGTGGATGACAGAGCATTATGTGGCCAATACTGGCCTAGAGACACCCTTGAACAGTACTATATGAGTTAACCAATATAATTTACAGCCATTAGATTTTCCTTTTACAGCTATTACACTGTTATACTTGACTGAAGCTCCTCACCTTAAAGCTTCAATGAATACAGATCTACTGCAATGGTTACAAGACAATCCTGATGTACACCATTTTCCTTGTTGTTATTGGTGTTGTTTCATTTTTTTATTGCACAACAGTTGGCATTATACATTTATTGTACTACACTCTAATTCCACATTTATTGCACTACAGACTTTAATGTATATAATTTAATGCAGTTACTGGTATTGTTTCATGTTTTTATTGCACTACAGTTGGCATTATTCATTTCTTGCAATACAGCTCTAATTCCACATTTATTGCACTAAAAACTTCACTGTTTATACTTTATTGCAATTAATGCTTTAGTCTTTCTTGGTTACTTCCCTACCATTAGCATACTACATTTGTACTCACCACACTCGCAGAGCAACCTGGCTAAGTGCATAGCATGAGACCCGACATTGCGAGCCCTCTCAGCTGCAGCTGTTGGGAGAGAAGTGCACCATTATGTATACCAGTTTTGCAGACATTCAGATTACTTATTGGTAAAACAGAGGTAAAATTACTTACATACTTTGGGGCATTCCCTGCCCTTGCGTCTTGGGACCAGGTGTCCAAGGTCCCCCTCTTTCTTCATTTCAGGTTGTCATGGTAGTGATGACAGTGCTCACCTGTGCAGGGGATACCAGCAACACTGGTGAGTTATCTGGCCAGCTGGTCCCAGGTCTCTGCCTTACAGTCCAAGCCCTGGAAACTGCCCTGCAGCAGCCTGTCATAATGTTTTTTGATGAGGAGCCCAACCATGACCCTGGACTCCAGAATGTCTCATCACTCCATCAGAAAGTGAGCACATTTAAAATCCCCACCAGCCATAGTATACTGTCAGTGACAGAACTCCAATGACTTCTGCTGTATTCCTACCTATTGGGGTTAATATAGGCTGTTTTCCACCCTTACATGTCATTGAGCAACATTCAAAAAAGCCTTGCATAGTTCAGCACCACGCAACCCACCCAAGCAGAGCTGAGAAGCATGAAAACTCACAGAACCATAGTCTTAGTGGAGCTTAGCAGCATGCAATCCAGCCAAGCAGAGCATAAACATTGGCAGCCGTTAACATGTTTATACTGTGCTAAGCGTATCTAAGCACAGTTGAGCAGAGCTTAGCAAAGTACAGTGGAGCCATATTTTAAAATAGTCTTCATGATATGTCTATCAAAATTAAATACATATTTTCCCTTCCATGTATTCAGATCCTGGACCTATTGCACAAAAAGCTGTAACTCTACCCATTTAGCTATGAGGATATTAATATATCCGGTATACCTTCAAATATACCATTGAGCTACCTGTAAACAGTGCTGAGCACCACGTCGCACCACGCAAACATGCTCAAACACACTTAAACACACTTTAAATAAATAATTAATTATATCCAGTTTCTGTTTTTAGATGTCTGGTAGGTGTCTGCTATCTTATATGTGGGAGCAGCTTACCATTGCTGTACTCCACACTGCACCTCGCAAACATGCCTTTCAAAACACTAAAATAAAATAAAATAAAATAAAAGGACATTGCAGGGAGTCTCTCACTCATCTTCAACCATGGTTAGCACTACACCTCTCCCTACACTGATTCAATAACCATGTTCCTCTGCTCTCCCAAGGCAATGCACCATCATTAATATGCATGGCGTGCTGCTGAGAGAGATCCGTGACCACGGACAATGTAACATTCCATGTAGGCACTGCAAAATGCCTATATAGATTTTATTAAATCCTGGGGTATGTCTTCTGCATGAGTATAGCATGTTTTGCTCTATCTCTAGGATAAGACTGAAATAGTACATAAATATATACTGTATCCCCCGGAATCACAAGAGAAATTAAGTATTTTACTCAGCAGTATAAGAATTTCTTGTGAGCTCCATAGCAACTGAGATCATGTACTTGTGTAGATTTAATTAATTTTTTGGAAAAAAAGAAAAGCAGATTCTTCTCAAGAAATTGACTAAAACATGTCATAACTAAATATAGACCTTAATATTTAGGCTAGAATTCTTTGTAAGTATATCTGCAAAGAGAAATTCAACTTCAGAGACATGCAGCATATGTATATTTGTAGAAAAGCATATTGTGTAGAATGTACTTTTGGGAAGTTAGTGGATTCAGCATGTTTGCTGTGGACTAGATCAGAAGTAGTAAGTTGGGGGTGCATTGTGTGTGCTTGCTAAAGGATGCAAGATGGTGGCTCTGTACAGCTTTACAGCTACATGCCAAGGATAAGAGTGTTTGGAGGTGAAACGTTTAACATCGTCTTTGTAAGAAAAGTTCTGAATGGCAATATAGAAAGTAGATGGAATCTGAAATATTTGTGTTATGAACTGAAAGTCAAAAGAATCTAGGAGGAGTAATAACATATTATTGGGACTAAACAGGAACTGAGCTAGGTTCAGATGCCAATGGTGTGTATGCTGGGGACCAAAGAGCTGTTTCCATTATTCAGTTTATTAAATAATTTGCAGTTTTAAACTGCACTGTGCTTCTCACTGAGGCGAAAGACAAAGCAATACTTATTGAAAAGACAATGTCAGAAGTTCATATTTTGGATTGCATCAAGTCGTATTTATCAATTACAGTATGTTAACAACTAAAATTCTTATTCATAATTATGATATTGTAACTAAAAGAAAAAAATGCTAATACCTTGCATTGCTTTTCTGAAAATGTATGACTGCAGCCATTTAATAATTTTGTCATTATGTAGTTATAAAACAAACATGCATATAATATAAGAAAGTATATTTTAATGAAGCAGGAAGAAACTCAAAGCATTTAGTGCACTCAACAAAAACTAGTTTTCAATGTCCAAATATACTAAAAAGTCATGTTACAATTATAACTAAAAATATATAGATAATCATTGTCCCTGTGCATTTATGTATGCAGAATAATATTAAAACAATTTATAATTAAAATATTAGAGATAGATGCTTCAGAATTGGAAACAGGCATCAAGTGGGGCTAATGGGATACCAGTGTTGTGGAAACCAGGGACCAACCTATAAACATTATGGAGGGTTTCAACTGATCTTTTTCTGTAATAGGGACAGGCCTGCAAGTTGAATTGGGCAGGTAAAGTAACTCTGAGTATGAGGGAATTGACTGCAAGCAGTGTGCAAGTACTGAGACTTTCATTCTGGGAAAGTTAAATGCAGGTCCATAAGGGACATGGATGGCATAGGTGTTGAAATGCTAATCCTGTGATGATTAATACACTACCATTGCATGTGTAAGTCTCATGTACTTACAAAGATAATCCCAGGATTCACTAATCTTCCATGCAGGAATAAGTTATTCCTGCATGGAAATGACCGTTTAAGGGCAGCATGGCAGTGCACCATACATAGTAATGAAGGTGCGCTGCCTCTGCTACTAAATAGATATGGAACATGGACGAGTGCAGGGGATATGTCTGAGAGCAGAGCTCTCACAATACACATGCCCCTGCACTCAGGAAGTGCCACTCAGCAATTACAATGAGCAAGAATGCTCATAGGAAGCTGAATACCTCCAAACTGTACAAATCATCGCAGAATGTCCAGATTTCTCACCCATACAGCACCCCATTTGTCCTGGCAAATCACTGGGATGATCTCAGGATTGAAGTTGGTAAATAACAGCATACAATTCAGTGTCAGACTTCA
Organism: Protopterus annectens; assembly: GCF_019279795.1. Taxonomy (NCBI): domain Eukaryota; kingdom Metazoa; phylum Chordata; order Ceratodontiformes; family Protopteridae; genus Protopterus; species Protopterus annectens. The sequence goes on from NC_056743.1 coordinate 1,161,042,261, forward strand.
AATCCATCAGAAAGCATATATTAAAACAAATCCTGTTGCTCTAGCCACTGTCCCAAGTTTATAAGAGCAATAATGAAAATATGTCTGTAGTTGTACCACAGTTTGCCAAGCTTTGTCCAGATAGTTTATCTGAATAGGTTGAGAGGTTGGGGGACTGCTAGGATGTCTGCCAAATGTGCAGATGCATGCAGACATCCACAGCAATAAGTGAAACCTGTACCTTCCTAGAGAAAATAGCAGTAGAGAATTTTTTTATCAAGCAGACAAAATGTAACCGTAGGTGTGTGGGTTTGCCCATAGCTTAGCTACACTTACTGCAGCTTAAATAGCACAAGAAGATAAATAGCAAGATACATGCAATTGAAACAGTACTGCAATAGTGTTGTAGTCAGAGCATTTGCTTTGTGAGCAGTCATTCCTGGTTCAATTCTCACGGTAGTAAATTCCATTTTCCATGTAAAATCACTTTATGAACATTTTTTGCTGTATAGCTTACTAAATAACATATATCTGTGAACTGGAGTACTGCATTAAGTGCAGATGTGAGGTATCATTGTAATAATGTGGTAAAATCCACAGATAAACAAAAGTGCCCCATACAGTATTTGTACACATGAATCAGGGATACGAAATGAAGGTATAATGTGTAATGAATGATAAATCCATAGAGTGTCCAAATCTGCCACTTTCCCAAGAGCCATGTTTCATTTCTTTCTAAATTAGTGTGGGGGTAAGTGGGAGTAAGCAGTTTTAAGCAGTAATAAACAGGTTTAAGCCTGTTTGTACAGGTGTAAGCAATGTGCACACTGATTAAGCAATTTTGAAGCTAACTCCCTGTAAGTATATTTAACTGGAAGTTAGCATTGCTTACTGTCAAGCAAACCCACGCAAACCCGCTTACAACTTCTTAAAAGGGCCTTAATCACTCTGTATCCAACAGCCTCTGTTCTGCCCAGCAACAAAATAAATAGCCCTCACAGGTCTTGAATCCAGGACCCTGTACACTATAGTAACAACAGTTAAACAGTAAGCCATTACAGCAGCACATAAAATTGAGATATCCCCAAACAGAGCCTCACTGTAGCAAAATCACAATTTACATGTGAAAGGAAGCTATATACAGTTTTATGTTGTATAACCTACTACATAACATAAATATGTGAACTGGAGTACTGCATTAAGTCCAGATGTGAGGTTTCTTGTAATAAAGTGGTAAAATCCCCCAATAAACAGAAGGACCCCATACAGTGTACATACACATTAATCATGGATACTAAACAAATATATAATATGTAATGAATGATAAATCAATGCCAAACAGCAAATAGTGTGCAAATTTAAAAATAGGCAATGCTAAGCATTGCACACCCCTGCTTACTAGGGTAAGCAATGTGTAGGCCAGCTAAATCAATCTGCCCATTGGTATACCCCTTTAAGCAATGCCAACTTCAGATAAGCAGGTTTGCCCATAGCTTAGCATTTTCAAAACTGTCCAGTCACGGCAAAGTGTGGGAAATTGGCCCTGTTTAAACCCCACAGGCGGCTTGGTTGCAGCTTCCTCCTGTAGGTACTATGGCCAGTGTGGGAGAAGGATCACACTTCTGGGTGCAGTGCTGGAGCATCCAGGAGTCCAAAGTCATGGCAGGACTCCTCGTTAAAGACCATGAACAGAGACTGCTGCAGGGCAGTACCAGGGTTCCCAATATAAAGCAGAAGCCTGGGACCATCTCGCCCATGACCTCACAAGCACTACTAGCATCCCTTGAACTGATGAGCAGGTCTGGCATCACTATATCATCCTGAAACAGAGGAAGAGGGAGCTCTTGGATTAGTGGATCCAAGAAGCTAGGCAGTTGGGTGATGTCCCAGCTGTGTGTAAGTACTCATCATCCTACCTGTTTAATAATTGCCAACTCATGTATATTATGGATAGGTACGGCTAAATATTCCTCTTATGTCTTTGACAGCAGCAGCAGAGTGAGCTATGAATCAAGAAGCCCATGCCTGTAGGCTGCAGAGGCTGCATCGTGAGGTAGGTTAATAATAATCTTGCATGTACTGTCATAAGAAATAAATCTAAAAGTAGTAGAAAGTTAATCGCCATTATAAAACCTGTATTTTGTATGGAAGGTACTGAATAAACCAGACAATATGGCAGGAAGATTCTCATATAGGTTATATGTAAATACAAGGGTAACAGCCTGGCAATAAAGGTCTAACTCTTGGACTGCTTGTGTTTTCCCTGGTATCATATGGTAATGTAGTGTTGCAATCTCTTAATAGTACTGGTGTATTAAGCACTGTTACCCACATTGTGCTACATAAATAAAATGTGTAGGAATCTCTGTATATGACTGTTGTAATCACAAAGTCATATTGTACAACTGAGAGAGACTTAGACAGAAAACAGTGAAAAGATTGATAACAAAATCCAAACAGCACACTCAACTGAGACGTGACGTGTTGTATTTCTAGCGCACACAGCCATGGTTCGAATCCTGGGAGTGGTAGTAAGATGTATGCAGAATCATACCCCACAACTGTACTGATATTGTCAGAAAGTCCAGATAATTGGAATTATTTCCCTGCCTGTCACCCTGTCCCACTGGCATATCAATGGGATGATCCCAGAGATTTAGTCAGCAAATAATGACATACAACCGATTGTCAGACATCATAACTGTCAGAAATATATCTATAAGAACAAACCTGTCACTCTAGCAACTCACCAAATTGTTAAGAGAGCAATAAGCAGAGTATGCCCCATCCCCACCCCCATCTTGTGAAGCTATGACCAGAGTGTGTGCAGTAACAGATTGAGACGTATGTGCATAATAATAATGTGGAATCTGGTAATATGTGTGGCAACATTCAGGTAGTGTTAACAAACATTCCCCCCACAGATCTGTCAGATACAAAAACTGTGCCTAGAAATAAGAGATTGAAAACCTTTACTGGTACTGTTTAGGCTGGTATTGTATGGCAGTTAGTGTTGCAGTTTTTCTGAATAATAAGGTATTACTCATCACTGACATGAACACGGTGCTACATAATGAAACTGTCTAGGAAACCCTGTGTAACAGTGCTGTAATTACATGGTCAGATTGTAAACCCATCTGAGACTTATAGACAGAAATCAGAGAAGAGACACACAGCAATATCTATATGGCACACTCAACTGTGATGTACACTGTTTTATTTTTAGCAGACACAGCCATGGTTCGAATCCTGGGAGTGGTAGTAAGCTATATGTAGAATCATACCCCTCAACTGTACAGATTTGTCCAGAATGTCCAGATAATCGCCCCGTATCTGCTACCTGTTATCCTGTCCCCCGGCATATGAGTGTGATGATCTCTGACATTTAGGCAGCATTTAATGTCATATAACTGACTGTCAGACCTGTAAATATTCGGAAAATGTATATGAAAACAAACCTGTCATTGTAGCAACTCACCAAAGGTTTATCAGAGCAAAAGTCAAAATATGTCCCAGTTTCACCTGCATGTTGTCAAGACTTGGCCAGAGTGTGTGCAATAGGAGATGGAGTGGTATGAATATAACATCAACCTGGAATCTCGGAATATGCGTTGAAACAGTCAGGTAGCGTTAACAAACAATAAATCCACAGGTATACCAGGTAAGAGGTGTATATTGCAGGTAAAACACAGTTCATGCATAAAGTTGTCTACAACTATACCAGTGTCCAAACTAAGGCCAAAGGGTAGTGTAATAATACCTGAAAGGTACAGATTACAGCACTGACTAAGAAAGTAATGAGAACTACAGGGATATACAAGTTGTTAATTGACATCTTTCTCTTACACCCACCATATCTGCAACAATAATCTAAATACACAACACAATGGGTATGTGTACAATTAAATCTATTGTTGGGAAATATGTCCTACTGTTTGATAAATATTGAAATTTGTTTCTATGCATGTGCCATGGTGAAGTACCCCCACACTGGTGGCATGCTGCTATCAGTGTACCTGCATGCTGTTCTAATGGCCACTGTGATTCCATATATGCATGAGTTCTGTTTGCTATGCAACTGTTCCATATCTGGTGTTTTGGGTTAATGGGAATATCTATGTATGCTGTTGTACCTAATCCTGGAATGTGTTAACTATTACTAACCAACATATGTTATAAAATTGAAACACCATAGCACATTTGGGAAGGCCGGTCCTAGCGGACCTGCCTCTCAAACCTCATCTGGCCATGGCACCGGCCACCAGCAAATCTGGAGACCACCCTGGGACCTCATTGTCTGCTGGTCCTGCACCACCTTTGGGTGGAACCACCTCAGGGGATGGAGCTCACCCCCCCGGTAGGAGGCATGGACAGAATATTGTCACCCATCGTCAGATTCGGGGTCTAGTGCATAGCAATCTTCGCAGGGAATTTGGAGATCTACTACACCAGCCTGAGGGCTGCATGGTGCATCTAGAGGGTCAGCCTGTCCCTTCTACCCATCCCACAGAACAGCCACCTTCGGGGCCATGAAGGTGCAGTGGTGACTGCCCATGGGTGGGAACCTCAGTCCCACTATTTTCATTGGGGGGCTCATGGGCTTCCGACTTCCAAACACCCCTCCCCATCGAAGGTGTTTACCCTCACATGTAACATATACTGCCCCTGTATGCTGTCTTGTCTGTCATCCTACCCAACCTACCTCACCAAATATACCTAACCCTCCCCAACATCCCACTCTCACCTTAAAAAAAAAAAGCAATCTGTTCCCCCAAAAAAATATCGCCCCATACATAGCTGTCCATTTCGCACACATGTCCACTGGACACATGTAATCTGGTCTAATTGGCTTCACAACAAATTATTGTCCTCACCTCTCTCTCAGGGGTATGAGTGCCCAAATATACATCTAAATCTGTGTATATGCACAGTTGCTGCTGTAGGAGAAATGGGCTGCTATGGACCTTCCCTACACCTATCCAGCACATCCCTAGCTATTTTCCCTACTGTCTTTCCCTCTTTGTGCCACTTTTTCACCACTTTCTTATCAACCCTTTTTCTTTTCTTTTAAAGAAATTAGCACGGGGGTAAGCAGGAGTTAGCACTTTAAAGCAGCAGTAAGCAGGTTTAAGCCTGTTTGCACAGAGGTAAGCAATGCTTACAAAGGATAAGCAATTTAGAGGCTGACTGTAAACATATTTAACCGGAAGTTAGCAATGCTTACTTTCACGCACACCTGCTTACAACTGCCTAAAAGTGCCTTAATCACTCTGTATCCAATGGCCCTTGTTTTGCCCAGCAACAAAATAATCAGCATTTGCATGTCTCAAACTCAGGACCCTGCACACCATAGCCAAAGTGATTCACCACTAAGCCATATCAAATATACATAACTCTGATATTTTAGCAAACATATCATCCAGCATAGTCATTCAACTGTACAGGAAATGTATTTATACATGTAGATGCATGTGTGTGTGTGTGTGTGTGTGTGTGTGTGTGTGTGTGTGTGTGTGTGTGTGTGTGTGTGTGTGTGTGTGTGTGTGTGTGTGTGTGTGTGTGTGTGTGTGTGTGTGTGTGTGTGTGTATATATATATATATATATAGATGTATATGTCTACATATATATATATATATATATATATATATATATATATATATATATATATATATACATATGTGTGTGTGTGTGTGTGTGTGTGTGTCTTTCTCTCTCTCTCTCTCTGTCTCTCTCTCTCTCTCTATATATATATATATATATATATATATATATATATGTGTGTGTGTGTGTGTGTGTGTGTGTGTGTGTGTGTGTGTGTGTGTGTGTGTGTGTGTATATATATATATATATATATTTATGTGTATATATATATATATATATATATATATATATATAGATATAAAAGAGAACACAACAAATACATATATGACCAAAGGCACCATTAATGGGAGTGAGGGGGCTCAAGCTAAGTACCTCTTGTAATTATTGATATTATCCCCTCCCCCACAGCCAAACATATCTGCCTTGCAACACAATACCAACACTTGCAATTTCCATACCCAGGACCTTACACAACATAGCCACAAGAAGTTAACAGTAATCCATCCCACCTATATGATGTCAGGATGGTATCAATAACATATGCAGTACAGTCTGGCTTACACACGGAATGTACAATGTGGAAGCAATAAACATTCCAATGATACATATACACACACACACATATATATCCAGATACACACACACACACACACACACACACACATATATATATATATATATATATATATATATATATATATATATATATATATATATATATATATATATATATATATATATATATATATATATATATATATATATATATATATATATATATATATATATATGTATATACACACACACACATCTATATATATATATATATATATATATAGATATATATGTATATACATGTACACACACATATACATATATTACAACGTATAGATATGTATAGGAAGATACATATTTACAGGGTGCACAACATATTGAACAGCCAGTATTCCTACATTTGCCACCTTTTAAAATGGACAGCATATGATACTCTCATACAAAAGACAATTATTGCATGAAACATATACCCACAGAGAAGTCAAAAGATATGACACTACACACAGGTTTGCATACATAAGAAATGTTTATTTGTGTACTATTACATTTGTACATGCCATGTCATATAGCTGCTAGCTGTTTGAAATACATACCAGCTGAGTAATGCAACTCTCAAGTAGATCATTTTATAAAGTAAACAGAAAGCATAACATATGTTGCTGTCCAGGCCAAGGCCTTCAAGTAGTACAACAGTGAAGAAAGGCTGGGCCAGAGGATAACAATCAATCAACAGTAAGTAAAGCAGATGTGGTTCAGCAGCCTCCGATTACACTCTGTACTCAACCCCTAGGGAAAAAGAATTAAGTTCTCACAATGAGGATGTATCTGTTACATAATGCTTAACTTAAAACATCAATATCACACTGACAAACAGAACACTCTGTATGACAGTAAGCATTAGGCCACCAGTGTTTGCAAGGTGAAATGTATGAAAATGTACAGCTATATACCTTAAGGTGTCTTACTACTGATATCCCTCACATGTTGTAACAGCCTAGGTTATATATGGTGCATACCCCTCCCCCATAGACTAACTTACATGGGCATATAACAGTGTTACATACACTGACCTCTGGACTGCAGAAGGGCACACATGTTATGTCCAGCTGTAGCCCACATATATATGGACCCTATCCCACAATATGTGTGGGGACCATAACATCACTGGGATGATGGCAGGAATGGCAGCACAACATAATCTCAGACCTCTACATAACCTCTTACTGCATATCATATGGACAAAGCCTGGTATATAGATGGAGGACAGAGGCCGGAACACAGGACCTTAGTTGCAATAGTGTTGTTATACACTGAGAAAGTTGCTGGTGTTACAAGATAATTTGCAACATACCCTTAGTCAGGAATATGAAGTCAGAAACGCAAATGGATTTAGCCATGTACTGATAGCACTCAACAGACAGAATGACAGTGATATATCTGACACAAGACCTGCGTGGTGGACAGACAAAACATAACAGGCAATCTTCTGACCATCATGTGGATAGGCCCACAGTTGACAGCCATGCAGACAGACTGCATTCCATGCTAAACGAGTATGTACACACAAACCCTGAAACACTAGTGGTCTACAATGCATATAACAACAATACTCACACTGTAGGTCTGGAACTTTATACAAATATGTAGCTGGCCTGAGTCTGCTAGTCGTCTTGTAAGAGGTATTGCTACCTGCTGTCTGTAACACTGCTGCCCACACACATGAAGGATGCCCTCCATACAGGAAAGGTAGAGGGACCATGCCAACATGATCTAGGAATTTATAGTAGTGGGTTGCCATGACAGTGGTAATTGGAAGTACTATACAGCAGGCTGCATGCAGGTAGCAAGTGGTGGGCACTAATTGTTGCAGAGGCCATCACCTGATCATGTGCATCACCTACAAAATCCATGCTGCAATCTATTCAAAGTAGCTCAATCCATTTAGTGGAGAAAGACAAAGATAGAGAGAGAGAAATAAAAAAAAACAAGGAAACAAACAAACACACATCCATCCATCCACACAGCAAACTGTATCCAGAAGAGACAACATTACCACAACAGGTATGTGAAGCATATATGCATGTAATTGAATGTAGTACTTGGTCCATAATAACGGAATAGATGAAGTGGAATGATTTATATGTGCCATCAGGTTTTGTTGTAATGACGTCAAGCTGAACAACTGCTGTGGACAATAGTGTCTGTCCCTGTGGGCAGTGGGCAATATCTGTCAACTGTGCAAATCAGCACTGACTGACAAGATGTAAACCATCATAGTATGTGTTGTGTACTGTAAGACATGTATATTAGTGTGGCCAATAGCTGGTGGTGGAAGTAATGCCGTTATGATGGACACGTGAATTCCAGAGCCCACTACTTGCAGGACAGTCATGTTAATGTGTAATGTAGCATGCACAAATGCCATAGGTATGTAATAGGCTTACCTGCAATCTGTCTCTATATATACCGCCCTAATATTAGGCTTTGTCCACATATGGCACCTATCTGTATTGTAGCAAGGCAGAACAGTGCAGCTGTGCAGGAAGGAGAGTTAGAGAGTGTGGACCTGATGTCTGAATGTACCCCATACACACACACACACACACACACACACACACACACACACACACACACACACACACACACACACACACACACACACACACACACACATATATATATATATATATATATACACATGTATGTCTACAGATATACAGACACCTATATGCACATATATATATATATATATATATATATATATATATATATATATATATATATGTGTGTGTGTGTGTGTGTGTGTGTGTGTGTGTGTGTGTGTGTGTGTGTGTGTGTGTGTGTGTGTGTGTGTGTGTGTGTGTGTGTGTGTATGTCTACATATATACAAACACACACACACACATTCATATAAATACATGTCCCCTACTGTTGAATGCCAGTGTTGCACTATATGTGTGAGGGAACATCACACATCAATGCACACACACACACACACACACACACACACACACACACACACACACACACACACACACACACACACACATATATATATATATATACATACACAGCAGTAAGTGGGTGCAAAATGGGCAGCTATGTCAGGTGTGAACCCCATGTTGGGAACACATTGCCCTTGTTTGTAAAGGTGGGATTGGTAATTTGGGGAAGGATAGTAGGGATATTTGTGGAAGTAGGTTTGGTTGAAAGATAAACAAGACAGCATACAGGGGCAGTATATGGCACATGTGGTGGATAAACGCCCTGGATGGGGAGTGTTGTCTGCGATGTGGAAGCCCAAGAGCCTCCATATGGAAACAATGGGATGAAGGTCCACACCCATGGGTAGTCACAACATCAGCTTCATGGCCCTGAAGGAGCCTGGGCTGGATGCAGAGCAGGAGGAGCATGCAGACCCTGTGGGTGTGTACTGAGGGCCTCAAGGTGCTGTAGCACATCCTGCAAGTTGCTGTCGAGCTCCCTATGCAGCAGACCCTGGACCTGACTTCAGGTGACAGTATCCTGTCTGTTTGTGCTTCCGGAGGGGTGAACCCCATCCCCTGAGGTGGTTCCACCTGAAGTTAGTGCAGGACTAGTAGATGAGGAGGTCCCAGGGTGGGTCCCACATGTGATATAGTCTGGTAACATGGCCATATGAGGTGGGAGAGGTGGTTCTGCTGGCAACTGTTCCCCAAACATGCTATTGTGTTATAGAACATGAGTGGGTGGTAAGAGTCCACACATTCCCAGATTATGTCTAACAGCATGCATAGATATCCCCATTAAAACAAAACAACAGATGTGCAGCAGTCACATAGCAAACAGAACACATGCATATATGGGACCATAGTGGCCCTTACAATGGCATGCAGGTGACATTGTCCATAACAGGCCACCAATGATAGTGTCCCAACATGGAACATGACTACAAACACATAGCAAAAATTGTTGTACAATACAATATATGTCCCAAAGGTAGGTCTTCTGTAGACATACCTGTTGAGTTGTGTAATCAGATTGTTTTTGCTAATATGATGGGGGGGCAGATATGTGTATTAACAACTATGATAACCTTGCAGTATGAGGTCCTCAGATCTGTTTCCATCTTTATGTCATTCAGGCAATATGTCGAGGGAATGCTTGCCAATTTATACAGTGGAGGATAATGATGTCATCATCTCATACCTGGTGCAGCCCTACCACACCTTGTTTGGCCATACAGCCCATGATCTGCAGGAGCAAACCGGCCTGTGGAACGAACTTGTCCACAGGGTAAACGATGTCTGCCTGCATAACCACTGTTATGAGCAGGTCCGACATCGATGCATTGATCTACTCTGCCATACCCGTTGGCATACTGCTGTGGTCACAGGGGACCAGCTTACAACAGGGGGTGATCATGCCATCCAGCCTCCCTGACACATGATGAGGAGCTCCTTGCCAGCCTCGGTGCACCTGCCCGCCCACAAACACAACACCTGGTGGAGAGCATAGTGGATGTGGGTGCTACCCACACAATGGCAGAGACGCATGCAGGTAAGGCCACAGGGCACATCAGTAGACTACTGTTGCACATCCATCTGTATCTGTAGAGTTAGATCATGCATATGTGAGATGAAATATATATAGTATGTTGCTGCGCTGTAGTAATAAACAGATGTGCATAATCTGCAGTATTGTGGGCTTGCACTGTTGATGTACTCTAATGCTGCACCTAACCTGTACCAGTGCCACAGGTGTGGATACTGACATCACATCTCTCACACAATTATGTAAGTCCTTCTGGTATACCTCCAGGGCAGCAGCCTGTAGCTGGTGAGTATGGTGTTTGTTCAGGTTTGCCAATACACCGGTCATGTTATGGCCATGGAATATTCCATGCACACATTTAACACACCTAGCCATAATGCATGCTGCACATGTTCAGATATTGTTGCTGTTAACTGCACTGCATTACAGTGGTCACCATGTTGGTGTATCTGAAGGGTATGTCAGACTCCTGCAATATAACTTACATCCTGTCATTGCAAATTGTGTGCACAGAGATGAACATAATGGTGGGACAAATGGCCTACAGTAGGGACATGTCTGAAACATCACCCTTATACAGTGCTACAACAGTGTATATACCAGTATTACAATGGCAACTGTTACAGATCTACTCTATGGCATATCACAATACTGCAGTCCACAATCATTATAACCTTCAATGTGGTCCTAACATGAGCAATGAATGTGTAGTATGGAATCCTATGTTAGGACAGCAAATATGGGGAATACATAGCTTCACAAACACTGGAAGCATATGTGTGCATACACTTCAGATAACGTATAGTGGAAGCAGCTGTTGAGGTACTGACAACATGCATTCTTCATGAGTATGGACCTTCTAGCAAGTACAGGTCCCCAATGTCACACCAATAAATGGTCTGCTGTCCAAGATGTTTGGCCATCAAATGTGCTCACTTACCTGCAACAGAGGCAGCTGTGGCTTGCACACATCTTACATGCCATAGCATGGACCCCATACCCAACAGGTAGCACCCAAGAGTTGGACATGCAGCCATACCTCACCATTACATATACCATGGCAAACAGTACAAACAGTCATGTATGTAACGAGGATGTATGGGACAGGATTAATGTAGAAAATAAACAGATGGCAATCTGAGACAGATGATGTCACATGTTGCAAACCTGTCATGCAGGCTGCCTAGTAACATGCCACAACACTGACAGAGTTGCAGGAATGTCTAGCAAGTACTAGCTGTGCAGTACCCACGTCAGCAATTACCTGGACTCTGCATAAGTGTGGCCCATGGGTTAGGGTAATCAGATGGGACAGTTGTACCACAGGAAACATCAGCCAGGCCTCTCAACAGGTAGCATATGCATAACAGAAAAAGTCCCCAAAAGGCATGCATTGCAATGTGTACTGGTGTACCAAGACCACATTGGAAACCTACAGACAGCATCAATTAAGACACTTGTGCTGCACAACCAACACCTCACCCCACCTCAGGCCCACCGTCCCCAGCTGTACCTTGCCAGTGCCACTGTATACTGTTTGTTTGCTATTCATTATCTCGGACTAGGCTGGTACACATGGTGTTCAGTGTTTGGGGCACTGCAAAATGACACACATGTGTAGGCCATAGTTGTAAACCATCTGCAAAAAGGCTGAGGGTGGGGAGGGGGTGTCATCATGACACAACAGTGCATTGAAGCAAAGATACAAAGGATGCTACAAATGACTGTATCTGCATACAATCAAGGTCAGGAACTGTGGCAGACATAACTCTGACTCCACAGCAAATGTGACAGCACTGTGTGACCTCCAAGGGATGTGCACATGAGTTGACCTTGCAATCATGCAGAGTTGGGGGACACTTGTAGGGCAGACTGACCAAATATTGGCAAATACAGATGTCCCATGCTAGTATACCCCTGCTATGATTAGTAACTGCTGTAGTACACATAACAGTAGGTGCAACAAACCATCATAATAAGGGCATGCACATATATGCACCCACAAAGTGTATGCATCTCAATCCGCATCTGCACAACTAACACATTTGTTTGACACTGCATTTGATTGCACAGGTCATATGTCACATATTAGGTTTGTGTAATGTTAACATATGCAGTAATTTGGTCCCATGGCATATCAAGGAAGAGGGCGTCATATCAATAAGGGTGTGTACACTCCCCATAGCCATGGTAAGGTTTGAAGATGGTCTGTGTAATTGTATCATATTGGCCATACATGCACCACTGATGATGAGATCTGTAAATCAGACATCAGGCATTCACAAATTACATCTGTCCACATATCATCCCAGGTATGTGTTGGACAAACACATAGGGGCTGTGAGCAGTAGAGCAAGCATAACTGACACAATAATACACATTCAGCAATGGTGTACACCTGTGAGGTATGGTGCACAGTACATGCCAGGGTGCTAAACAGGTGCACAGCAATACTGTGTACATGGGTGCAGTGTATTCCAGGTGAAGGGGCATCACCTACTAACACAACCCACGCATCACAGAGATGTATAATGTTGCTAACATGGGTTGACTATAGCTGTACTGCATGCTGTTGAGTGCCATATGTCATGCATATTGACAGATGGGTAATGGGAGGTTTTGTGTAATATCTTTGTGCAACCTCACCTGTAAGAGTGTGTGTGTGTGTGTGTGTGTGTGTGTGTGTGTGTGTGTGTGTGTGTGTGTGTGTGTGTGTGTGTGGAAAGTGGGGGTTATTTTGTCTGTAAGTGCAATCTGGTGGAGTGGAGGGGGGTAGATGTATGTAGGATGTGTGTGTATGTGCGTTTGTGTGTGAGTCCATGTATGCACATTTCTGAGTGGGGGGTTGTTCATACCTCTCGACTTCTCTTTGAAATCGTGCAGTACATGGACATGGACTGACACATGAGACACCAGGAATACTTGTCTGACATGTTATCTCAGGACAACTGATAGTATAATAAGGTCTGTAGTATGGAACATGCATTTGGAGGGGAACTAGACACCAGGGATAATAATATAATTGCAATCAGCAGAAAGGTGAAAGAATACCCAGATCTGCAGCACTACATATGCATTGGGAAATTACTAGACAACACCAGAGTGTGTTTCCAAATATTAGTGTAGTCTACATAAAAAGTTAAATGAGCAACAGATCTTGCATCTACTGAACAATAGTTATATATGACACTCTAGTGCATGACATTATTGAGTGACTATAGTAGCCCCTAACATATGGGGGCCATGCTTAAGATGTCTGGACAAACCCAGGGTGAACACTGGATGACATCAGGGTGTCTTTGAAAAAACGACTCCAATCAAGTCAAAGAGGTAATGGAGTAACAGGTCATGTTTTGTTATCACTTTTCTAGGCAATTAGAAGAATGATACATTAATGATTGGTATTATTGACTGTAAGTATCCAAGACTGATGCAGGATGGGGAACTTAAGAGAATAAATTAAGGACAGTCTGTAAACTCAGGGACAGGTAAGTATTATGGTGGAATGTCGGTGTGTGTGTGTGTGTGTGTGTGTGTGTGTGTGTGTGTGTGTGTGTGTGCATGTCTGTGTGGGTGTGGATGTGTGTATGTGTGTACTGTTCAATAATGATGTACAGGTCCTAAAGTGAGTTTCTTGTTTTCCCCTCACAGGTGGTGAGGTGGGTTAGGGTCCTTCCTGCAGGAAATCTAATGTCAGTGTCCATACAGACACTGACAATTATGATAGGTGTGTTGAGGCACAAGCGGGGTTGTCAGAGGTCGAAGCTGTGCCATCGTTTGACATCCCGCTGTTATCCACTCCATCTCCACACACAGTCACAGTGCTTATACGTACCCCATCACCAGTGGCCATAGCAGAGGGACATTTGGTGGCATAGAACAGGAAAGTGTGGTATCTATGGCACATGTGTCTAGACACAGCAGCCATAGCCAGATGTCAGGCAGGGTACCACATAGGCAGATGTACAGGGGTGCTCGTTGGAGGGCCGCTGGTCATTGTGCCCCTGGCAGAAGTGCCACATCTAGTACTACCAGAAGCATGTTTCAGGCTGTCATGGAGGCGCAGGCATGTATGGAACAGTACACCAGACAGGCTCTGAGGCTGCAAAGGGCTACTTATTCAGCTGTTACTGACAACATCCGTGATCTTCCAGGTAACCTCCGTTATTATACAGAGGTCATGGATAGATGGTTGGGTGAAATGGTGGGACTCCTCAACCGTGGATTGTCCATGCTCACGCATGTGGTGTGAGTGGTGGGATGGCCACATGGACATAAGCCAGCAACCCCAACAGCTGGAGGTTGATGTGGACATGCATGGACACCAAGCCACTCCCGTAGTGGCAGTACTAGCTCCAGCACTGCAAGGGGATGCTTCCCACATCACACCCTAGCAGGCCACATGCACGAGACCCTGGCCAGTCCCAGGAGGGACCTGGTTCCAGCGGCCATATGTCATCATCAGGAGAGAGTGCCATATTGTGGCTTGTACCTGGATGTGCCTGTGGAACCCCTGGAAGGCACAGCTCTCATGTCCGTGGCTGGAGGCAGTGAACTGCACACCTTACCAGGTATGATCTGCAGCTGTCCAACAAACACCTGTATAGAGCAGCCATGTAAGCATTAAACTTTACTGTTGACAACATGTTACACAGCAGTACATTGGTACACTGTAGTACAGTCACTGTGTGCATCAGGCCTATATTAGCCTGTCCCTGCATCAATGTTATGCTCACCCTGGCAGTGCTGGAGCTAGTACTGCCACTACGGGAGTGGCTTGGTGTCCATGCATGTCCATGTCCACGATATGGTACTCTCTCCTGATGATGACATATGGCCGCTGGAACCAGGTCCCTCCTGGGACTGGCCAGGGTCTCGTGCATGTGGCCTGCTAGGGTGTGATGTGGGCAGCATCCCCCTGCAGTGCTGGAGCTAGTACTGCCACTACGGGAGTGGCTTGGTGTCCATGCATGTCCACGTCAACCTCAATCCTCTTCACCCCTCTTTCTTCCTCTTCTTTCCATACTTCCAAACTTCTACATGCTTTTGACTTGTAAATAAGACTGACTCTTTCTAAACTCTAATCAACTTAGTGTTTAAATAATTCTATCTCATATGATTTATTGTACATAACTCTTACTATTCTGTTTTTGAGCTGTCTTAAGCTGTATTCTGCTCTCTGTACTGTTTCTCAAGTGTTCTTATCTATTGTACATAACTCTTACTGTATTATATCTGTTCTAGCTCTCTTAAACTTTACTCTGTTTTACTTTAACATTTCTCTAGTATTTTTATCTCAAGAATGTATTAACTACCTGTTTTTATTTTTGATTTTTAATCCTTTTTTTCACCATGTAACAATATTTTATACTTTGTATATCTGTGTGGAGCTTTCTCCCCGGGCCTGTACTGAAAATGGAAATATATCCAGCTAGACTAGCCCGGTCAACAAATGTAAAATAAATAAAATAAAATAGAAATATGGCAGAACTGTGTGCATGCATACTCACACACAAACACAGCTAGAGCAACCACATACCTACACACATCACATCACCATGGCCATATCAATAATTAAAAAACCTCACTCACACACATGGTTTCAAATGTATGGCTCAGCCTAGGTCTCTGGAAAAACAACAACACATCCTGTGCATATAATACCTGTGCCACATCCCTGTCATCCATAACACTGATGCAGGGACAGGCTAATATAGGCCTGATGCACACAGTGACTGTACTACAGTGTACCAATGTACTGCTGTGTAACATTTTGTCAACAGTAAAGTTTAATGCTTACATGTCAGAAAGTGTAGCTGTTCAGCCATGATGCATTATAGCTGTTATTAACACTGAGTGATTGTGGTCTCCATAATGTAATCTGTTTGTGTTTTAGATGTCCATGTGTCAGCAGGAGGATGGTCTGCTGTTGTATCCTACAAGGGGTATGGCACTGCGGTGACACCTTAGCTGTGCCATATCCTGGGTACAGGTGAACACGTTACAGGTCTATATAACAGTTACTGCATGTGCCACAATGGCTGAAAGGTCTGGGTGTGGTGTATAAAGGTGAGTGCATGTTGGCTGCTGTTAGCAGCCCTTCTACAGTGGACAATGGTAAGTGTACTAGGTGCTACACACCACATGTTTGTGTATAACACACACAGAGGCTTTGGTGTTGATGCAATACACAGACAATACTGTACACATGGATGCATGTGTCTGTGCAAAGAACACATTGTAGCCTATGTCATTCCACCAAGCCAGAATAGGCATAACATATTGGGGAATAAGCAGTCCGCTAGTTTAATGTTAATTTTTTAAACTTTGGAGGATGAGAGGTGCTGTAGAACTGCAGATAGTGTGATAGACAACTACCTAAGCTGTTAACATGAACTGTACACTATTACAGTCAGCTAAGCGGGGGATACACTCAACAGTAACTGCAATGATGGTGGTTGTGTCCACAACAGCTACACCCACCCACCTATATATATATATATATATATATATATATATATATATATATATATATATATATACCAACCCCAGTATCGCTGCACTCCTATACAGTGGGGAAGATGGCATTTACACATCCAACACTAGTTGTGATGGAATGTATGTCCACAGGATGATACCTGTGAAATGTTAGCATATGCCAGGCAGTTCTCGGACAGATGACCTTCTGGGACAAGTATATTCTGCAAAATGAAGTTGATTCCTTCACATGCACACACACACTCTTGCTTGGGAACAGTGGGACTAGACCTCTACCTAGGTATGTAGTGCTACTGATGTGTGTGGCTTTAACTGCACACACCACAAAGCTTTTAGGATGAGGTGTGTTCCAGGTTACATGTTACATGAAGACATCCCCAGGCATATACAGTATGGTAACGGGGGATGTACTGGTTGTTTATGGACAATACATAGTGTGACTTAGTGAATCCTCGGTTCCACCACAGCTGTAAAAATGTTAAAAACAAACTTTAATCTTCAGTAAAAACAACAAAAAACAGGAGCACAGTAAAATTCCCTGATAAGCGCTTTCAGCTTACTAGCCTTCATCAGATCATATGTCTTAGCTGTGCTCACCCTGAATTTAAAGACAGAATAAACCAATCAATGTTCTAGACACATAGTCATAACCAATGAAAAACTCATTAGTTTGCATACAGCATATCTCCTTTGTCTTGCTGTGAGCCACTCATTATTGTATCTCAAGGTATCAAATGTCTGATATCCTAGTGGCAGAACTATCCAATAGCAACAAAGTTAATGATTTGCATACAGCATAAATCCTGCTTCTTGTTATAGCCAATCATATTTATGCCTTCAAATATCCAATCTACAATGTGCAGATTAATACATGTACCCATGTGGTTTTCAGAGTAACATACTCTATGCCTCCTGAAGTATTCTTAGCCATTTGCTCCTTGTTCTATAGAAAATACTGCCTGGTCACAGATTCAGCATAAAATAATGCACCACAAAGAGTATTATCACTGCTACTCTGAAAACCATATGGATACATGCATTAATCTGCACATAATAGGAATTTATATGCAAGAGCACCAATGCTATTGCACTTATAAAACTGTATGATATGTGCTTCTTTCTTCTGTGAAGTACTGCATATTGTTGAATAAACTGAATAACAATATGTTCTGGCAACCAAAGGAATTCAGCCCCTTCAATGCTATTGGATAGCTACAGGACAAGAACATTGTAGATTGAATATTTGAAGGCATTAATATGATTGGCTATAACAA
This sequence comes from Protopterus annectens, assembly GCF_019279795.1. NCBI lineage: Eukaryota > Metazoa > Chordata > Ceratodontiformes > Protopteridae > Protopterus > Protopterus annectens. Next base: position 1,161,060,702 of record NC_056743.1, read on the forward strand.
GAAGCAGGATTTATGCTGTAAGCAAATCATTAACTTTGTTGCTATTGGATAGTTCTGCCACTGGGATATCAGACATTTGATACCTTCAGATACAATAATAATTGGCTCACAGCAAGACACAGGAGATATGCTGTATACAAACTAATGAGTTTTTCATTGGTCATGACTATGTGTCTGGAACATTGATTGGTTTATTCTGTCTTTAAATTCAGGGTGAGCACAGCTAAGACATACGATCTGATGAAGGCTAGTAAGCCGAAAGCGCTTATCAAGGAATTTTACTGTGCTCCCGTTTTTGTTGTTTTTACTGAACAATAAAGTTTGTTCTTAATATTTTTACAGCTGTGGTGGAATCAAGGATTTTTTCCTACTAGTATTAGGGTATTTGGTTGTATCTTAATATTTCCAGTATGTTTAGAAAGGTGTAGTGTGAATCCTGGGGCATGGTGGAGGATCTGTAGCAAGCTATAAAATTTGGATTGCATTCTTACCTAGTGTTAGTTGTACTGGGAGAATTTCATATGCATTGTGTTGAGCAAGTAGCCTGGTGGTGTGAATATCCTTGGTGAATATGGACACTCCTCCACCTTTAGTGTTTTGGTCCTGGTTTGGTGGCTGACAGGTGTGGTAAGAGCTGTACCTGGTATTGCAGGGGTGCTCTCTGGAGCCTTGGATCAGGTCTCTGTTACTGCACAGATATCAATGTTCTCCATTTTTAAGAGTGCCTACTGACTGTAAATGGCCACAAAAGCATTGATCCCTACACAGACAAACACACAGAGTTTCACAGTTGCCATGTCAGGAATTAGAACTCCTATCTAACTTGTACATCACACTATAGCATTATGCAGTTATAGCATGTGCCACAGAGTTTATTGGTCTATGCCTTTCTCAAATGTGTATTTTAAAGTGAATGACATCAGCAGGCCTGCCAAAGTAGGGCAATGGAAATTGTAGTGACTGTAAATGACCTCAAACGCATGCATACATACATACATACAAACGTTTCAATCATGGGCATTAAAGCCCTTCTAGCTTGCCAATATACCAAAACACTTGTTCCCATAATAAATGTCCAGACTGTTCTTAAAATATCTAAACTAGTACTTGCTTTAATGTAGTTTGGTAGTCTGTTCCAAGCATCAACTACTCTGTCAGACAACCAATTAGTGCACTTCTCATTCCTATAGAATCTTCTACATAGGTTATCTGACAATTTTCTAGTACTTTTTGATAACCCCAAACATTCCCAGAGGTAGTTGTCCCTAAATGCCTTATATACCTGAATAAGATCTCCTCTTAAATATCTGTAAGAGACACTGTACAAGTTCAGATATTTTAGTCTTTCATAATAACTTACATTTTCACATCCATGGATGTCCATAGTATATGTCTGCTGTACTCTTTCCAATTTATTCATGCATGTTTTCCTATAGGGTTTCCATATTGTTATTCCATACTCAAGTTTGGGTCTAATGTAACTAATAAACAATGACTTCATTATGTTTGATTTCCTAGACTTTATAAATCGTTTTATACAACCTATAGTTCTATAACTATCATTAGCCAATTGGTTGATATGATTAGAAAAACTCATAGCTGAATCTACCCATATACCCAGGTCCTTAAATGAGTCTACAGTTTCAATCACTGTGTACTGTATTAAATATTCACCTTTCAGTTTATGTCTCACAAATCTCATATGCTTAGTTTTTGATGTATTTATCAACATATTATTCTCTTGTGCCCAAATGGTCAATTTAGTCAAATTATTTTGCAGACATGCCTTATCTGTAACACTTGTAATCAGTTTACCCAATTTCAGGTCATCAGCATATAGACTGTAGAACACCTCAGATGAAAAAGTAAGGTCTGAAAGATACAATCTAAACAAGTAAGGGCCTAGTACAGAGCCCTGTGGGATATCTTGACTGTAATCAAGGATTACACCTGTCCAGTTGGTGTGTGAGACTTGCATGTCCTATTTGTAAGCCATGCAGCTATCCATCTTATCAACAGTACACCAATACCTAGTTGTACTAATTTATTGATCAGTGTTTTGTGCATGACCCTGTCAAATGCTGAAGTTAAATCTATATAAATCACATCACAGCACAATTTTTCATTCATAGCTATTATTATATTGTTATAGAACATCATGTTACATGTGGTAATATATCTATTTTCAACATATGCATGCTGATATATGGTTTCAAGTCCCAACCTATCCAGTTCTAACAATAACTTATCCAGTATTGCCTTCTCCATTATTTTTTCACAACATGAAAGTGGACTTAAGGATCTATATGATTCTGGGTTTGTCCTACTCCCCTTTCCCTTAAAGACAGGTTTAATAAGTGCATGTCTCCAATCTTGAGGACTCTCCCCATATTTATATGACCTATTGAATAATAGATGTAATGGCAGTGTAATTTCTTGCTTAAGTGCTCTCAAATCATTGTTACTTATTCCGTCTCCTCCCTGCACTTTGTTTAGATCCAGTTTGCACAGTTCTTTTTCAATATAATCTAATTAGATTCCAGTATCTAGGGTTACCCGGATGTCACTAGGACAACCCCTTTTGTGGAGCCAAACTATTTTGCATAAGATTTTATAAATATATCTATAATCTGTTGTGTCTGAGAATAAATTTTAGAATCTGCACACAGTTTATCAATTTGTGTATCTTTACTCCTTCCACATCTTATGTATCTATAAAAAGGTTTCCTATTATGCTCAATATCTTTATATAAATTTTCTTCAATTTTTTTCTTGGTCTTGTCTAACACGATGCTTAATCTGTTTGTCCAGCTCATTTATTTCAGTTTTCAAAGTTGTAGTTGAACCTCTCTTCCATTTCTTATATTTTTTGTCTCTCACCTTAATCAGGTATCTTGTTCTTATGAAAATATACCCCCCGATCGACCCTTATACAGATAAACACACACAGAGTTTCCCAGTTGCCATATCTGGGTTCAAAACTCCTACCTAACTAGTACATTACACTACAGCATTACTCAGTTATAGCATGTACCACAGAGGTTTCTGGGCTACTTCTTCCCCAATGGTGTATTTCAAGGTGAATGACATTAGTAGGCTTACTACAGTAGGGCAAAGGGGAGTGCAATGTGTGTGCATGGGCCATAAACCATTCATCTGTTTTGCAGGCACAACACTCAGGCATGCACAGGTTTAAATTTAACAGGTAAGTGTATACAACAGCTAGATGAATAATGACCTGTACAGTCATGTTACACAGTTATCACAAGCACCACAGACATTATACTGCTGAGGGATACCAGAGGCAAATGTCTAGAGTGATTGACATTTGCACATCATGTGGTTTTAGCCAATTGGATGTGTGCTGGGTGGGACAGGCCTCATGATGGGAGGCTCTTTGTCACTGTCTGTCACTCTCTTCCACACATCTATGTATGTGTAAGTTTGGCCTATTATAGTGTATTGTCCTTGGATATATGTGTGTATTCCTATCCAATGTGTGTACAAAGCATGACTGGTGTGCAATGTGGAGTGTGTGCACAAACATCTGTGACTGTCAAATATGTATAGTCCACTGTTGTTGCCAGACATGGGCTTCATTTGGAGCATGCCCAGTATGACCTTTCATTATTTTGTTGTCAGACATGAGCTTTGTTTCTCTAAGTGTGGGAGCATGCCCAGTATGATCTTCTGTATTGAATGTGTGACTCCATTCCAGGTAGGTTGTACTCCAGTGCAGGCTTTTGTGTTCTGCACCTACAGCTAGCAACCTGTTTCTGTGGGATACCTGTAGATCAGTTGATAATATGGGATCAAAATGGGCAAAGGATAGTGGGTTACTGTAGGTATTTGTGTCTGTGCTGCTTCTGCTACATGGTTTTGGTGTTAGCAGAGATATTCAGACATGTGTCAGGTATACATATTTGCTTGCAGTATGCAATATGCACAGGGTGAATGAAGCTATGTCCAGTATTGTGGACTGCAGCCTACATATTCTTGCACAATCATGCCATTCTGGAGGGGAAGCTGCAGACACTTGCTGAAGGGTCTGTGTAAATTGTTCAGCACCTTTGTGCAGTGGTGGCTGATGATCCCTTGCTTGTACATCCATTGACTTGACAGTGTGGACATATCCTGCTGTGGCCATACCTCATAGCTGTACAGATTCACACAGGTTACCCAGAGGCAGGGTTCATATGTCTGGTCATTACCCCTTCACATTGTGGTTTACAAGCAGGTTTGTAGCCACCCATTACTGTGTTTGTAGACATGGATAGTATGTGCACACGGCTGAGTTTCAGACTTCGCACACTCCATGGCGTCCATGCTCCTACCCCCCACTCTGTTATTCTATCCTCTTCCAAACATTATGCAAACATTATCTGATAAGTTCTCTATAGTTATCACTTCATCCCAGTAGTATTTGGGGTTGGTCCACGGTTCATACAGTAGGACATGGTGGACATGTTACTGGGATTTGTCGCCATGGCATTGCATTTGGGTTCTGTGGACTGTGTTATGTTGTTAAAACAGTGTAACAGACTCGTAAAACACAAAATACTGGAACAGATGGAAGAAGGCACACACTAGACCTCAGTAATAAAATGAAGCGCTTTTCGTTTATGTTAGATCATAAACTTCTTCAGACAATATTTTACAATTCAGGTCACATTTAAATACATAGTAAAACAAATGCATTAACCAATCAGCAAGTGGAATACATTAATTAAGATGGAAACTAATGACAAACACACCACCCCCTTATTAAAGCAAATGAAATTCGTTTAAACACACAGAAATACAAATAGTTTCTGTCATCACATCAACTAGTCTAGTGCTAGAACCATAAACACAACTTAACTATATTGTAAAATCAGTTTTACTTTAACTACAAAAAAAGTTTTTTTAATAAAAAGAAGGAAAGTTTAAATAAAATTCCAATTCTAACTTCATTCTATTTGTTCTCAAAATTAACTAACGGTTTAAACTTTTAAGTTTCAGTATGCTACTTATAACACAGCCATCATTTAAACCAGGCTGGTGGTAAGCGTTAAACCTAATCTGCCAGGAAAGTTCTAACTCTTCAAGTTTTAAAGCATCTGGGCCTCCTCTTGAGTTAGTAAGCACTTGATCAATAACAATAAATTTAAATGTATGTCTAGGAAATAAATTAATATGTTTCGCTAGGGCATTTTCAAGTTTGTGTTTCCTAATAGCGTAAAGATGTTCATATACGCGTTCCCGTAGCTTTCTTTCAGTCTTGCCCACGTAAAACGCTGGGCAAAACTGGCACAAAGCCAGGTAAACAACCATCTTAGAGTTGCAGTTGTTCCTAAACTTTAAGTTATACACAAAGTTGTTCACTGAAATTCTGTTGGATTCTAAGATAAAACCACAGTAGTTACAAGCTTGGCATTTATACATGCCTGGAGTCCTAACAGGGTTAGATCTGAGTCCTTCACAGTAGCTTTTAAGGTTTCTACCTTTTCTATAAATCACAACAGGTTGATCCCCCACCTTAGAGAAGACGTCAATATCACCTTTAAAAATGTCCCAATTTTTTCTAAGAATATTGAAACAGGCAGTACTATTGATACAGTAATTGGTAATGAAAGCGGTGTTAAATCTATCTGGTCGTAAATGATTATCTGAGTCCTGGTCAACAACAGGACTGGAAGGCAAAGTAGTGATAGGTGACCTAATTGACCTGTTGGACAATAAGGGAACATAAACCAAGGTGTGACGTTTATGAGTTACCTCGTGAATTAATTCACTAATAAGATGTAAAGGATACCCTCTAGACTGGAACATTTCTTTAATAAATAAACATTCCTGGTCAAAAACGTCATCCAATGAGGAAATACGTGCTGCTCGGACTAACTGTCCTTTAATGATGGCACGTTTCTGGTGGAAGGGGTGACAACTCGTATAATGTAACATGGAGTTACAGTAGGTTTTCTTTCTGTGAATTGATGAGACAAATCTACTTGACAAGGTATCTTTAGTCAAAGAGATGTCTAAATAATCAATAACCGAAACATTAAAGTTAAATGTAAATTCAAGAAATGATGTCGTCGAATTAAAATATTCAACCAGTAGTTCAGCTTCTGAAGCGTTGCCATCCAAAAGAATAAAAATGTCATCCAAAAAGCGGGTGTAAAATATGATGTTATCTTTAAATAAGTTGTTATTAAATACAAAATGATGTTCCCAATAGGCCATCACCATGTTGGCCACACTGGCCCCACATGGAGAGCCCATTGCCACCCCTACTCTTTGAAGGTAGAAGTCACCATCAAACACAAAGAAATTATTTTTAAGAATCAACTCCAGTAAATCACCTACAAGTAAGATGTCATCATTAGGACTGTCTAAGAGTCTCAACATTTCTCCTACCCAATCTATAGCTATAGTGTGGGGAATACAAGTATACAAATCCTTAACATCTATAGTTAAAAAATTGTAATTTGGATTGTATTCTAATACATTGATGTTACCGAGAAATGTCCAAGAGTCCTTACAGATTTGTTTTAAACCAACAAGGTACTTTTGTAAAATACGGTCAACTACCTTTGCACAAGGGTAAGTGGGGGAACCCCTACTATCCACTAAAGGACGCATAGGTGGATTTTCTATGCATTTGTGGATTTTGGGGATCCCGAAAAGACTAGGAAACCTTGGAAAGGAAGTGACCATGAAGTTGTACATATCACGGGTGATTTTATCCTCGATATACAGGTCTTCAATCACATTCTTAATCCTATTATATGCTGTATTAATCTCAGATCGGGAACTTATGTCATAAGACTCTGTATTTAATAAAGTCTCCATCCTATTAACATAATCAAGTTGTTCAAACACCACTACACCTCCTCCTTTATCAGGCTTACATATTCTTAAATTATTCAATTTAATGAAATTCAAACTGTCCCTTTCTATTCGCATAACACTAGGTTGGTATGTGTTTAAGATGTCAAAGGTGGCAGAGTTAACTAAATTTCGAAAATCCAGTTCACAGAATTGTTCGAAAGCTTTAATCAGAGGATTAAGTGGTGGGTTAAATGTACTAGGAATGTGAAACTGACTGGTTTCCCTTTGAGGGTCATCACCAAACATTGTCATTAGTTTCCATCTTAATTAATGTATTCCACTTGCTGATTGGTTAATGCATTTGTTTTATTATGTATTTAAATGTGACCTGAATTGTAAAATATTGTCTGAAGAAGTTTATGATCTAACATAAACGAAAAGCGCTTCATTTTATTACTGAGGTCTAGTGTGTGCCTTCTTCCATCTGTTCCAGTATTTTGTGTTTTACGAGTGTGTTATGTTGTTATTTGGGAGTCCATGAGATAACATACATTGGCAGTACAGGTGAGACAGAGGCCTTTGACAGAGGACTGTAGGGCATTTGGTAGTGATGCAGGCCATCTGTAGCAGGCCATTGCATTGTGTCACTCCTACAGTCCCAGTTTGCAAGCCACTATATTCCACTGGGGTGACAGGGTAGGTGTTGAAGGTGTTAATGTCAATAGTTTCTATCATTATTGATCCAGTAGAGTGGATGCTGGCAGGGTGCTGCTTACAGCTAGGGACACACCTGCTTGGGGACACCTCTTCAGCATGCTGCATTCTGTGGCTATTTCCATACAGGGGTGGGGGTCATATTGTACTCATTCCCAATAGCAGGGATAAGACCTGTGAGCTACCTGTGGCTGATGGTGGGTTAAGCTGGGTGCATGTGTGCTATGGAAGCTACTTGCAGCTGACTCACAGTTATACATGGGGCATTCCACTTATGCTAGCTTGTGCAGGGACATCAGCAGTTTCTCAGTACTTCATACCTGTGACCTTTGTCGTCTGCCAGTGTTTGGCCAGACAACATTGTTATTCCATACTACAAACCCAACTAATGTGCTGCTAACCTGTATGCACAATTCCAAAGGTGTGTCTATTTGACAGTAACATTTTATACACTGTCTGTCTAGGGTACTTCCACCTGTGTACTGTTTGTTTGTCTGGGCCCACATTCATGCCATGTCCATCTTTCAGATGGTGACAGATATTATATCCAAACAATTACTATGGCTTACTGCTGGAATGTGTCTTGCTGGGATGCATTGTGTTTGACACTGCAGTTGTGAGAACTTGGCCCTGTCATTGGCAGTACTGGCCAATGGCCACCAGGACAAAACCCACCATGCCTACATGCTGACCACTCTCACACAATATATAACACACACCAGCCTAACACACATAGCCCTGCATATTGTACATGTGCTACAATCTATCCAGCTAATTTGGCCAGCTCAGGTAATCTGTGCTCCACTGTTATTATACCTACACATACGTTACTACATTTCTACATAGGATTGTGGGGGAGGGGGTCACCTGACAACTGTACACATTTACTGTGACTGTACTGGTATTTCAGGTACTTCATTTCATTTTGTATTCTGACCTATCATGCAGACTAGAGGCTTATCAGTGTACTACATTTCTTAGGTTTTATTGCCCTACATTTCAGTTTCAGAAGTCTTCCCCTTCAGAACTAACATCCCACTGCCTGACCTGTTGTAGTCTGTCTATATAGGTCCAGAGGGGGGGCTGTTCTCCATAGCCATTAATCAGAGGCCTTAGCACAGCCTTTCTTTGTGTTTGTCTATGCCTGTCCTGCTGGCTGAGACTGTTGTTGGGTATGTGAGCCTCATGTCTGGCATGTGTGTTACCTATGGACACACATTTGGCCCACCACATTTCCTGCAGTGGGTTTTGTCACCTTGTCTAGTACTGGCTACTATGTTGACACCAGTATTTGTTACAGATTTCATGCTGCCAATATAGGTGTCTGCTATCTGCTGGCATCCCATTCAGCCACCCGATTCCCTTGCATGCTCACATCCATACTATAGATACAAGTAACAAAACATACTACTCCATTCAGCAATTGATAGGGAGAGTGACTTACCTTGTGGCTGTGCCAGTAATGAGGATGGTGCTGGAGTGTTGACTATGCTGGATGCACATAGTACACTCCCTATACATGGTTAAGCACAGGTAGTGCCATGTTTGGGAACCTTTTTACTGTATGTGCAAGTCAGAGAGAGGTGTCATTCCCTGGGTTCCTACCATGTTAGTGTAAGTACTATGTGTAGCCTCTTTGCCAAGGCGTGGGCATACTGGGCATGACTCCTTCTGCCTACTGAGGCAGGCTCAGGATGTTCCTCCTCTGAGTCACTCTGTGCCTGTGCAGGCCTTGGCAATGGTGGGGGGCTGTGTGGAACTGCCCCATGCTGTTCCTGCTGCAGCTGTTTCCACAGGATCATATTGTGTAGCATGGCACATACAATGACAATTTGGGTACATGTAGCTGGTGAGTACTGCAAGGGTCCACTGGATATGTCCAGGTGCCAGAACCGTGACTTGAGCATCCCAAACACATGCTCTATTATGATTCTGGTCTGTGTGTGTGCCTCATTATGGAGTTCTTGTTTGTGTGTGTGTGCATTTCTGATGGGTGTCATCAGCCATGGCTCCATTGCATAACCAGCATCCCCCACTAGGTGGCCATATGGGATGCCGCCATTGGCAAATCTCGGGTACAGCTGCGTCATATGCCAGATGTGGGAGTTGTGATAGCTTTCAGGGCAGCCAGCACACACATTCATTATAATGCTCTGGGCATCACACACAACCTGACAGTTGATGTAAGGGAAGCCTTTGCGGTTTATGTAGACTCTACCCCGCTTGCTGGGTGGTGCTTTGATGTGTATGTGCATGCAGTCTATAGCACCCAGGGTATGCTGCTATTTGGAGGAAGAGACTCATATTGCTGGTCAATGCCTCATGGGTATTGATGAAATATGTGCTCACCGGTATGTGCTGACATGGCATCCAGGAACTGGTGAAGTACCCTGGATATTGATGCCTGTGAGATCCTCATGATATCCCCCGTTGGCCTTTGGAAAAAAAAAAGTAAGCCTGTTTCCTACCTTTCCTGTAACTAGTGTTCCAGATACAGATTTGCTGTATCCAGGACTGTATGTAAGCTTCTGAGCCCCCCCCCCCCCCAAACATTTCTGTGTTGGAGGGAAGCCTTCTAGCTTATCAGTGTGATTGGTAAGCACTAGGTAACCTGTCTACTACATAAGGAGTGGTTCTGGCCCAGAAATTGTAGCTATTGGCCATTTGGGCAATCTCTTCCATCTCTCTCAACTTTCTGATTAGAAAGCCTGGATTTGCACTTGTTTCTGTCCTGTAACTCATCTAGTGCAGATACAGAATCTTAGTTTTACCACTTAAATTTACTTATTTGTGCTCAGCACTTGTTCAGAACTTGTAAGCACTAAATAAGCTACTAATTACTACAGCACTCAACCTTCCTGATTACCTAGAGGAAAACAGTTTTTGAACTTTCTCACTTGCTTAGAGAAAAACAGCTCTTGTACTCACTTTCCTCACTTATCTAGAGGAAAATAGTTTTTTATTCAGGCATGTCCAAGGGTCAGCTCCCAGTGTTCTCTCCTGTCTATTTGATGTATCTGGACATCCTGAGGCAATGTAGAAATTGCCTCATGTACACAGACAACCCTCTCCTCCTACCACCCAAAGCAAAATCTGTGAGAGATGCACTCATCTAGCCAAACTGGAGGTAAAACTCTCTCCAACCAAGACTGAACTTGACAGTCATGAGGAGAAGGTAAACATTTGCACCACACCACACTCATCACATAGTCTCACTAAATCTACACCACCAAAATCCGCACATAGTAACACAAAAACATTCACAGAGGCTCTCAATAATAATCTGTCTAAGCAATAGAGACCTCCAAAGGAGAAAGGCAAGCAGCCTCCATCCCCCAACACAACCCAAATAACACATAGCCCACAGACTCAGTGTGCCACTCAACCACAGCCAGTAAGGCAAAACAACATACCCAACACACTGTTCATAAGAGACTCTATAGTCAGGCACACTGATGTCCCACTCACCAGGCTAAACAAGGAGAAGGTTACTGTCAGCTGCCTGTCAGGTGCTAGGATCTGCCTCATAACCCATGCACTCAGGTCACTCCACAACAAGTACAAATATGAATCTGTCATTGTCCATGTTGGTGAGAATGACCTGAGATGTACCTCCCTGGACTACATGAAAAGAGACATGGAAGAGGTCTCAGATCTTGTAGTCCAGGCAGGTATAACCCTAGCCCTGATTAGCATTCTGCCATCACCCAGAATGATACCGCAGTACAAGGACAAAATGATTGACTTCAACAATTGGCTAAGCTTCTGGTGTCATTCTAAGGGGATCCAGTATCTGTCTGCTTGGGATGACATGGTCGACAGACCACGATGCTTTGCCACAGATGGCCAGCACCTTTCACCCCTGGGATTCCAGATACTGGCTAAGGCTCTTGCTGCCCCTATAGTGCCTTTTTTTAGGCAAGGTTCAAATAACAAATTCACCATGATAACAGAAACAGGCAAGCAAAAACTGAGGGTAATGCTACTCAATGCTAGAAGTCTAAATCTCAAAATGCACTCACTCGAGGCACTCCTTACAATGGAGAACATCAATATCTGTGCAATGACTGTGACCTGGTTCAAGGCTCCAGAGAGCACCCCTGCACTACCAGGCTATAACTCATACCACACTTTTCGGCCATGTAACCTGGACCGAAACACCAAGGCGGAGGTGTGTCCATATTCATTAAGGATAGCCACACCTCCAGCCTAGTTGCCCAACATAATGCATTCGAGGTTATCCAAGTGCAACTAACTCTGTGCAAAACTGCAATCCAAATTGTAGCTTGCTACAGATCCCCCACCATGCCCCAGGATTCCTATTCCTCTTTTCTTGATGTACTGGAAAATATTAGGGTTCAACCAAACACCATAATAATGGGCGAATTCAACTACCCCACCATTAAATGGGAAAACTACTCATGTAACAACTCCTTAGCTCAACGCTTTCTGGAATTCATAAACTCCAATGCCCTGGATCAACTTATCCACACCCCCACCAGGGGCAATAATATCCTAGACCTAGTCATTACCAACATGAGTGACTTGTGTTCCACACCTGAAGTCAACTCCTCATTGGTCCGATCCGACCATAAGCTAATCACCCTTGATATCCACATCCGCCCCCACCCCCCATTAAGGAAACCACGGTAAAAAATTTCTCCAAAGCCAACTTCATGCTTCTTAAGACAGAAGTGGTGAACTATGACACCCATGCAGATGGACAATACAGTTACAACTGCTGAATCCTACACAAATGCACTCTATAAGCACTTACACAAGTGCATGGATCGTGCTATCCCAAACAGAACCAAGACTCTATCCTCCAAAAAAGGAAGCCAATCTGGTGGTCCCCTGCCATAAACAAACTGTACAACAGAAAAGAAACTGTTGCAAAAGAGAGTAACATCCCATGAGTAAAGGAGCTCCCTGGTCAGCCTCAGTAAGAAGCTGAGATCCCTTATAAGATCCTCCAAAGCTAGTTACGAAAACAAAATCGCCAGTAATTCTAAGGACAACCACAAAGCATTCTATAGCTATGTCAAGAATCTCAATGGCATCACCCAGATCTGCTCTGAGTTACAGCACAACAGAATGAAAATTACAGAACCAACTGATATTGCCAACATCCTGGCAGATAGGTTCAGTGCTAACTTTACCCCCCCCCAACCCCTAAAGGGCCCATATCTATACAGGAAGAATGCAGAGTCCTTGTAATCACAACTACGCAGGTAAAAGCTGCACTCTCTAAAGCCAAAAACACAGCATCCATGGGACCAGACAACATCCCAGGCTGCATTTTACATGAACTTCAGAATGAACTGGCTCCCCACTTAAGCACCATGTTCAATAATAGCTTCACATCAAGCTTTGTACCCATTGAATGGTGCACAGCAACAGTTATCCCACTCCACAAAGGGGGAGCCACCACTGATCCTGGGAACTACCAAACTATTAGCCTGATGAGCCACGTCTGCAAGGCCATTGAACATATCATCATGGAACTCATAAACAAAGACATTGGCAACCTCCAGACTCTGGATCCCACCCAGTTCGGGATTGTGAAGGGCAGATTATGCCTCCTGAACCTGATTGACTTCTTTGAGGCAGTCACCAAAGCCATAGATTAGGGTAAGATGGTTCACACAGCCTATCTTGACCTCGCCAAGGCTTTCGACAACATCCCCCATTCTGAAATTATAGCTAAACTCACTAAACTAGGTGCAAATCCCTACATCACAAGATGTGTTGCCAACTGGCTCAATGACAGATCCCACACTGTAAAAGTTGCAGACTCTAAATCTGACCTCAAAGAAGTGACAAGTGGAGTACCACAGGGTTCCATCCTGGGACCTCTCCTGTTTGGTATCTGCTTCTCTGACATACAGGCTAACACAGAAGGCCTCTGGCTAACGAAATTCACAGATGACTGCAAACTAGGAGCCATAGTCAAGTCCCCAAATGGTGTGGACATCCTACAGAAGGGCCTCGCTGAGACAGATGCCTGTTGTCAGAGCCATGGCCTCAAGCTCAATGCCAAAAAGTGCAGTGTCATCCCGTTTGGTAAAAACTCTGTACCCATGAACTACCACACAGGCAGCAATCTACTTAACACTGAATGTGTGATAAGAGACCTTGGGACCCAGGTGGACAGTAGTCTTTTCTTTGATAGTCACATCGCCACAGTAGTCAGGACGTCCTTCTACATGTCACACCTCATCATAAAAGGGTTCTCATCCAGGAAAAAAGAGGTAATTGTTCCCCTCTACTCGACACTCATTAGACCCATTATAGAGTACAGTGTCCCTTTTGGAATGTACCTCACAAGACATCTGCAACAGCTGGAAAGGCCACAGAAGTACCTCACAAAGAGGATTACTGGCCTCAAACAAATGCCCTATACTGAGTTCTCAAAAAACTCCAGCTTTACTCCGTAGCATATCGCCTACACCAAGGTGATCTCTGTCTAACATATAAAGCTATGTCAAACCCAGAGCTGTTGGACATGCTACAACTAAAGAAATCCCAATCCCTCCTAGCTACATGCTCTAGGGACCAAAACCTTGTCACCACAATAAACAGGACTTGCTGGAGGGATAGATTCCTGTCCCAGAGACTTCCTATACTGTGGAACAGGCTACCCATCTATGTCAAGCAAAGTTCTTCATTAGCACTCTTCAAGAAAAATCTTGATGAGTGGATGGAAAATAGGAAATATACCCCGGGGATCACTTCTGTCTCTCTGCTCAACAGTGGCACAGGAAAATAACTTGCTTGGGTGGCGTAAACCAGGGAACCTTGTTGGCTAGGCTTATGTAGGCCCTTGGGCCAATAGCCTAGTACCTACCTATGAACCTATGAACCTAAGGGACCTAGGCCTACACATACCTTAGTATCCACTGGGATGGGTTCCCCTCTGTTTGTTCTGTGTGGGAGGCATGGCCGGCACAGTTCAGCAATTTGCTGTAGGAGGTCCCTGTCCACCCTATAGCACTCCACTATCTCCAGCTCATATAGCCCCCTGGTAGGTTACCCTGGGTCTGTACACTCTTCTCCTTCTCCTCACTGTGAGTTGGTCATCAGCATTCTTATCCTCACCACCCTCAGCCTCTTCCACATGTTGATTTATGAGAGCAAATGCAGCCCCTATAATTTTGTTGGTTCTGTTAGGTAAAATTTCCTCATTTGTGTACACTGGTGGTGTAGAGTTTGTGGGAAAAACCAGAGGGAAAGGTGTTTGCATAGTTTATAGTAGTGTACTGGGCTGTTGCCTGTGTAATTGGCTGATTCTGATACATTTCACCTGCCAGCTATGCTAGTTCTCTTTGATTACCTTACTACTGCTGTTTTCCCTTCCCATTGCCTTCCTGTTTAAGCCCAGATGCACGACATGCAAACACAGTGCTCAGATGTGCATGGAGCTGCTATTTCCTAGTTTACTTTTTTTTTTTTTTGGTTTAAAATCCAGTGCGCGGCACACACACCCATTTAGGCAATATAAAGTGTGCTTGGCAGCTTCAGACACATCCCCCTTCCTTAGCTCTGCTAAGCTTAGGGCAAACCCAAGCCACATGGCTCCAGTAAGCTTATAGTATGCCTGACACACCTCTCTATGATGTCAGCTAGCTCTTGCTGTCACCATGGTCTTCCTGCACCTACACAGTTGGGTGCAGGCTAGCCATGAGGGGAAATCTGTAATTCAGTATCATTCCCCTCATTTGCATAGGATTGCCTGCTAATGCCTAGTTACAAGTCCCACACTCAGCTTTCCCCCCTTAGCAAGTACTATTCACTGGCCTTGTTATCTTCTGCCTGCCATTGACTATAATAGCAAAATTGTGGTTTTGCATGGAAAGCTTTTTTCAGGGTTTTTCTTTTATTTTCCAGCCGATCCCTTTTGCAGGTTGCTGCCCTACGCTTAAATGGCCATAATCGGCCAAAAAAAAAAAAAATAAAAGTTTTTTTTTTTTGCAACTGTTTTCCATGCCAATGGCCATATATTTGGCCATTGACATGCTTTACACATTATATGCACCCTTTATTTGGAGCTGTCATAGCTCCGTTTTGTAGTTTTCAGAAATGTACTTGGTTACTAACCCAGTACATTTCTGCAGGTTACAACTTGTCCTGCATGGATGGCTATCAGCTTCCTGGATCGCAAATTCACCTCATTCGCATGGTTTTCACCTGCAAATGGGGTAATTTGCATACAGGAGCTGTGTCCGTGCAGGAATAGTGCAGGAGCACTCGTGTACATCCTAGGATCTTGTTCCTTGATCTCTCGGTGGCCATATTTCCTCCAGCAGCTCCTGCACACTGTGCAGAGCTTGATGAATCCTGGGGAATGTCCTTACTAAGAATTACGATTGTAATTTCTAACAGAATAAAATGATTTCTATTACTTGTGATGCAATGTTGTTCTGAAGAAACTAATACTCTAATGAGACTGACTTTTTCTGAAGTGGTGAAAATATTGATAAATTTCAGTAATGTTAAGCTGAGTGTAATTTCACAAGAATACATTACTCTGTAGCAGTCTGTTTAACATAAATTTAGTATTCATTTATTTTGTCTGGAGTACAGTTACATAGTTACCTGTTAAACATACATATTTGTAATGATTTGGATAAAAGCATCATGTTGTACCAAAGCAAAACTGCATTATTTCAAACTAAGAAATATAATTCCATGTAAACCTACCCATTTAGGATTTACCACTATCCTGCTGCATATTAATACTATGTTATTTTAGTCATATAATATTAACAACATTATGATTATAAAATAAATGTAATTATTTTCTACTGTTGAGTTTAACCCCTGTTTCCTAAATGCATAGAGTGTTATGAGAAATTAATGCATACATAATATTTTTATTTTACTTAACTGTAGTGGTATACTTAGTTCTCCAGCCAGTCACTGACTGCAGTTCTCTAGAGTGGGGATTGACTGAGAATCATGGGGTCAGTAAATTACATCTTACACTACACATTGGTGATGGCAGAGAATACCCAAGTCTCCCGTACAGTCCTTCAGTTAAAAATAACAACAGTCCCTCTTACAGTCCTTCAGTTGGATATACCAAGTCCTTGGATGTTACACTTCAAGAGAAATGACATAATCATAGCAGTGAGCTTGTAGTACAGAAATCTATTTCCCTTATGGGCATAAAGTTAGCATGTACTTCCCAGCACTGGCATATTCAATGACATATTGTTCCCACCCCTGCTTATGTTGTAGTTTAAGGAATAGTATAATTCAACTCCACCCAAAAAGAAAAACAAGCATAACATGGTGTTTACTTAAATATATAAACTCTGTGAAATAAAATATCATTTTATTTATTTAGAATATATTGGAAAAATTATCATAAGATATTTTCTGATTCTTGTAAAAAGGAACTATGATAATTACTTTGTATATTATGATGCTAAAATATGCCCACAACAAAATATATTTAACATATTTTTGACCTATCCCTCTGTTATTCTTCCAGTAGTTTCCCGTAGAAAGTCATCTCTATATCTAAGGATATCTTGACTTTCATCAGCTTCTGATAATCATGTGTCAGACGGGCCATGTTCTCCTTCGCCTTCTGTAGGGCAGCCTCTTTCTCTGCCAGCTTCAGCCTGGCATCTTTAACAGCTGTCTCACCATGTTCCTCTGTTTCAGCAAAGGCAGTCTCTAAATTGGCATTCTGTAAAGCACAAGTCATTAATGAACTGCAAATTTCGCAAATCCAGAAATCTTTTTTGTCATAAATAAAAATTAACAATATAAGATATTTATCCATCCAGACCAGCGAGTATTGCTACTGTTATTGCAATCAAAACTTAACACTGGTTAATATATAAATATACAATGGATATGTCCACCAGGAAGATAGCCAGTTTCATTCATTCCTACACTAAGTTTACACAATTTGTAATGAAGAACATTCCTGCCTCATTGTTGTGCCTTCTAATCACCAAGAAAGATAATACTAAGTGTACATGTAGTTTACACCTTGTGGCAACCATTATGAATTCTACTCATTATTTAAGGCTGCAAGAAAACCACTAGGAAAACTAAAATTAGGAGGAAGAAGGTATGAGTTATCATTGCATTGTGTGTTCACTCAGAAAAGTGAGTGTAGATTTAGTGTAGGTGTTAATGAATTCCATGTATTCATGCACAGTTTTCATCAGTGGAGAGCATTATAGCTCAACATTTGAATTGCAGTTGAATTGTAAGAGGCTCATGCCATAATTACTTAAATGAATGTAACAAAGTGAGAGAAAATTACTGTGAATTACATGCGTAGTTAGAAGAATGGCTTGGGCATTCTATACAAAGTCCAGAAGTTAGTGTTAAGTATTAGTGTGTGAATCTAGTCAGTCAAGTGACCAATCAATCAAAAATGATTAACATACTTCCAGCTGATCAAGCAACAATCACATAAAATGCACACATACACACATACACACAAAATAACCAGAAGAGGAAAAAATGCTGTAAACAGATGCAGACTCTTTGCTGTCAATATTTATATACTTATGACCTCCATTCACTAAGATTATGACAAAAAGCTTGTTTGTTATGATCCCTTCGGCTTAATGGAATAATCTGTCAGTAAAAATAGGCAATCCTCCAATCTAAACTCTTTTTAGAATTTTCTAAAAGAAGAAATTGCAAAAGATGGAAAACCTGATGGCTTTGACAAACCAGGCTAATCCTAGCTATGACATTTAAAGATTATGTATACTGCATGACCCAGTGGAGTAAACCTTGGCTTGAGATGATTGTCACTGTTGAAATGGCACCCCGACCCCATGTGTGCAAAATGGGAAAAAGGGGTTGAGGATGGATAGATGGATAGATACTGCATGAGCTTATTCACAAACTATCTTTTCTTGGCAAGATGATTTTAAACTTTGTCCACATGTATGTACCATATAATTATTTTTATGCATGCACTCACTTACTTGTATTCATCCTGCTTTGCATTACTGTTTCATTTAAATTATATTTGCTTACTCTTGCTATATGAAAAGGGGTCTTGGACCACTGTACTTATCCCCTCCACAAATGGTACATAAATAAATGATCATTAAAAATAATGCCTGTGAGAAAAGTTAGGAGGTGACCTGTGATAAACTCCCACAGAGGTACATGGAGGTACATTCTTTATAGCAATAGCAAATTGAAATGTACCTCGTGAGAGAAAGAATGCATATCAGAACACATGAAACACATTCTTAGAATCATTACCCATGTCCTGGCAGATTAATAGAGCAGACAAGATTGTTGACGGGGCACTTGCAACTCTTATTTTATTTATTTATTTTTTTGATAAAAAGGACATATATGAAGCTGGGCAAGTCATAAAAGTATCAAAACATTAGATTCTGGCAAAGTGAGTTTAACAAGCAGATATCCCTTGATTTGAGCTTTGGAGTTTTGCACTCACTGGACCTAATGACATTTTATAGTAGCAAACCCTAGGCAAAATGAATTACAATAATCTACTTTCATAGAGTTCAAACTACACATGATCATTGCAAGGTTCTCAAGTGGAATAAGATGCCTGATCCAAGTAATGTTTCAGACATGAAAAAATGGAGATCGTTAGCCTAGTACTAATCTGTGAACCTATGAACCTGACAACAGCTGTCACCTAGTCTCTAAACTTGTCTTTGAGATACACTTTGAGGTTAAATCTCCTAAACACAAACTCCAGATAGCTCCCTATAGAAATGGCAATTGGAGCAAAATTAAAAGTTAATAGACCTCGGCGACACTTGAATGGTAAAAGGCTCATTCTTGTCAGAGTTAAACTACAGCTGGCTAGCCCTAATCCACCAAAGAGTGACATCAAAACTTATTTCAAAGGAATCAAAAGTTGGCATATATTTCTGATGGAAGGACAGATATATATTGGGTTTTACATTCCTGTCAATGATACCTCAAAAGTTATATTAAATAACTTCTACCAGTAAAAACATATTATTCTGAACAGCACTAGTTTCATTATGGTGTCCTGAAGAACCTTTCACTGCAAACTAAAACATGACATATACTTTATATAGAAATTGCCTACTGAGCCTTCCTCAGGCAGTAACAGGTAAACCATTCATGTACTGTGACTGAGAGACTACAGTTGGAATACAAGCATATAATCATGATTCCAAAGACCAAAACATTAAATTTAGCTAAGAGAACCACCAGTACCAGTTGTGTGTAACAATGTTGATCTTTTAAGTCTAAGAGGTCGCTATGTAGAATAGCAGCCTTGCAACTATAGCAGGTTCTTTAACTCCTTCAATAAGGGTTGAGAAGGCCATGCGTTATTGCAAAATATTCAAGCTGTGTTTAAGCTACATTCTCAGTAGGGTTACCAATGAACTGCAAATTGCATATTAGACAGAAAGTTGTACCTTCTTCTGGATCAAAACAATTAAAGCCTTGTTAAGCCCTGCTGGGCAAATTCCTCAGAGCTGAGGGCCAGACTTGTAAACTGACTGAACTAAGAACAAGTCAAAGAAAAATCAATCATGTCTGACCAAAGTCCAGACCCTGCATAGCATGCTACAAATGTAAAATGATATGATTGATATCAGAATCACTGACATATATCCAGTCAGAGGATTTCACTAAGAGAATGCTGTTACTGAAAGCTTACAAAGTTTCCAATCTAGTCAATCTTATCCTATGAAAATGAGCAACAGGTTCTTGATCAAAGGTAGTAAACTCTTTCCAGTTTTTAAAACAGACTGAACACTACAGTCTGCCAACAATCTAAAGTTTGCTTCCCTGGCCAATGTGATAAAATGGAAATCTCCATATATAGGATAATTTCTTTACAATGCAGCATTTCTCAGAAAAGAGCACTTCCATCACCCTGGAATTTATCAGCATTTATGTTTACTACATCCCTGGCTTCTAGCCAATCAACATCAGTATATGCATGTTTAATTTGCACTAATTTGCTGTTTCAAGCCTTTTCCAGTATATGCCATGGATGAAGATATTTCTCTTCTGTCTTGTTTATGATTTTATGTATAACACTTCCCTTCCACCATTTGGACAAATATGTTTTGCAATCTTTTAATCTTGCTAACTTGTCCAAAATATGATATGTGTCATGATGCCTTGCAGGAGGGTAACTTGATGTTATTCTACAAATGAGGTTTGGGAACAAACCAGTTTGTCCAGGGACATCTTTGTGTGTAGGTCAGGTAGGAATAGTAATGGGAGTTAAGATGGTAGTGGAAGAAAGTTAGATAGTGGGGTGGGGATAAAAGGGTTCAACTGGGAAAGTAGAAGGGTTGGAAGAAAATGAGGTAAGTGGAAGGAGGGGCTTAACTGATTTTGTGAGAGTGTAGCTGCTTAAGGGTCAGATTTTGGCATGAACTTACTACTGCAAGGTTTGCATCCGTGACAACCAATGGGTACTTGAGGAACAGGCATACCACTTAAGTGTACCTCATTACGAGGAACATACCTCATTTGGGGTCATAAAAAGTTCATGTTCCTCAAAGTTCCTCAAAGTTTCACATTGAAAGACTCTGTCACACATTCAGTGTTAGGAATTTTTTTTAAGTGAAATCAATTGTAAATAGAAATGAATCATACTAATTCATTAGAAGATCTTCTTTCTAAGTAAAACCAGCATATTTTAACCATCCTATGACCTTCCTAGTTGAAGTTGTTAGTAAGCCATTAGTATGTGTTCCACGTTTTGCACATTTGTTCCACATTATGAGGGCTAGTGTTCCTCATTTTGGAGATGGAAGGTTGACAGCTATGGGAACAAGTAAGTGCTCATTTTTTCTTATTTTAATTTTGGTAGATATAGTGAAGTTAAGTTAATAATATTTCTTTTTCTTTTCCTTCTCAGTGCTCTATGTATGGTTGCTGTGGTTTAGAAATGTTTGGTTTTCTGGCTGTAGTTGGGGGGCGGGAGTTTGGAATTTATTTCATTTGTCTGTGGAGAAACAGGGTGTTCTTCATGAGATGGGTTAGTTGGCTTCCTCGTGTACACTTGTACAGCGTTTGTCTTTGAGTTGGCCACTTGATGTGTTGCATGGTGGTTTGGGTAGTTTATTTCACTGTCTGTTATTAAATACCCCTGTTATGTTTGGTGGATAGATCTTTACTGGGCCCACCTTTGTGTCCAGTCTCCATTTTGTTTTGGTTGCAGGGTAATGTGAGTGGTTTCTTCATCCTGCTGTGGCTTTTGTTATATTTTTTTGTCAGTGGTGGTAGCGGTGAAGGAGGGAGCTTTGTTTGTTGCTGTGATGTCTCCAAGTCATGCTGGAGGTGTTTGTGAGTCATTAGGTGCCTGTGTTTTGTCGTTGCAGTGGCGGTATTGGAGGGAGCTATACTGGTTGTTGAATGGCTCCAGAGTGTGTCAGAGGTGTTTGCTTGACATGGGCTGCGTGTAAGTGGCGGTTGCTAGCCGTGCATACATGGTGTGCATTGACCGTCGCATTGGCATGTGCAATCGGGGTGTCTTGACTGAGGAAGCTGAAGGGTTGTGGAATTAAAAAAAGAAAAAGATTTATAAAAGAAAACTGTGTAAATGTGGGGAAGAATCAGTGTGAAGCAGGCAAATGGGATCCATGGTAGTGGAATTCCTTTGGTTGTAGCATGTGATTGGTCTCCGCATCCTGGCAAAAGTAATGTGGGGAATTATTAATATGGAGATAAGGGTAAGAATTTGGATAATTCTGCACATTTGTTGGTCTGGAAGAAAGTACTGGTATACAATGAGAAGGATGATGTTAGCCTTTTAAAGAACAAGCAAATTGTATAATATGTAGTGTGATTTTTGGGTGGATGGCTTACAGAGTGTGGGCAAGTGCTCTCTTGTCACTAAGTATGTATTTCAGTGGGTTGGTTAATTGACAGTGTGTGGTCTTGGAGTAATGTTCTGTTTTGTTGGTCTGGGAGGAGTTGGTGGTGGTGTTACTGCTCCCTTTGAATTTTGGTAGCGTGCCTTGTCAGCTTGCTCGTTATTTGGTGCTAGGATTGAAGTGTTCCATGGTTTTCACTGCTGTGGTGTAACTTGGTGGACAGACTGTTTTTTTTTTTTTTTCATGGCAGCAAGGGTCTGGGGTGTTTTGTGGGCTGCAAGCCATCTGCCTCTTGGCTCTGCAGATTTTCGCAGGATGTTCATATTTTGCCTCATATTTGTGGTCCATTTCATGAAATTGTGGCTTTCTGGCAAATTAGTAACAAATCATTAAAGGCCGAAGTAAAAAATAATGACAGACACTTCAGCTTCAGACTTTTTGTTTGTGACTTTGTCCAGATTTTTTGATCTGGGAGGATGAGAGGTATGTCAGTTAGTGGTAGGTGGCCATTGTGGGTGAGAAGAGGTGTGGACTTCATTTTTTGATGATTGTGGCAGCCCTCTTGTCTGGTTTGTTGTTCATTGGGGAGGACGGGTTGAAACAAATTACAGTCCCTGGCTGTTGGGATGGTTCTTTGTGGTAAAGAGTCAGTTTTGCAGGTTGTGAGGGACCCACGAGTAGTGATTGTTCTCAGCATATGGGTGTTGCAGCAGTAACCATTGTGAGGGAGGGGGATGAGCCTTTGTGACCTGTAATGTGCTAATATTACACTTGCAGCCTAGACATTTCATGCCTAGCTCTGAACAGTACAATACCATGGCTTAAAGCTGGCTACCAGGTTTTAACTTGTTTGTGCAGTAGTTGCAGTCGGATTGGGTTGGTCACAATTTTTTTTTTTTTTTTTTGCTGCTATAGCATTTGCATACATGCTTCTCTAGCTAAATGGTACCATATCCAAAGCACACTCACTTTACCTCAATTGATTTTTTTCTTTATGCCCCACAGTCAGGTTGACCTCACAGTTACAGAATTTGTGTTCATGGATCAAAGTTTGCACAAAAGGGTGAGGCTTTGTCACATGATAGTATAGTAAAATAAATGTTCATGGTAATGGGAGAGTCCATCTGGACAATGATACATTTTCAGTAGATGCCTGGAAGAAGAACTTAAACATATTACATACAAGTAAACTGAGTATTTTCTGACATTCATTTACAGGTGGAGAGTTATTTATAGTTGTTTTTATTTTGAAGATAGCAGGAGTGCAGAATTTGAAGGAAGCACAGAGTTTGCATTAGATGGTGGCCCGAGGGAAAAGGACTCGACAGGTGATGGATGCTGTTGTCATGGATGATTCGGACACTAGAACAGTCTGCAATGAGGTCACAGGTACTGATACACTGTTAGGTGCTCAATTAGGCATGTCAGAGTCGGTGGGGTTTAGGAGTAGTGTTGAGACAGGTGAGGATGAGGTACGTCAGAGACAGGGTAAAGCAGCTGGCATGGCTGAAGAATGACAGAGGTTTGGGGGGCTCTTTCTTTTGGTAAAGGGGACAGTCTCATGAGGAGGCTTTTGGTGATGAGGGTTTGGGTTTGATTATGGGGAGTCTGGGGTCGTCCACAGGAGGGAAAGAGTCATAACAGCTTGAGGTGGGGCCAAACTTTGGGATCCGGCTGGATGATTGGTTTAGCTGAGTAGGCCTGGGGGCAAAAGAGGGATCTTTTGACCCCCTCACATACTGCTTTTAGTTAAAAGAAAGAATGGGAAGTGGAGTATGTCGATATTTTGGATTAATTGCTGTGGATGGCGTTCAAAGTATGATGGAATCAGAAACCGTAAACAGTAAAGATTTTTATAGTTTGGTGTTGTTTGTAGGTAGGATGGAGGCAGGATTACAGGAGGTTGAGTTTATTTCGATCTGTTACTAGAGGGGGTATGATAAGGGGAAGGGGTGGTGAGGTTGGACCTTTAATGCGGGGCGTTGCTTGTTGGTGGCATGCAAGTTCTCATACACTTGTTTGATGTGTGCTTTGTGATGTGGTTTTGTTTTGTTTACTGGAAAGATAACACATTTGACAGGAAAGATTAGGTGTCTGAAATCCAGGGACAAGGTAAGCATTATGAGTTATGGAGCTATTAGGATTTATGAATTTTGCATGTCAGGCATTTCACCCAGAGCTGTACCTTTTGAAGATATGTAGCCTTATTGTTAAAAGAGGAAAGAGCAAGCATCATTGGGTGCATGTTGAGATAGTGTTGAGGGGTTGGGGTAGGTTTGATAGTGTGAAGACTGACAGATGTTGGCCTTTGACAAGACAGCTTTTGAAGGTTTTGTTGTAAGGATTAGTGTTAGTAATTGGATTTGGACTATACTTTGTGTGATGTTTATGGATATATTATAGGGTGCGTAGGGTGTCAAATGTGTTGATGTTGCTAGTTTGGTGAGATGTTTAATTGTTGTCTCTGGGCACATTTCCATTTGTAGATCTTAAACACATCAGTTGGAGAAGGGCAGGCAGAGAGTATTAGGAAGGACAGGAATGATTGGTTGTATCCAGAGGTTGCTATGGTCTCATGTTGGGAGTTCTTAAGATTTCATTTTGATCAGTAGGGGGCATAGTGAAGGTGGGTAATCAGTTTGTATATGATGAGAGCTTTTCAGTGGGTTGTTTCTTTAAGAGAGGTATTCCACTCATTCTTTGTGCATTGGAAGGGTATCAGATTCAGAGAAGGAGGTGAGATGCTGCTTATTTCACCAGGGTGAGTGAATTTACACTGCCTAGTAAATGGTTATATGGATGTTCATGCTGTGATTAATAAATTACTATATTGTTCAATAAAGTTATGTTGATGGAAGTTAAATGAAGATCGTCAAATGTCATTTGGTGTGGTTTGTTTATTGAAGGGGACTGAGACAAATGAGATTTGGGATCAGACCAATTTGTCCAGGGACATCTTCCGGTTTGGTTTAGGTAGGAATAGTAATGGGAGTTGAAATGGTATTGAAAGAATGTTAGTTAGTAGGATGGGAATGAAAGCATTAAATTAGTAGAGTAGGAGGGTTGGGAGGAAATGAGGTAAGTGTAAGGAGTGGCTTAACTGATTTTGTGAGAGTATACCTGGGTAATGGATCAGATTTTCATGTGAACTTACTACCCATCTACCCTCCCTCTTTTAGGAACGTTCAGGACTGTGTGGTTATTTTATAGGTTTGGAGTTTAGGCAGAGAAGAGGGGCAGGCTTGTCCCTCTTCTGTCCCCCTGGTGTTGGATGTTTAATTCAATGAGTTGGGGAATGAAAGGGAGCAATGGGATGCTGCTTGAAAATGTAAAAGTAAGTGAGTGGACATGAGGACGCTGCTTCTTTGGTCAGAGTGAGCAAGGTTACTCTGCCCTAGTAAATGGTTATATCAATGTTTAAGCTGTGATTAATAAATTATAATATTGCTCAATAGTTATGTTTATGGAAGTTTAAGAAAGGTAGTTAAATGCCATTTGGTGTGATGTGTTTATTGAAGGGGATCGGGACAATAATTGTTAGGCCTAGCTAGGTAGGTGCCCTATTCCACTCAGTCATTAATCACCCAAAACTTTGACTTCATTTTTAGTATGATTTTTATTCCATAAATTTTGCTGATAAAAGGAAACTTAAAGAGTTTCTCTATAGTAACCTAACCTATTAAAAAGTTTCAGTAATAACTTCTTTGTTCATAAACTGTTATTTGGCAACTTAATTTATTCTATACAGGCACTAGTACAGCTAATAGATGAACTGGTATGAACATTTTAACTCCCATCTCCTTTGGTGACTTCCAAAGAGTCCTGAAGCATGATGGACTTTCGGGTCTAATGTTTTTTAAGGAAATTAATGTCTTCCCATGATTTATTCCCAAAAGAATAATGATAATATTGCCATTACCATCAAAGTCTAAACTGAATTCTCCTTCTAGATCTTTTGATGCAGTAGCCCTACTGTCTAGATTTATGATATCCAGCAGGTATATTTGTAAGTCTGCATATCAACTTAACTATGCTAATCGGATCTCACATCTATTGGTTTAATTAATGGATGATGATGCTAATCTTCTTTACACGTCTACCTTTAAACTTTTCAACCCACTTTTTGTTTAAGTGACTATTTATTTTGCAAGACTGTGCATTAAAAGAAAAGCAGAAAGATGCTTAACAGCTACTTTTTTCTCAGTAGTCACTCTTAATCAATAAAACCAAGACATGAATTAAAAGGACAGAGCAGATAGGTTTATCTTCTCTTTCTGCTGTCACAAAAACATATCACAATGTAAAAATACTGCTGATGCCCACGTTTGTATTCTGCTTGAATCAATCAATAGCCAAAGGGAATAATTTAACAGGACTGAGGTAGAAGCATATACTAAGGTAATTATTGAATATACACTAAGGTAATTATTGGATATCGCCAGAATTTATAAGAAATTCTCAAAATTAAGATAAAAGATAAAAAGTTGCAGATCATTTCATCTAGAAAGCTAAAACATAGTGTTAGTACTACTGTAGGTCTAATTGGGTTGTAAGATTCAAAATGGCTTAATAATTTTATTTCCAATCTAAACAACAGAGGAAAACATACATCATAATGCATAATTTATCTTATGCGTGATGAGTCTTAGTGTTGCTATGAACAAGTAATCTTTTAACTGCTATATTTATATTTCCTAAAAATACATATTTAATAGCTTGTTCATTTTTCATTAAGCAAATAAAAATACTTCTCACTTTGATTAAATATAAATGTATTACAAAGTTAAATTCAGATCATAAATTATCTCTATATTCCATCAATATATTTTACTTTTCTGTCTCTATATGTTTCTACTACTAAAAATGATGAAGAATGGTTAATCCTTACCTGTTGCTTCAGATTCTCAATTTCATTCCTAAGTCTTGGGATATTTCTCTTCATTTCTTGTATCTTAGTTTTGGTGTTACGGATATTATCACCATAGCAGTTTGCGGAAGTCACCAACTCCTCATACTAAAATACATCAACTCAGATGTTATTCAATAAGTCAATAGCTGAAAATAGTACATGAGATGTATATGTGACATAAATCTAATCTGAATTGATTGCATCCAAGAAACGATTAACAAAAATCACTCACAAATAAATAAATTCAGCTACACTTCTGAGTGGCACCAGAAGTAGCAATAATATACAATTATATTTAGCACAAATTATCTTTTTGCATTGTACTATAAGCAGCTTCATTTAGTCTAAGTCCACAGTGACCACTTTTTGTTTTACACTCAGTTGTTTCAACATGAAATTTAATATGCAAATATAATTTTAATCAACATTTCTTGATTTTTCATAAATAAATGACCAGTACATCTTAACAGTACTTTTTCTTACCTTGCGCTGATAAAGTGTGTGAGCTTCAACTCTACTGTGCTTAATTATGTCATCATACTGGGCTTTAAGAGTTTCAAGGCTAGCGTTCATTTCAAAGTCTTGTCTGTTGTCCACTTCAGTAATAGCTGTGACATCTTTAACATACAAGTTCATTTGTTCCAGCTCCTAGGGAAAATTACAGCCATTTAATTTAGAAGCACATCATATTAAACAATACATATTAAGGTTTAATAATTCTGAATGTTGTATCACCTAACTTAAATATCTTTGAGACACTAAGATTATGTTGCTAAGTGATCAGCTGCAAAGGGGTTTTCTTGCATTTGCCGCATACTAGAATAAGCTAATAAGGCAGTGGAGAGGCCAAGAGCACTGCAGAATTCTAGATATTGTATACCTTTCCTTTATAGTATAGTGTTTAATACACCTTATGAACATGTGCCAGCAGCCCAACTGAGAATTTTTGCATCAGTGGAATATTATTTATTTGGAAGTATAATCTATATATAATTCAAGTTCTGAACTAAAACAATTAAGAACAATGTAGTGCTTTGACTCCTTTTTTAATGAATGTGGC
Source organism: Protopterus annectens (assembly GCF_019279795.1). Lineage (NCBI taxonomy): Eukaryota > Metazoa > Chordata > Ceratodontiformes > Protopteridae > Protopterus > Protopterus annectens. The sequence goes on from NC_056743.1 coordinate 1,161,089,032, forward strand.
AGAATATTGAAAGTTACTAAAACACTGCCCTGAAAGAAACTATGATGTAAAACCTTGAACTTTTGATGCAACAGCTTATCTCTCACCATACACTGGGTTTACTAAAGCTAGCAACAAGCAAACAAATTGCAAACAGTTAGTATACTAAATGTCTTAAGTGGAATACTATATATCATTAGCATTAAATACCTTAATGTTTGGACATTTTAAAATACAGGATTATGATATTTACAATTGCTTCTGAATTTAAGGACATCAGGGATCCAGATAAAGAACAGTTAACCCTAAAATAACTAGAAAACACCCGAGAATTGACCCTGTGCATGTATTACTTTAATGTTGCATATAAGTATTAAATATGATAAATGATTTGCAACTGCTGAGACCATATGTAAAACTGAAAAAAAGTAAAATGTTCATATAGTCAGAAAGCACAATAATTTGAGACATTACCTCATTATATGACTTTCTGATGAAATTTATTTCATCCCATAGACCATTCAGTTTAGCTTCCTGTTTAGATTTCTGCAGAAAAGCAGCACCATCATGCTAAAATAGGAAACAGTGCTTTATTGTTAATTTGTTTATTACTAATATAACAAATATTTAATTGCAAAACTTTTTAATTTCAGTACTATGCCCTTTAAAATCACCCCCTGAAGCTAGTATGGCCCCAGTTTTTCTTAGTGAATGAACTGTCAGCCTTATTTTATTTACAAAATATTTATTTGTCAAAGGTGACATCTATGTTTAAGACAAAAGAAATAATCCCAGTACATATATTTTTCATTTGTAAACAAATTATACATTTCTGAAGAAATAAAGATCCACAGAAAGAGTTTCTTAACAAGTGTGTGTGTGTGTGTGTGTGTGTGTGTGTGTGTGTGTGTGTGTGTGTGCATTCTACTTTACATACATAATCTGCAACTGCACAACAGTACAATGAAGGAGAAAGGGCCACATCCCCACTATTATCTTTCATAAATTCACTACAGCAGTTCCAGCGCCTTCCAAATCAACAAATAAAACAAAAACATATGTGCACTCAAGCACACGTATAGATAGATAGATAGATAGATAGATAGATAGATAGATAGACTGACACATGTAGATATACATATACAGAAAGATATATATAAATATGAGATCTGGCAACATCAATCATCACTTCCCACCTGCTCTGTGACCCTATCTCACCCCTATAATGGGACAATGGTGACATATTTAATCCCTATGTGTTGACTATTTGACTGTAAAACAAAGTAAGCTGATCACATATTGAAAAAATTTTAATTTGAAAAAAAAAATGATATTAGAAAGCATTTCATGTGACAAAATGCATATTTTGGTTTACATGAACTCAAACATCAGTACTGGTTACCTGACATATTAGCATGAAGTACAACAATCAGATATTAGTCTTTGTAAAGAGACACACACATTTAAAGAAGGTCATAACATCCTTCACACTGAATGTGCCTTTATCATAGATGGGAGCAAAAATGTCTTTTAACATATTATTGCAGCTAAAATAAAAATGGATTGATTACACCAGATTGATCTCATGGAGAAGACAACCACAAAATAGTAAGGTAATACCTCCATGGTCATCATACAAGTGCATGCTGAGTAAATGCCAAGCTATAACATACCCATGGAGATTAGACAAATGCATGCTAGGGAAACTCTGTTAGCTCTCTTAGGAGAATAGTAAATTCCCTATCACTGGATAAATAACACTTTATCTTATATTTAATCCCAGGCCAGTTGATTGAGTTTTAGTTGCTCAAACACAGTAATATTTATTTTTCTGCACAACTTGCATATCTTACTTATCAGTGTGTTATCCTGTATGAGACTCTCCCCATTTGTATGCATTATTGATGGAACACTCAAAACACCATCTACTATTTCCAGTTAACACATACAAACAAAACTTAATTAGATGCAAATCAAACATTATGCTTACTTTCTTTAAGGTCATAGATTCATTCTCAGCAGCAGTGCGATTGTTAATTTCATCTTCATATCTATATAAATGAGACAGCATAAAAATGATAGTTGAATTCAAATGC
>NC_056743.1:1161091606-1161106606 GCF_019279795.1 Protopterus annectens
TAATGGAAAAATTTTTTTTTCCCCAAAAAAAAAACAAATTTTGGGTTTTTTTTTAAGAAAAATTTAAAAAAAAAAATTTTAAAATTTTTTGAATAAAAATTTAATTTCTCCCAACCAAATTTTTTTAAAACCCCCTTTTTAACATTTTTTTAAATTTTTGGGAATTTTTAATTTTTTTCCAAAAAAAAAAAAAAACTTTTTTTTGGTTTTTGCATTAAACCCAACTGGCATTGCAAAGAAGTACTCATTTTTTTGCTATAAATAATAAGTAATATGCATTTATTTAATAGAAATATGTTCAGATATGCATTTACGCTGTCATTAAAACTTGGAAATTTATTGTTAAAGGTTTTCATTTCATTCTTCTCCTTGGTGCAGATCTGTTCAGTCTTTGGATCTATGGCAAGGTCCAGGGAAACTAGCAGGCTATTATCCATTGTTACATTAGTGATGGGGGGATATCCTTCACCAGCACCTAATCTGGCACCATGTCCAATGCCACTATCAAAGCCAGCAGCAACACCATTACCATAGTTACCCACACCATATCTAGCCCCAACAGGGTCAAAAAGAAGTGACCCAGCAGAGCCACTGGCTGACCCAGCAATCCCGCTTTCCAGCCTTCCAGCACCAGAAGTAATATCTTTAATACCTCCTGACCCTTCAAGGGTGGAGTTTAAAGCCTCTCCCTGATGAAGACCCCAGGCTATATACTGCCTTAATTTTGGAACCTGGGGTATATGGAGAACTCCTAAACCCACTACGTCTCTCATGAATACTTAACTCAGACATTTTTAGTTCTGTGTTACACAGTTATAAAGATGCAGAGAAGCAGCAATGTGGCAGCAACAGGCAATAAGACAAAGCTAGTCTCCCGCTAAAGCCAAACTGATGCCTACATTTTATATATCTGGGTGACTAAGCATGGAGTATATGCTGTAAAAGCATGTTATCACAGGATTTAGACATGAGAGGTGTGTTTAATACACCTTTCCTGAATCATTTCTTGAAACAATTTTAACTTAATGCTACATCTGCAGTTATGGCAAGGATACATGGCAACTCACTCTGATTTTTGTCGACGTAAAGAAAACTTATCTCAGGACATAACATGCACTCCCCCTGTCACTCAAAATGTTTGTGGTTTACATCTACACATGCACATCAAATTCAGACTAAATTCTATGCTTGGTTAACTAAGCTCTGTTTGTCAATAAGGACAAAGGGCATTCATCTATTTGTGAAAGTAACTCCCAATCACTAAGAAAAAATACATTTGCTATTTCATGACCATTTTTGTAAAACTGTTTACAACGGTTTAGCAGGATGCCTGTCTGTACACATCTTTACTAAATGCACATCCGTAGCAATCAAACTGTCAGCACTTTAACACTTTTTTCTGGTAGGCATGCAGAATGGATTACTTGACTTGCATATCTGCAGAAATTATGTGGTTATTTGCAAAAAAGTTGCAAATGTTGCATCTATAATACAGAGACATTTAGAAATAATCATTACAGATTCTTTAGCCTGCAGTATCAGTTCTTTATTGAAAAAGACTTAGAATATATATATTAATATATTAACATGCTCTAACAAAAAGTTGAATTTCCTAGTATGCAGGAGAATAGCATATATTTGAAAATTTAATAACCATGTGTAGCATACAACTCTAAACATATGCATATGGATTAATATGAGGAAGTTTCTTTTCTGATTAACAGTTACATTTGGATATACAGACATTATTTCGATGAAGAGCTGAAAGTTGAAATATTCTTGGGTGACTTTGATAAGGGAGTCATGGCTTCTTCTAAAACATAACTGTTCACAATGGGCTCAATAGAACACTGTGTATCAGAATAATTTTCTCTTCCCTGGATTTGTGCTAGAAAGACAAAAGGAAGTATTTGATTCTTGTCAAACAGACAAGGATTTACATTTTCTCAAAGTAAGATTTATCTCAAAATGTTATTTTAAGTAGCAGGGAATGTGAGTGGATACATCTACACAAAAACATGAATGGACATTCATGAACCTTTGATCATAATGTTCTACACTTAGTGGAATGCTCCCTGCATCTGACACATTTGAAGGTGAAAACAACAGATATAGGGCTTAAAGCAAACAGAAGGAGAAAGTGGTCACGAATTTGAAAGCAACCTGTCTTCTTGACAAAACTGTTTGTCTTTCATTTTCAGATATGCAAGGCATAAGTATAAATAAAACTGATGAAAAAAATCCAGGAAAGTGCACAGCTGTTCTGAGTATACTTCAGCAAAGTCACACATTTATATGAAATTGTAAGGAGCTGCATGCCATTCTTCATGTCTGTGCAATTAGCTGTTCTTTAGATTGCAGGGTTTCTAAAGACAGTTTTATCAACACCAGCAGCATGATCGACTTTCTACGTGAATATTCCACAACATGGTGGTAAGTCATTCAAAGTTAAGTCCTGAGGATGCAGAAATGGGTGCTACTCAGATGATGGCCTGTATGTAAGTAATGACTGCACATAGTCTGTAAATGATATAGACATATGCTATATAGTGGAACATAATTAAAAAGTCCCGCACTGTTCTTAACAATGCTGTGTAACAACACAATCAACAAATGCACAAATGTATACTTTGACACTATGAGTAATACTTGCAAAGGATTGGAACTTGGTAATAACAGTTGACAGGCTTGGCAGAAAACAAGTATAGTAGTCCTTAGTAACACCAAGAATTCAATGAAGATGACAACTGCACCATTTCTGTTTCTGCTATATAATGGCCTATGCAGGGATAAGCAGCTGAACCACCTCAAAAAGAATACCACAACAAATGTGTGGCATATGTGGGAACATGGAAGTGCAGAACAAAAGGGGAAAGCCAATATCAGTGCAGACTTTAACATCACTACTGGCAATAGACACCATACAAAGACTTGATAGGGTGGCACAGGAATTTTCTATGCCTTGGCCTTTTATACACTATACCTACTTTTGACAACAGTGTCACATCCAAATGCATACCACCTGGGCTAAAGGAACACCAGTATTAAGAGGATTCCATATCATGCCTAGAATGTGCAGAATAGTGGGATCCATACTGAAACATTGCCATCCATTCCCCCAGCTGGGAAGATGCTTATGCAGATGTAGTTTGGCATGACTACTACTTGTTAAGCATAGATGTTGTGTGTGACCTTACTGAGGGGATATGAACTTTGTACTACCAATGTCTGGAAGGCTTTTATCTTGCAGAACCTTACTCTGCCTTGAAGACACATATATGGTATATGCCCTCTCTTTATCATGTCATGCAGAGTAGAGACATCCCATATGGCTGCCTTGCAGAGATCACACATTTATAGCACCTCTAAAATGCCAAAAATAAACAACTAAGTTCAAAAGACACCACATGAAACAACACCCACGTTTAGCAGTAAAGTATTGATTTTATTTACTGCTGTCATCCCTACTTATCAGAGACTTCATCATAATGAACAAGGTTAAAATGCAAGGCAATTTAAAACATTCTAAAACACACCACCTGTTCAAAGTAACCAATAGAATGAAACTTTCTGTAAGATGTAACTTCCTATAGAATTAAATTTCCTGTTCCCTGACAATAGAGACCATATTCAAAAGAGTTAAATGCAACAAATTGCCAAAACAAGTCACTGTTCATTTCAAACCAAAGCAATACTCAATAAAATCAAACATTTTATAAAAATCCAATGGCATTAAGTTTTAAAATACAATCAATTGATAGACTAGCATTTAAAATGTGGCAGCTGAATAGCATCAGTAGCAAACTGCCACCATAACTCCTGGTATTCCAACCATAAATCACCAGGGCCACCCAGGAATTCTTATCCACTTTTTCTATCCTGAAACTCCTTATTGTGCTTAGCTAATGCATTGTGGACAATCCCTCTTTTTATATCATATATATGCTCATAAATTCTGTCTTTTAAATGCTTAGGTATTTTACCAGTATAAAAACACTGACATGGCTGGCATTTAGCTAAGTAAACTAAACCCTTTGTTTTACAATTACATCTAAATTAGGGTTCCACCGACATGTTGTTGAGTTGGGCCTGTCTTTCCTATAAAATATACTTGCCATAGTTACAACACTGATACTTAATCATTCTCCAGCTATTGCCTGTGTAGTAAGGTGTTCTAGTGACAGGGCTTTCAATTAAATTTTTGAGAGGCACCTTTTCTAATTATACATTTTGGGGTGCAACTAAATTTAATCTTTTGTGTATGGTCTATGGTGATGGAACACGATGTTCCATTCAACAGTAAGTTACATCTTACAGGAAGTATCATTCTATTGGTTACTTTGAACAGGTGGTGTGTTTTAGAATGCTTTAAATTGCCTTGTATTTTTAACCTTGTTAATTCTGATGAAGTCTCTGATACCAAGGGATGAAAGAGCTAAACAAAATTAATACTTTACTGCTTAACTGGGGTGCTGATTCACATGGTCCCCAGGATTCAGTAAGGTTCATGCAGGAATAGCTTATTCCTGCATGTAAACAACCATTTAGGAGCAGCTTAGCAGTGCGCCATGCATAGTAATGAAGGCACGCTGTCTCTGCTCCTAAACAGACATGGAGCATGGACGAGTGCAGGGGCTGTGTCTGAGAGCAGAGCTCTCACAATACACATACTCCTGCACTCAGGAAGTGCCGTTCGGCAATAACAGTGAGCGAGAACGCTCATAGGAGTTTGCATACCTCCCAACTGTACAAATCATTGCATAATGTCCACATTTGTTGCCCATACAATTGGCCTGTACCCCAGTTGTACCCTGAAATCATGGGATGATGTCAGGAACAAAGCCGTGAAATAATGGAATACATATAAGTGTCAGACACCAGACTCCATCATAAAACATATATTAAAACAAATCCTGTTACTCTAGCAACTGTCCCAAGCTTATAAGAGCAATAATTAAAATATGTCCGTAGTTGGACCTCATGTTTTCAAGCTTTGTCCAGATAATGTGTATTAAAAGGCTGAGAAGTATGTGGGAGTTGAGAGGATGGCTGCCAAATGTGCAGATGCATGCAGGAATCTACAGCAATAAGTGAAACCTGTCCCTTCCAAGAAAAAATAGCATTAGAAAAGTTTTTTTTATGAAACAGATTAAATTTAACCATAGGTGCATGGGTTTACCCATTGCTTAGCTATGCATACTGTAGCTTAAATGTCGCAATAAGATAAATAACAAGATACATGTAAAAAAAGCAGTACACCAATAGTGTAGTGGTCAGAGCGTTCACTTTGCAAGCAGTCATTCTCTGTTCAATTCTCACTGTAGTAAACTCCATTTTCCATGTCAAATCACTTTATGAACATTTTTTTGCCATATAACCTACTAAATAACATATATTTGTGAACTGGAGTACTGCATTAAATGCAGATGTGAGTTGTCATTGTAATAATTTTGTAAAATCTACAGATAAACACAAGTGCCCCATACAGTATATGTATACATGAATCAGGGATACGAATTGAAGGTATAATGTGTAATGAATGATAAATCCATAGAGTGTCCAGATCCACCACTTTCCCAAGAGCCATGTTACATTTCTGTCTAAATTAGTGCGGGGGTAAGCAGGAGTAAGCACTTGTAAGCAGTAGTAAGTGGGTTTAAGTCTGTTTGCACGGGGATAAGCAATGCACACATTGGTTAAGCAATATTGAAGCTAACTCCCTGTAAGCATATTTAACCAGAAGTTAGCATTGCTGACCATCGTGCAAACCCGCTTTCAACTGCTTAAAAGTGCCTTAATCACTCTGTATCCAACAGCCGCTGTTCTTCCCAGCAACAAAATAAACAGCCCTTGCAGGTCTTGAACCCTGGACCCTGTAGACTATAGTCCCAGTAGTTAACCAGTAAGCCATCACACCAGTACATAAGAGTGAGGTATCCCTAACCAGATCCCCACTGTAGCAAAATCAAAATTTGCATGTGAAAGGAATCTATATACAGTTTTATGTTGTATAACCTACTACATAACATAAATATGTGAACTGGAGTACTGCATTAAGTCCAGATGTGAGGTGTCATTGTAATAAAGTGTTGAAATTCCCCAGTAAACACAAGGAACCCATACAGTGTACGTACACATGAATCATGGATACCAAACACATATATAACATGTAAAGAATGATAAATCAATGCCAAATAGCAAATAGTGTGCAAGTTTAAAATTATGCAATGCTAAGCATTGCTCACCACTGCTTACTAGGTGTAAGCTATGTGTAGGCCAGCTAAATCAGTGGTATAATCCTTTAATCAATCCCAACCTTAGGTAAGCAAGTTTGCTGATAGTGTAGCATTTTCAAAACCGTCCAATCACAGCAAAGTGCTGGAAATTGGCCCTATTAAAACGCCACGGTGGGAATACATCTCATAACTGGTTTCAGCTTCCTCTTGTAGGCACTATGGCCAGAGTAGGTGAAGAATCGTGCTTCCAGGCACATTGCTGGGGCATCCAGGAGTCCAAGGTCATGGCAGGACTTCTTGTTAAAGACCATGACCAGAGACTGCTGCAGGTCCAGTACCTGGGTTCCCAGTATAAAGCAAAAGCCTGGGACCATCTTACCCATAACCTCACCAATGCCAATGGCATCCCTCGAACTGGTGAGCAGGTCAGACATCACTATGCCGATTTGAAATGGAGAGAGAGGGAGCCCTTGGATCAGTGGAGCCAAGAGGCTGGGCAGACGGGTGATATCCCAGCCGTGTGCAAGTATCAGTCTACTACGTGTTTAATAATTGCCAGCTCATGTATATTATGGATAGATATGTCTAAATATTCCTCTTATGTCTTTGACGAGTGACCTGTGAATCAGGAAGCCCATGCCTGTAGACTGTACAGGCTGCGTTGCGAGGCAGGTTAGTAATAATCTTGCATGCACTGTCATAAGAAATAAATCTAAAAGTAGTAGAAAGTTAATTGCCAGTATTAAACCTGTATTGTGTATGGCATGTACTGAATAAACCAGACAATATGGCAGGAAGAGTCTCATATAGGTTGTAGGTAAATAAAAGGTTAACAGCCTGGCAATAAAGGTCTAATTCCTGGATTGCTTGTGTTTACTCTGGTATCATATCATAATGCAGTGTTGCAGTCTCTTAATAGTACTGTTGTATTAAGTACTGTTACTCATACTTTTCCTTCTTCTTCTTTTGGCTTTTTCCCGGTTAGGGGTCGCCACAGCAGATCACATGTCCGCTCATGATTGGCAGTGGAGTTTTACATGTTACTCACACTGTGCTACATAAATAAAATGTGTAGGAATGTCTGTATATGACTGTTGTAATCACAAGGTCATATTGTACAACTGAGAGAGACTTAGACAGAAAACAGTAAAAAAGATGAATGACATAATACAGATAGCACACTTAACTGAGATGTGAAGTGTATTTTTAGCACACACAGCCATGGTTCTAATTCTGGGAGTGGTAGTAAGCTGTATGCAGAATCATACCCCACAACTGTACAAATATTGTCAGAAAGTCCAGATAATTGGTGTACGTCCCCTGCCTGTCACCCTGTCCCCCTGTCAAATCAGTGGGATGATCACAGAAGTTTAGGCAGCAAATAATGACATACAACTGATTGTCAGGCATCATGACTGTCAGAAATAAATCTATAAGAACAAACCTGTCACTCTAGCAACTCACCAAAGTGTTATGAGAGTAATAAGCAAAGTATGTTTCATCTCTAGCCCCATGCTGTGAAGCTATGACCAGAGTGTGTGCAGTAACAGAGTGAGACGTATGTACTTAATAATAATGTGGAATCTGGTAATATGTGTGGCAAAATTCAGATAGTGTTTACAAATTTCCCCCCATAGGTCTGTCAGATACTAAACTGTGCCTAGAAATAAAAGATTGAAATATTGGACTGGCACTGTTTAGTCTGGTATTGTATGGCAATTTTAGTATTGCAGTATCTCTGACTAATACGGTATTACTCATCACTGTCATCCACACAGTGCTACCTAATAAAACTGTCTAGGAAGCCATGTATAAGTATTGTAGTTACAAGGTCAGATTGTAAAACCATGGGAGACTTATAGACAGAAATCAGAGAAGAGATACACAGCAATATCTGTATAGCACACTCAGTTGTGATGTACACTGTTTTCTTTAGCAGATACAGCCATGGTTTGAATCTTGGGAGTGGTAGTAAGCTGTATGCAGAATCATACTCCTTGACTGTACAGATCTGTCCAGAATGTCCAGATAATTGGCCCGTATCTGCTGGCTGTTACCCTGTCCCCCTGGCATATCAGCATGATAATCTCTGACATTTAGGCAGCATTTAATGCATATAATTGACTATCAGGCCTGTAAGCATTTGGAAAATGTCTATGAAAACAAACCTGTCATTGTACATTTCATTAAAAGTTTATGAGGGCAATAGTCAAAATGTGTCCCAGTTTCACCTACATGTTGTCAAGACATGCCCAGAGTGTGTGCAATAAGAGATAGAGAGGTATGTTCATACCATCAACCTGGAATCTGGGAATATGAATAGAAATAGTTAGGTAGTGTTAACAAACAATACCTCCACAGGTATACCACATAAGAGGTGTATACTGCAGGTAAAACACAATTCATTTATAGTTGTCTACATCCATACCACTGTCCAAACTAAGGCCATAGGGTAGTGTAATAATACCTGTAAGGTACAGCTCACAGCACTGAATAAGAAAATAATGAGAACTACAGGGATATACAAGTTGTTAACTGACGTCTTTCTCCCCCACCCCCACCATATCTGCAACAATAAACTAAATACACAACTCAGTCAGTATGCGTACAATTAAATCTACTGTTGGGACATATATCCTATTGTTTGATAAATATTGAAATTTGTTTCTATGCATGTGCATGTTGAAATACTTCCACATTGGTGGCATGCTGCCATCAATGTACCTGCATGCTGTTGTAATGGTTACTGTGGTTCCATATATGTATGTGTTCACTTTGCTATGCAACTGTTCCATATCTGGTGTTTGGGGTTAATGGAAATATCTATGCATGCTGTTATACATATTCCTGGAATGTGTTGACTATTACTAACCCACATAAGTTTTAAAATTGAATCAACATAGCATGTTTTGGAAGGCCGGTCCCAGCAGACACACCTCTCCCATCTCATCTGGCCATGGCACCAGGCGCCAACTCATCTGGGGCCCACCCTGGGACCTCCTTGTCTGCTGGTCCTAGACCACCATTGGGTGGAACCACCTCAGGGATGGGGCTTTCCCCACCCTGGGAGCTGGCACAGACACGATACTGTCACCCTTCATCAGGTCCAGGGTCTGGTGCATAGCGAGGTCCTCAGGGAGTTTGGAGATCTGCTATGTCAGCTTGAGGGCCACATGGTGCATCTAGAACTTCAGCCTGCCCCTGCTACCCAGCCTCCAGCACAGTCACCTTTAGGGCCGTGAAGGTGCAGTGGTGGCTAGCCGTGGGTGGGGACCTCAGTCCCACTGTTTGCACTAGGAGGCTCATGGGCTACCGACTTCCAAACACCCCTCCCATCCAAGGTGTTTACCCCCCACATGTGTCATATACCTCCCCTCTATGCCAGCTTGTCTGTCTTGCCTGTTATCCTACCCAATCTACCTCACCAAATATACCTACTATCCCTCCTGAACATTAAAAAAGGTGCAATCTGTCACAAAAAAAATAGTCTCACCCCATACATAGTTGTCCATTCCACACACATGTCCACTGGACACATGCAATCTGGTCTAATTGGCTTCACAACATATTATTCTTGTCCTCACACCTCTCTCAGGGGTATGAGCATCCAGATCTACCTCCAAATCAGTGTATATGCACAGCTGTTGCTGTAGAAGAAATTGGCAGATATGGACCTTCCCTACACCCGTCCTGCACATCCCTAGCTATTTTCCCTACTGTCTTTCCCTCTTTGTGCCCCTTTTTCCCCACTTTCCTATCAACCCTTTTTCTTTTCTTTTAAAGAAATTAGTGCAGGGGTAAGCAAAAGTAAGCACTTTTAAGCAGCAGTCAGTGGGTTTAAGCCTGTTTGATTTGGGGTAAGAAATGCCTGCACTGGTTAAGCAATTTAGAAGCTAACTGAGTATAAGAAACTGTAACCAGAAGTTAGCAGTGCTTAACTTCACACAAACCTGCACAAACCCGCTTACAACTCCTTAAAATTGCCTTAATCACTCTGTATTCAATGGCCCTTGTTCTGCCCAGCAACAAAATAAACAGCCTTTGCAAGGCTCAAGCCCAAGACCCTGCATATTATAGCCAAAGCGATTTACCACTAAGCCATGTAAGACATATATATCCCTGATGTTTTGACAAACATATCACCCAGCACAGTCATTCAACAGTACAGGAAATGTATTTATACATGTAGATGCATGTGTGTGTGTGTGTGTGTGTGTGTGTGTGTGTGTGTGTGTATATGTATATATATATATATATATATATATATATACATGTGTATATATATATATATATATATATATATATATATATATATATATATATATATATATATATATACACACACACACACACACACACACACACACATATGTATACATCTATAGATATATGTGTATATATAGATATATACATACATATATATATATATATATATATATATATGTATATATATATATGGTTTACTATTGAAATATTGGAGTAGCTTTGTATGCTTATGAACTATTCAAACTACAGATGTTCGAAGAGTTCATATGTGTGCAAGCTACATAATCGAACGGTATATTTGCAAATGTACTGTGCATTCGTAAACATAACGTTTGATTATGTACAGGGATCATGTTTCAGTATGGCTAGGGAAATACATCCCTTTCCTCACTGTTATACCTCATATCATGCGTTCCTGCCCCAAAATCTGGACCGAACCACAAAAGGAGGTGGAGTATCCATATTCATAAAGGATACCCACACCTCCAGGTTAGTGGCAATGCACGAAGCATCGGAGACCATCCAGGTGCAATTAACCATAGGTAAAACTGCCCTACATTTTGTAGCATGCTACAGACCACCCTCTCAAACTCAGGAAACCCACACAGCCTTCCTGAAGACACTGGAGACTATGAATGTCTCTCCAAACACCATCATATTGGGTGACTTCAACTACCCAAACATAGACTGGGAACATTACTCAAGCCCCAGCACCCTAGCCCAAAGGTTCCTGGAGTTCATAAACTCAAATGCTATGGAACAACTAGTCACCATTCCCACAAGAGGAGAAAATATATTAGACCTGATCATCACAAACATGCGGACAAAATGCTCCACACCGGAAGTATATCCCTCATTGGTGAGATCAGACCATAAATTAATCTCACTGGAGATCCACATCCTGGCCCCAACCCCAGCAAAAAAGACCACAGTGAAGAACTTCTCAAAAGCAAACTTCACACTTCTTAAGACTGGAGTGGTATCCTTCACGGCCCCCGAGCCAGTGGAAACCACAACCCACGCTGCTGAAACCCTTACAAATGCCTTCTACGAGCACCTCCAGGAATGCATGGATCAAGCAATCCCTAATAAAATCAAGACCCTTTCCACCAAAGGCAGGCACCTGGTCTGGTGGACCCCAGCCATAAACAAACTCTACAACAAGAGGAGAAAGCTACTACATGACAGAGCAAAATCCCTAAAAGGGAAGGCATCTCTGATCGATACTAGCAAAAAACTACGATCACTCATAAAATCATCCAAGGCCAACTTTGAGAGAAAAATCGCTAAAGACACAAAAGACAATCATAAGGCCTTCTTTAGCTATGTTAGAAACCTGGGTGGAAACTCCCAGATATGCTCAGAATTAGTCCAAAATGATAAAAAAATCACTGAACCCACAGACATTGCCAACATACTGGCAGACAGGTTCAGTGCAAATTTCTCCCCTCCCTCCCCAAAGGAGAAATATCTATCCCACCAGAGTCTTGCCTCCCAAACATCTCAGGTGCACAGGTGAGCTGCTCTCTCTAAAGCAAAAACACAGCATCAATGGGACGGACGATGTCCCCGGATGTGTGCTACGAACTCAATGAGGAACTAAACCCACATATAAGGCTGCTGTTTAATCTTAGCCTTACTACAGGATCACGTGCCCAAAGAATGGCGTCACGTCAACTGTAGTCCCACTCCACAAGCGGTGCTTCTCACGGACCCTGGAAATTACCGCCCATAAGCTTGAGCGAGCCTTGTCTGCAAAGCTATGGAGAGGATCATAATGGAACTCATAAATAAAGACATTGAGGACCTACAGACACTGGATCCTACCCAATTTGGCTTTGTCAAGGGCAGATCCTGCCTCTTGAACTTGGTTGACTTTTTCAAAACAGTCACTAAGGCCATTGATGAGGGTAAGGCAGTTCACACAGCCTACCTTGACCTAGCAAAAGCTTTCGACACAATACCCCAATCGGGCATCATAGAAAAGCTCACCAGCTTAGATGTAAACCCATATGTCACAAGATGGGTTGCAAACTGGCTCAAGGACAGAACCCACAGGGTTAGAGTTGCTGGTGCCATGTCAGACTCTAAGCCGGTCATGAGCGGTGTCCCACAGGGCTCAGTCCTGGGCCCCCTCTTGTTTGGCATTTATTTTTCTGAAGTGCAGGCAAACATAGGGGGATTGTGGCTGACAAAATTTGCAGATGACTGCAAACTGGGCACCATAATTGACACTCCATCAGACACAGACATCCTCCAGAGAGGTCTCATAGAAATGGATAACTGGTGCCAGAGCCATGGCCTTAAGCTAAATGCCAAAAATGTATAGTCATACCCTTTGGGAAAACAAGGTAACCCCTAATTACCACATAGGTGGTAATCCATTAAACACTGAAGAAGTTATCAGGGACCTGGGGGCCCAAGTTGACAGTAACCTCTTTTTGACACTCACATTGCCAAAGTGGTTAGGAAGACCTTCTACATTGCCCACCTGATCATGAAGGGATTCACATCCAGATCAGGAGAGGTCATTGTACCCCTGTACTCTTCACTTATCAGACCAATGATTGAGTACAACGCCCCATTCGGAATGTACCTTACCTGACACCTGCAGCAGTTGGAAAGACCCCAAAAGTTCCTCACCAAAAGGATAAAGGGGCTCAAACATATGTCATACGCTGCCCGACTGAAGAAACTCCAGCTCTATTCAGTCGCATACCATCTGCTCAGAGGTGATCTGTGCCTGACATACAAGGCCATGTATAACCCGGAATTAATGGACATGCTCCACCTCAAAAAATCCAAATCCACCAGAGCCATGAGAGCAAGAGACTTAAACCTCAACACGGATATAAATAGGACATGCTGGAGGGACAGATTCATCACCCAGAGACTCCCTACACTATGGAACAGAATCCCAGTCCATGTGAGGCAGAGCCCCTCACTGACTCTGTTCAAGAAAAATCTTGACGAGTGGATGGGAGATCATAGGTTTACCCCGGGAATCATCTCTGTGTCACTGCTGGACAGAGGCAGAGCAAACTAATGGGTATAGTATTCTCATCCTAAGGGGTGGTGAAAGCCACACACACTCTGGCTAGGCTTATAAATGCCCTAGGGCAGATAGCCTAGTATGAACCTATGAACCTATGAACCTATATATGGTTTACTATTGAAATATTGGAGTAGCTTTGTATGCTTATGAACTATTCAAACTACAGATGTTCGAAGAGTTCATATGTGTGCAAGCTACATAATCGAACGGTATATTTGCAAATGTACTGTGCATTCATAAACATAACGTTTGATTATGTACAGGGATCACGTTTCAGTATGGCTAGGGAAATACATCCCTTTCCTCACTGTAGTGTGATCTCAAAGTTGGAATATGAAGTTGTGGCGGGTAGGGGGTGCAGGCCCCCAAAGTGGTGTGCACATGGGCTTGCCCCCTGCATAAAAGGAATGTTAGGTGTAGGGGTTAGGGAGTTATGGCAAGGGTGGCATTGTTGTTAATGCCATAAAATGTTGTCAACATTTTCGGCATTAACAGCTAATTTTCAACAACAGGGCCGTTATGTTATGTGAAAGTCCGGTGAAACAATTCATTGTTAAGTACCATTTTTATTTCAAATTTTAATATTATAACAGTAAACCTATACATATATATATATATATATATATATATATATATATATATATATATACAGATATATATATATATATATATATATATATATATATATATATATATAGATAGATATATATATATATATATATATATATATATATATATATAGATAGATATATATACAGATATATATATATATATATATATATATATATATACAGATATATATATATATATATATATATATATATATATATATATACAGATATATATCTACAGATATAAAAGAGAACAAACAAATACATATATGACCAAAGGCACCATTAATGGTGGTGAGGGGGCCCAAGCTAAGTACCTCTTGTAATTATTGATATCACCCCCTCCCCAACAGCCAAACAGATCTGCCCTGCAACACAATACTAACACTTGCAAGTCCCATACTCAGGACCCTACACAATATAGCCACAAGACGTTAACAGTAATACATCCTATCTGTATGATGTCAGGATGGTATCAATAAGATATCATGCAGTACAGTCTGGTTACCATAGGGAATGTACAATGTGAGAGCAATAAACATTCCAAAGATAATTATACACACACGCACACATATATGCAGATACACTCATATATAAATATATATATATATATATATATATATATATATATATATATATATATATATATATATATATATATATATATATATATGTATATATATATATATATATATATATATATATATATATATACATATATATATATATACATATATATATATATATATATATATATATATATATATATATATATATATATATATATACATATATATATATATATATATATATATATATATATATATATATA
>NC_056743.1:1161111606-1161119651 GCF_019279795.1 Protopterus annectens
TCCTTCTGGTATGCCTCCAGAGCAGCAGCCTGTAGCTGGTGAGTATAGTGTTTGTTCAGGTTTGCCAATACAACGGTCATGTTATGGCCATGGTATATTCCATGCACACATTTAACACACCTACCCATAATGCATGCTTTACATGTTTACGTATTGTTGCTGTTAACTACACTACATCACAGTGATCACCATGATTGTGTATCAGAAGGGTATATCAGACACCTGCAATATAACTAATATCCTGTCATTGCAAAATGTGTGCACAGAGATGAACATAATGGTGGGACAAATGGCCTACAGCAGGGACATGTGTGAGTCGTCACCCTTATACAGAGCTACAACAGTGCATATACCAGTATTGCAATGGCAACTGTTACAGATCTACACTACGGCATATCATAATACTCCAGTCCACAACCCTTACAACCTGCAATGTGGTCCTAACATGAGCAATGAATGTGTAATATGGAATCATATGTTCAGACAGCAAATATGTGGAATGCATACCTTCACAAACACTGGAAGCATATGTGTGCACACACTCCAGATAAAATATAGTGGAAGCAGCTGCTGAGGTACTGACAGTATGCATTCTTCATGAGAATGCACCTTCCAGCAAGTACACATCCCCAATATCACACAAAGAAATGTTCTGCTGTCCAAGATGTTTAACCATCAAATGTGACCACTTACCCGCAACAGAGGCAGCCGTGGTTTGCACACATCATACATGCCATGGCATGGACTCCATACCCAACAGGAATTACCCAGGAGTTGGACATATAGCCATACCTCACCATTGCATATACCATGGCAAACAGTGCAGACAGTCATGTATGTGGCGAGGATGTATGGGACAAGATTAATATAGAAAATAAACAGATGGCCATCTAAGACAGAGGATGTCACATGTAGCAAACCAGTCATGCAGGCTGTCTAGTTACATGCCACAACACTGAGGGAGTTGCAGGAATGTTTAGCAAGTACTAGCTGTGCAGTACCCATGTCAGTAATTGCCTGGACTCTGCATACATGTGGCCCATGGGTTATGGTAATCAGATGGGACAGTTGCACCACAGGAAACATCAGCCAGGCCTCTCTACAGGTAGCATATGCATAACAGAAAAAGTCTCCAAAAGGCATGCATTGAAATGTGTACTGGTGTACCAAGACCACACTGGAAACCTACAGACAGTATCAAGTAAGATACTTGTGCTGTACAACCAAAACCTCACCCCACCTCAGGCCCATTATCCCCATCTGTACCTTGCAGGTGTCAGTGTACACCTGGATGTTTGCCATTCATTAACTGGTACTAGGCTGGTACACATGGTGCTCAGTGTTTGGAACACTGTAAAATGACACATGTGTAGGCCATAGTTGTTAAGCATCTGCAAAAAGGCTGAAGATGGGGAGGGGGTGTCATCATGACACAACAGTGCACTGCAGCAGGTATCCAAAGGATTCTAAGAATGGCCGTATCTGCACACAGTCAGAGTCAGGAACTGTGGCAGACATAACGCTCACTCCACAGCAATAGTGACGGCAGTGTGTGAACTCCAAGGGACCTTGCAATCATACAGGGTTGGGGGACGTGTAGAGCAGACTGACTAAATACTGGCAAATGCAGATGTTCCATGCTAGTATACCCCTGCCAGGAATAGTGACTGCTGTAGTACACATAACAGTAGGTGCAACAAACCATCATAATAAGGGCATGCACACATATGCACCCACAAAGTGTATGCATCTCAATCAGCATCAGCACAACTAACACATTTGTTTGACATGGCATTTATTGTACAGGTCACATGTCATATATCAGGTTCATGTAATGTTAACATATGCAGAAATGTGGTCCCATAGCATATCAAGGAAGAGGGCGTCATATCAATAAGGGTGTGTACACTCCCCATAGCCACAATAAGGGTTGAAGGTTGACAGTGTAATTGTATCGCATTGGCCATACATGCACCACTGATGATGAGATCTGTAAATCAGACAACAAGCATTCACAAATGACAGCTGTCCACATATCATCCCAGATATATATCAGACAAACACATAGGGTCTGTGAGCAGCAGAACAGACATAACTAACACAGTAATACACATTCAACAACAGTGTGTACACCTGTGGGGTATGGAGCACAGTGCATGCCAGGGTGCCAAACAGGTGCACATCAATACTGTGTACATGGGTGCAGTGTGTTCCAGGGAAATGGGCATCACCTACTAACACAGCCCATGCATCACACACATGTATAATGTTGCTAGTATGGATTGACTATAGCTGTACTGCATGCTGCTGAGTACCATGCGTCATGCATGTTGACAGATGGGTAATAGGAGGTATGTGTGTAATATCTTCTTGCAACCTCACCTGTATGTGTGTGGAGTGAGTGGGGGTGGGGGGTTATTTTGACAGTAAGTGCAATCTTTTGGAGTGAAGGGGTGATGTATGTAATGTGTGTGTGTGTGTGTGTGTGTGTGTGTGTGTGTGTGTGTGTGTGTGTGTGTGTGTTTGTGTGTATCCATGTAAGCACATGTGTGATTGTGGGGTTGTTCATACCTCTCGACTTCCATTTGAAATCATGCGGTACATGGACATGGACAGACACATGAGACACCAGGAATACTTGTCTGACATGTAATCTCAGGACAGCTGATAGTATAATAAGGTCTGTAGCATGGAACATGCATTTGGAGGGAAACAAGACACCAGGTATATGTTATAACTGCAACCAGCAGAAAGGCGAAAGAATACCCATGTATGCAGCACTACAGATACATTGGGGAATTACTAGACAACACCAGTGAGTGTTTCCAAATACTACTGTATCCACATAATAAGTTAATAGAGCAACAGATCTTGCATCTACTGAGCAATAGTTGCGTATGACACTCCAGTGCATGACATTATTGAGTGATTGTAATAGCCCCTAACATATGGTGGCCATGCTCACTATGTCTGGACAAACCAGGGTGAAAACTGTATGACAGTAGTGAGTCTTTGTAAAATTTATTCTGATCAAGTCAAAGAGTTAATGGAGTAACAGGTCATGTTTTGTGATAACTTGTTTAGGCAATTAGAAAAATGATATGTTAATGATTGGTATTAATAAGTGTAAGTTTTCAAGTCTGATGCAGGATGGAGGAACTTAAGAGAATAAACCTGGGACAGTCTGTAAACTCAGGAACAGGTAAGTATTATGGTGTAATGTCAGGATGTTTGTGTGTGTGTGTGTGTGTGTGTGTGTGTGTGTGTGTGTGTGTGTGTGTGTGTGTGTGTGTGTGTGTGTGTACTGTTAAGCAATGATGTACAGGTCTTTAGGTGCATTTCTTGTTTTGCCCTCACAGTTGGCGAGGTGGGTCAGGATCCCTCCTGCAGGCAATCTGATGTTGGTGTCCATACAGACACTGAAAATGATGACAGGTGTGTTGAGGCACAGGCAAAGTTGTCAGAGGCTGAAATTGAACCATTATTTGACATCCCCCTGTTATACACCACATCCCCACACACAGTCACAGTGCCTATAGATACCCCATCACCAGTGTCCAAAGCAGATGGACTGTTGGCAGTTGGTGGCAGTGCGCAGAACAGTGTGGTATCTATGGAATGTGTATTTGGACACAGCAGCCATAGCTAGACGTCCAGCAGGGTACCACAGAGGCAGATGTACAGGGCTGTTCATTGGAGGGCTGCTGGTCATCGTGCCTCAAGCAAAAGTGCCACATCTGGTACCACCAAATGCATGTTTCATGCTGTCATGGAGGTGCTGGCATGTAGGGAATGGTACACCAGACAGGGTCAGAGGCTGCAGAGGGCTACTCTTTCAGCTTTAACTGACAACATCTGTGATCTTAGAGGTGCCTTCTGTTATTTTACAGAGGTCATGGACAAATGGTGGGGTGAGATGGTGGGACTCATCGACTGTGGATTGTCTGGCCTAGAGCATGTGGTGGGAGTGGTGTGATGGCCACATGGATGTAGGCCAGCAACACTAACAGCTGGAGGTCGATGTGGACATGCAAGTACACCAAGCTGCTCTCATAGTGGCTGTACCAGCCCTAACACTGCAAGTGAGGTGCTATCCACACCACACCACAGCAGGCCATGTGCACGTGGCCCTGGCCAGTCCCAGGAGGGTCCTGGTTCCAGTGGACATATGTCATCATCAGGGAAGAGTACCATATCATGGCTTGTATCTGGACATGCCCATGGAAACCCAGGCAGGCACAGTTATCATGTTCATGGCCAGAGGCAGTGAACTGCACATCCTTCCAGGTATGGTGTGCAGCTGTCCAACAAACACCTGTATAGGCCAGCCACATGGCAGAACTGTCTGCATGCATACTCACACACAATAGAAACACAGCTAGAGCAACCCCATACCTACACATATCACATCACCACTGCCATATCAATAATTAAAACTCCTCACTCACACACATGGTTTCAAATGTATGGTTCAGCCTAGGTCTCTGGCAAACCAACAACACTCCCTGTGCATATGATGATACCTGTGCCACATCCCTGTCATACATAACATTGATGCAGAGCCAGACTAATATGGTTCTGATGCACACGTGACTGTACTACAGTGTACCAATGTACTGTTGTGTAACATGTTGTCAGCAGTAAAGTTTAATGCTTACATGTCAGGAAGTGCAACTGTCCAGCCATGATGTGTTATAGCTGTTATTAACACTGAGTGATTGTGGTCTCCATAATGTTATCCGTTTGTGTTGTAGGTGTCCATGTGTCAGCAGGAGGATGGTCTGCTGTCATATCTCACAAGGGGTATGGCACTGTGGTGACACCTTGGCTGTGCCATAACCTGGATACATGTGAACACATGTCACAGGTCTGTATAACAGTTACTGCCTGTGCCACATAGCTGATAGGTCTGGGGGTGGTGTATACAGGTGGGTGAATGGTGGCTACTGTTAGCAGCTCTTCTACAGTGGACAATGGAAGTTGTACTGGGTGGTATACACCACATTTTGTGTATAACACACACAGAGGCTTTGGTGTTGATGCACTAGACAGAAAATACTGTACACAAGGATGTATGTACCTGTGCAAGGAATCCATTGTAGCCTATGTAATTCCACCAAGCCAGACTACACACAACAACACATTGTGGAATAAGCAGTTAGCTAGTTTAATGTCATTGACGATGGTACCGGCAGGGTATATGTCCCCTTCCCCAATGTAGTGCAATCCTCAACTTGGTAAACATATGTGTGCTGGTGTGGGTGGCACACCTATACCCTTTGGAGGGTGAGAGGTGCTGTAGAACCACAGATAGTGTGATAGACAACTTCCTAACCTGTTAACATGAACTGTACAGTATTACGGCCAGGACGTGGGGGTGATACATTCAACAGTAACTGCAATGATGTTGGCTGTGTCCACAACAGCCACACCCAGCTATATATATATATATATATATATATATATATATATATATATATATATATATATATATATCAACCACAGTATCGCTGTACACCTCTACAGTGGGGAAGAGGCCATTTACACATCTAACACTAGTTGTGATGGAATGTATGTCCAAAGGATGATACCTGTGAAATGTTAGCATATGCCAGGCAGTTCTTGGACAGATGACCCCCTGGGACATGTATCTTCTGCAAAATGATGTAAATTCCTCCACATACGTGCGCAGTCTGACTTGGCAACATTGGGACTAGACCCCTACCAAGGTATGTAGTGCTACTGATGTCTGTAGCTTTAATAGCACACACCACACAGCTTTTAGGATGAGGTTTGTTCCAGGTTACATGTTACATCCAGAACATACCCAGGCATGTACAGTATGGTAATGGGGGATGTAATGGTTGTTTATGGACAATACATAGTGTGACATACCGACATATACCCATTGACAAACACAGAGGAGTCAGACACACATCTGAGAGACCTGGGCTTATCAGTGCTAACTACCTTGTCTGTGTGTCCATTGTGTTACAGGTAGGTTGTACACAGCACATGCATAACTGGGCTTAATAGTGTTATCAATTACCTGCATGGTTGATGGTGACAGTGGTCACCATACAGTGGTACATGGGACATGTACCAGGGGTGCCATGGTGTAATGACAGTATACCCAGCAATCACATCCCACTGTGGATATTGTATGCACTGGAACCCATGATAACACTCTGACATACCTACCATCACCCATTGACTAGGACTGCAATACAGCCCCTTGTCCATCCCAAGAGTGCTACTACAGGGATATGCATCTAATGCACATGCTACAGGCATAGTAGGGTGGTGCATTGTCATGCCTCTCCTACATTCAGCAACATCACTATCCCTAAAACTATGTGGCAATGTGTATTGTAATAGCAGTACGTGGCCTCAGAATGCTGTACCCTACATATATACACAAAGGCACAGATACACTCACTTGCCAGAACTCAGTGGGTATCCCATGCCTATCAACCAAATTGTACAACAGTGTTGTGCTGGTACTGCACGTCCCAGATTGCCCTTAGGGAGAAGAGTGTAACAAGGTACATGTAATGTCTGGTACAGAAGCAGCCACATCTAACTATGGCAATGGGAGGGCGTGGTGTGTGTGAAGGGCCTCAGGGTATTCCCAACTACAGGTTTACAAACACACAGACACTGATAGTGTCAGTAATGCACAAGTAGACATTTGTCAGTACTGGGGTGCACTGGTGCAGGTGTTCATAGGTGTGTACCAGCCTATTATCCATGGAGAGATGGGAAGTGTAGGGGATGTGTGTACAGTGGTATCATGCTACCTGCCATGTACCAGCATACCATCTGTCAACAGACAGCACTTTGGTGATCATCAGGGTGAGAGTGGCATGCATCAGCCAATCATTTGGGTGCCTCATCCAGAGGACTAGTGAGTTGCTCCAGTTGACATGTATGCAACATGAATTACATAACATGGTCAGTGTCTGTCTTGAAGACCTGCACCAAAGCATGTTCTGTTGACTATGGTAGTGTAGTTGAGGTATCCTTGGCATGTGCTGCATAAATGATGTTGAGTCCTATCTATGGCATTTATAACACAGCTGGGCAGACATGTCAGTGTCAGTCAAGCATAGATTGCCTGTAAGTATCGAAGATGAATATCTGACATCTGCACATCCTTACAGAGGACTGACAGACATCAGCTAGTCAACTAGCTATGCATTAGGATGAATGTGTTGACAGACAGATGTCTGACACCAATAGGTATGCCATTTCTACATGACGGCAGCCCTCACTGATGTGCTATTCACACAGTAGTCTACAGTTATTTTCCACATGTCAGATCATTATCCAGTAGGAGGGAGGCTGCGGTGATGCAGTGGTTAGCATTACTGCCTCACAGCAAGAGGTTCTCCAGTTTGGTTCTCAGCTGGGGTGCCTTCTGTGCGGAGTCTGCATGTCCTCCCTGTGGTCTGGTGGGCTTCCTCCAGGTGGTCTGTTTTACTCCCACATCCCAAAGACATGCTGTAGGTGGATTGGACACTCTAAGTTGGCCTTAGGCAGGAGTGTGTGCATGTGTGTGCCTTCTGTGGAGGGTTGGGTGCCGGGCTGGCAACTCAACACCATAAAAGTCCACTGCTGACCATAAGTGGACAGATGATCCATTGTGGCGACCCTAACCGGGAAAAGATGAAAGAAGAAGATCATTATCCAGTAGGAAATATTTAATGAGACACAGCTCACACATCTGGAACATGCCAGTGAGGACTCAGAGTCCATCTTTGCATGCAGAGGTATTTGTTTCCAGTACTACAATTAGCAATCTACTCTTACTTGAGAAAGCACTGTCAACATTAGTAACGTAATGATACACTACATGCCAGTGTGACTGCATGTAACCTGGGATACTTCCCATGGTTGTAACACATTAAAATGGATGAGTGTTGTACAAGCCATATATACTCAAGTGTTCCACACAGTAGACTCACACCCCTTGCTACTGTAATGGATGCAGTTTTCATGTTTTTCATCAAGCTTTTTGATTTACTCAATCAGCTTGCTCAAAA
>NC_056743.1:1161127651-1161154368 GCF_019279795.1 Protopterus annectens
TCATGTCCAACAGCATTCATAGATATCCCCAATAATACAAAACAACAGATGTGCAGCAATCACATATCAAATAGAACACATGCATATATGGAACCATAGTGGCCCTTACAATGGCATGTAGGTGACATTGTCTGTAGCAGGCAACCAATGATAGTGTCCCCACAAGGAACATGATTACAAACACATAGCACAAAGTGTTGTACAGTACGATGTAGGTCCCAACAGTAGGTATTCTGTAGACATGCCTCTTGAGTTGTGTGATCAGATTGTTGTTGCAGATTTGGTGGGGGGAGACAGAGATGTGCATTAACATTTATGATAATCGTGCAGTATGAGATCCTCAGACTTGTTTACATCTTTATATCTTTCAGGCAGTATGTCCAGGGAGAGGTTGTCCATTTATACAGAAGAGGAGAATGATGTCATCATCCCACACCTGGTGCAGCACTACCACTTGTTGTCCGGCCGAACAGCCTATGATCTGCAGGAATGGACCGCCCTGTGGAATGATCTTGTCCACAGGGTAAATGATGATTGCCTGCATAATAGCAGTTATGTGCAGGTCTGACATTGATGCACAGATCTACTTTGCCATGCCCGTTGGTGTGCTGCTTCAGTCAGGGGTGACCAGCTTGCAATGGGGGGTCATGCCATCCAGCCCCCCTAACACATGTTGAGGAGCTCCTTGCCAGCCTTGGGGCACCTGCCCGCCCATGCATACAACACCTTGGCAGAGAGCATAGTGGAGGTGAGTGCTACACAATGGAAGAGGAGCATGCAGGTAAGGCCACAGAGCACTTTAATAGACCACTGTTGCGTATCCATCTGCCTCTGTACAGTTAGAGCATGCATATGTGAGATGAAATATATATATTCTGTTGCTGCATAGTGGTAATAAACAGATGTGCATTATCTGCAGTATTGTGGGCTTGTACTGTTGATGTACTGTAATCCTGCACTCACTCTGTACCAGTACCATATATGTGGCTACTGACATCACATCTCTCACACACTTATGTAGGTCCCTCTGGTATCCCTCCAGGGCAGCAGCCTGTAGCTGGTGAGTATGGTGTTTGTTCAGGTTTGCCAATACACCGGTCATGTTATGGCCATGGTATATTCCATGAACACATTTAATACACCTACCCATAATGCATGCTTTACATGTTTACGTATTGTTGCTGTTAACTACACTACATCACAGTGATCACCATGATTGTGTATCAGAAGGGTATATCAGACACCTGCAATATAACTAATATCCTGTCATTGCAAAATGTGTGCACAGAGATGAACATAATGGTGGGACAAATGGCCTACAGTAGGGACATGTGTGAGTCATCACCCTTATACAGTGCTGCAACAGTGTATATACCAGTATTACAATGGCAAACATTACAGATCTACACTACGGCATATCGCAATACTGCAGTCCACAACCCTTACAACCTGCAATGTGGTCCTAACATGAGCAATGAGTGTGTAATATGGAATCATATGTTAGGACAGCAAATATGGGGAATACATACCTTCACAAACACTGGGAAGCATATGTGTGCAGGCACTCCAGATAAAATATAGTAGACGCAGCTGCTGAGGTACTGACAGCATGCATTCTTCATGAGAATGCACCTTATACCAAGTACACGTTCCCAATGTTACACCAAGAAATGGTCTGCTGTCCAAGACGTTTAGCCATCAATTGTGCCCACTTACCTGTAACAGAGGCAGCCATGGCTTGCACACATCTTACCTGCCATGGTGTGGACCCCATACCCAACAGGTAGCACCCAGGAGTTGGACATATAGCCATACCTCACCATTGCATATACCATGGCAAACAGTGCAGACAGTCATGTATGTGGCAAGGATGTATGGGACAAGATTAATGTAGAAAATAAACAGATGGCCATCTAAGACAGAGGATGTCACATGTAGTAAACCGGTCTTGCAGGCTGCCTAGTAACATGCCACAACACTGAGGGAGTTGCAGAAATGTCTAGCAAGTACTAGCTGTGCAGTACCCGTGTCAGCAATTGCCTGGACTCTGCCTACATGTGGCCCATGGGTTATGGTAATCAGATGGGACAGTTGTTCTATAGGAAACATCAACCAGGTCTCTCTGCAGGTAGCATATGCATAACAGAAAAAGTCTCCAAAAGACATGCATTGCAATGTGTACTGGTGTACCAAGACCATGGTGGAAACCTACAGACAGTATCAAGTAAGATACTTGTATTGCACAACCAACACTTCACCCCACCTCAGTCCCATTATCCCCATCTGTACCTTGCCAGTGTCAATGTACACCTGTATGTTTGCCATTCATTAACTGGGACTAGGCTTGTACACATGGTGCTCAGTATTTGGGACACTGTAAAATGACACATGTGTAGGCCATAGATGTTAAGCATCTGCAAAAAGGCTGAAGGTGGGGAGGGGTTGTCATCATGACACAACAGTGAACTGCAGCAGGGATCCAAAGGATTCTAAGAATGGCTGTATCTGCACACAGTCAGAGTCAGGAACTGTGGCAGACATAATCCTGACTCCACAGCAATAGTGATGGCAGTGTGTGAACTCCAAGCAATATGCACATGAGTTGACCTTGCAATCATGCAGAGTTAGGGGACATGTGTAGGGCAGACTGACTAAAGACTGGCAAATGCAAATGTTCCGTGCTAGTATACCTCTGCCAGGAATAGTGACTGCTGCAGTACACATAACAGTAGGTGCAACAAACCATCATGATAAGGGCATGCACACATATGCACCCACAAAGTGTATGCATCTCAGTCATCAACAGCACAACTAATCCATTTGTTTGACACTGCATTTATTGTACAGGTCACATGTCACATATCAGGTTCATATAATGTTAACATATGCAGAAATGTGGTCCCATGGCATATCAAGGAAGAGGCAGTCATATCAATAAGGGTGTGTACACTCCCCATAGCCACGATAGGGTTTGAAGGTTGACAGTGTAGGTTCATAGGTTCATAGGTTCATAGGTTTATACTAGGCTATCTGCCCTAAGGCATTTATAAGCCTAGCCCAAAGTTTTGAAACTACGCCACCCTTATGTTAAAAAATATTGTGCCCATTAGTTTGTTGTGCCTCTGTCCAGCAGTGACACAGAGATGATTCCCGGGGTAAACCTACGATCTCCCATCCACCGGTCAAGATTTCTCTTGAACAGAGCCAGCGAGGTGCTCTGCCTCACATGGACCAGGATTTTATTCCACAGCCTAGGGAGTCTCTGAGTGACAAATCTATCCCTCCAGCATGTCTTATTTATATCTGTGCTAAGGTTTAAGTCGCTTGCTCTAGTGGATCTGGTAGATTTGGATTTTTTGAGGTGGAGCATGTCCATTAATTCTGGGTTGGACATGGCCTTGTATGTCAGGCACAGGTCACCTCTGAGCAGATGGTATGCGACTGAATAGAGCTGGAGTTTCTTCAGTCTGGCAGCATATGACAGATTTTGGAATCCCTTTATCCTTTTGGTGAGGAATTGGCCATACATGCACCACTGATGATGAGATCTGTAAATCAGACACCAGGTATTCACAAATGACATCTGTCCACATATCATCCCAGGTATCTGTCGGACAAACACATAGGGTCTGTGAGTAGCAGAGCAAACATAACTGACACAGTAATACACATTCAACAATGGTGTGTACACCTGTGAGGTATGGTGCACAGTTCATGCCAGGGTGCCAAACAGGTGCATATCAATACTGTGTACATGGGTGCAGTGTGTTCCAGGGGAAGGGGCATCACCTACTAACACAGCCCATACATTACACACATGTATAATGTTGCTAGCACGGATTGACTATAGCTATACTGCATGCTGTTGAGTACCATGTGTCATGCATGTTGACAGATGGGTAATGGGAGGTCTGTGTGTAATATCTTCATGCAACCTCACCTGTATGCGTGTGGAGTGATTGGGGGGTGGGGTTATTTTGTCTGTAAGTGCAATCTGGTGGAGTGAAGGGGTTGATGTATGTAGTATGTGTGTGTGTGAATGTGGGTGTTTGTGTGTATCCATGTAAGCACATGTGTGATTGTGGGGTTGTTCATACCTCTTGACTTCCCTTTGAAATCATGCAGTACATGGACATGGACAGACACATGAGACACCAGGAATGTTTGTCTGACATTTAATCTCAGGACAACTGATAGTATAATAAGGTCTGTAGCATGGAACATGCATTGGGAGGGAAACTAGACACCAGGTATATGTTATAATTGCAACCAGCAGAAAGGTGAAAGAATACCCATGTATGCAGCACTACAGATGCATTGGGGAATTGCTAGACAACACCAGTGAGTGTTTCCAAATACTACTGTATCCACATAATAAGTTAATAGAGCAACAGATCTTGCATCTACTGAGCAACAGTTACGTATGACACTCCAGTGCATGACATTATTGAGTGACTGTAGTAACCCCTAACATATAGGGGCCATGCTCATGATGTCTGGACAAACTAGGGTGAAAACTGGATGACACTAGTGAGTCTTTGTAAAATTTACTCTGATCAAGTCGAAGAGTTAATGGAGTAACAGGTCATGTTTTGTGATTATTTGTCTAGGCAATTAAAAAAATCATATGTTAATGATTGGTATTAATGAGTGTAAGTTTCCAAGTCTGATGCAGGATGGGGAACTTAAGAGAATAAACTTGGGACAGTCTGTAAACTCAGGAACAGGTAAGTATTATGGTGGAATGTCAGGAAGTGTGTGTGTGTGTGTGTGTGTGTGTGTGTGTGTGTGTGTGTGTGTGTGTGTGTGTGTGTGTGTGTACTGTTAAGCAATGATGGACAGGTCTTAAAGTGAATTTCTTGTTTTCCCCTCACAGCTGGCGAGGTGGGTCAGGGTCCCTCCTGCAGGCAATCTGATGTTGGTGTCCATACAGACACTGAAAATGATGATAGGTGTGTTGAGGCACAGACGGAGTTGTCAGAGGCTCAAACTGCGCCATCATCTGACATCCCCCTGTTATCCACCACATCCCCACACACAGTCAAAGTGACTATGGATACCCCATCACCAGTGGCCAAAGCAGAGGGATTGTTGGCAGTTGGTGGCAGTGCACAGGACAGTGTGGTATCTATGGCACGTGTGTTTGGACACAGTAGCCATAGTCAGATGTCCAGCAGGGTACCACATAGGCAGATGTACAGGGCTGCTCATTGGAGGGCTGCTGGTCATCGTGCCCCTGACAGATGTGCCAAATCTGGTACCACCCGCTGTATGTTTCATGCTGTCATGGAGGTGCAGGCATGTAGGGAATGGTACACCAGACAGGGTCTGAGGCTGCAGAGGGCTACTCTTTCAGCTTTAACTGACAACATCTGTGATCTTACAGGTGCCCTCCGTTATTTTACAGAGGTCATGGATAAACAGTGGGGTGAGATGGTGGGATTCATCGACTGTGGATTGCCCATCCTAGATCATGTGGTGGGAGTGGTGTAATGGCCACATGGATGTAGGCCAGCAACACCAACAGCTGGAGGCCGATGTGGACGTGCAAGGACACCAAGCTGCTCTCATAGTGGCTGTACCAGCCCCAGCACTGCAGGGGAGGCGCTATCCACACCACACCACAGCAGGTCATGTGCATGTGGCACTGGCCAGTCCCAGGAGGGTCCTGGTTCCAGTGGACATATGTCATCATCAGGGAAGAGTACCATATCATGGCTTGTACCTGGACATGCCCATGGAACCCCTGGCAGGCACAGTTCTCATGTTCATGGCCAGAGGCAGAAAACTGCACACCTTGCCCTGTATGGTCTGCTGCTGTCCAACAAACACCTGTATAATCCAGCCACATGGCAGAACTGTCTTCATGCATACTCACACACAATAGAAACACAGCTAGGGCAACCCCATATCTACAAATACCACATCACCACTACCATATCAATAATTATAACTGCTCACTCACACACATGGTGTGAAATGTATGGTTCAGCCTAGGTCTCTGGCAAACCAACAACACACCCAGTGCATATGATGATACATGTGCCACATCCCTGTCATACATAACATCGATGCAGGGACTGGCTAATATGGTTCTGATGCACACAGTGACTGTACTACAGTGTACCAATGTACTGCTGTGTAACATGTTGTCAGCAGTAAAGCTTAATGCTCACATGTCAGGAAGTGTAACTGTCCAGCCATGATGTGCTATAGCTGTTATTAACACTGAGTGATTGTGGTCTCCATAATGTTATCCGTTTGTGTTGTAGGTGTCCATTTGCCAGCAGGAGGATGGTCTGCTGTCATATCTCACAAGGGGTACGGCACTGTTGTGACACCTTGGCTGTGCCATAACCTGGGTACAGGTGAACACATGTCACAGGTCTGTATAACAGTTACTGCCTGTGCCACATGGCTGATAGGTCTGGGGGTGGTGTATACAGATGAGTGAATGGTGGCTGCTGTTAGCAGCTCTTCTACAGTGGACAATGGAAGTTGTACTGGGTGGTACACACCACATTTTGTGTATAAGACACATAGAGGCTTTGGTGTTGATGCACTAGACAAAGAATACTGTACACATGGATGAATGCACCTGTGCAAGGAACCCATTGTAGCCTATGTAATTCCACCAAGCCAGACTATGCACAACAACACATTGTGGAATAAGCAGTTAGCTAGGTTTAATGTCATTGACGATGGTATCAACAGGGTATATGTCCCCTTCCCCAAAGTAGTGCAATCCTCAACTTGGTAAACATATGTGTGCTGGTGTGGGTGGCACACCCATACCCTTTGGAGGGTGAGAGGTGCTGTAGAACCAGAGATAGTGTGATAGACAACTTCCTAATCTGTTAACATGAACTGTACAGTATTACGACCATGACGCTGGGGGATACATTTTATGTAACTGCAACGATGATGGCTGTGTCCACAACAGCCAAACCCAGCTATATATATATATATATATATATATATATATATATTCATATATATACCAACCCCAATAAAACTGCACACCTATACAGTGGGGAAGAGACCATTTACACATCTAACACTAGTTGTGATGGAATGTATGTCCAAAGGATGATACCTGTGAAATGTTAGCATATGCCAGGCAATTCTTGGTCAGATGACCCCCTGGGACATATATCTTCTGCAAAATGATGTAGATCCCTCCACATACACACACAGTCTTACTTGGCAATACTGGGACTAGACCCCTACCTAGGTATGTAGTGCTACTGATGTGTGTAGCTTTAATAGCACACACCACACAGCTTTTAGGATGAGGTGTGTTACAGGTTACATGTTACATCCAGAACATCCTCAGGCATGTACAGTATGGCAATGGGGGGTGTAATGGTTGTTTATGGACAATACATAGTGTGACATACCATCATATACACATCGACAAACACAGAACAGTCAGACACACATCTGAGAAACCTGGGCCTATCAGTGCTAACTACCTTGTCAGTGTGTCCATTGTGTTACAGGTTGATTGCACACAGCGCATGCATAACTGGGCTTGATAGTGTTATCAATTACCTGTATGGTTGATGGTGACAGTGGTCACCATACAGTGATACATGGGACATGTACCGGGGTACCATGGTGTAATGACAGTATATCCAGCAATCACACCCCACTGTGGATATTGTGTGCATTGGAACCCATGATAATACTCTGACATACCCACCATCACCCATTGACCAGGACTGCAATACAATCCCTTGTCCATCCCAAGAGTGCTACTACAGGGATATGCATCTAATGCACATGCTACAGGCATAGTAGGGTGGTGCATTGTCATGCCTCTCCTACATTCAGTAACATCACTATCCCTAACACTGTGTGGCAATGTGTACTGTAATAGGAGTATGCGGCATCAGAATGCTGTACCCTATATATATATACACACATGCACAGATACAAACACTTGCCAGAACTCAGTGTGTATCCCATGCCTATCAACCCATTTGTACAACAGTGTTGTGCTGGTACTGCAAGTCCCAGATTGCCCTTAGGGAGAAGAGTGTAACAAGGTACATGTAATGTCTGGTACAGCAGCAGCCACATCTAACTATGGCAATGGGGGGTGTGGTGTGTGCGAAGGGCCTCAGGGTATTCCCAACTACAGGTCTACAAACACATAGACACTGATATTCTCAGTAATGTACACGTACACATTTGTCAGTACTGGGGTGCAGTGGTGAACGTGTTCATAGGTGTGTACCAGGCTATTTTCCATGGATGGATGGGAAGTGTAGGGGATGTGTGTACAGTGGTATCATGCTACCTGCCATGTACCAGTGGGCCATCTATCAACAGACACCACTGGGGTGATCCTCAGGGTGAGAGTGGCATGCATCAGCCAATCATCTGGGTGCCTCTTCCAGAAGGCCAGTGAGGTGCTCCAGTTGACATGTATGCAACATGAATTACATAACATGGTCAGTGTCTGTCTTGAAGACCAGTACCCAAGCATGTTCTGTTGACTGTGGTAGTGTAGTTGAGGTATCCTTGGCATGTGGTGCATACATGGTGTGGAGTCCTATCTATAGCATTTATAACACATCTGGGCAGACATGTCAGTGTCAGTCAAGCATAGATTGCCTGTAAGTATCGAAGATGAATATCTGACATCTGCACATCTGTACAGAGGACTGACAGACATCAGCTAGCCAACTAGCTATTCATTAGGATGAATGTATTGACAGACAGATGTCTGACACCAATAGGTATGCCATTACTACATGACGGCAGCCCTCACTGACATGTGCTATACACACAGTAGTCTACAGTTATTTTCCACATGTCAGATCATTATCCAGTAGGAGGGTGGCTGAGGTGGTGCAGTGGTTAGCGTTGCTGCCTCACAGGAATAGGTTCTCTGGTTTGATTCTCGGCTGGGTCGCTTTCTGTGCGGAGTCTGCATGTCCTCCCTGTGGTCTGGTGGGCTTCCTCCAGGTGGTCTGTTTTCCTCCCACATCCCAAAGACATGCTGTAGGTGGATTGGACACTCTAAATTGGCCCTAGGCATGAGTGTGTGCATGTGTGTGCCTTCTGTGGTGGGTTGGGTGCCGGGCTGGCAACTCAACACCGTAAAAGTCCACTGTCAATCATGAGTGGACAGATGATCCATTGTGGTGACCCGTAACTGGGAAAAGCCGAAAGAAGAAGATCATTATCCAGTAGGAAATATTTAATGAGACACAGCTCACATCTGAAACATGCCAGTGAGGACGCAGAGTCCTTCTTTGCATGCAGAGGTATTTGTTTCCAGTACTACTATTAGCAATCAACTCTTACTTGGGAAAGCACTGTCAACATTAGTAACATAATGATACACTACATGCCAGTGTGACTGCATGTAACCTGGGATACTTCCCATGTATGTAACACATTCAAATGTATAAGAGTGTTGTACAAGCCATATATACTCATGTCCCAGACATTAGACTCACACCCCTTGCTACTGTAATGACAGCACACAGACGCATGGTATGTACATGGCAATTACATACAATTATTTCAGATGTCATTACCCTGCTATGTTATCAGACTTGAATGTGAACACTGGTTACCATGGCTGAGCCATGGTTATCATATGTCAGCATTGTTGTGATATTATAGCTAAGCACATTTGCGTACTGGTAAGGGAAGCCTATATGGTGTAAGCGCCTGTATGTTTAACCATACGTTAGCACTGCTTAGCTTCACCTAAAACCCGTGTAAATGTTCTTAAAGCTGTCAAAACTTTCTTAACCTCTCTGTATCCAACAGCCCTTGTTCTGCCCAGCAACAAAATAAACAGCCCTTGCAGGTCTTGAACCCAGGACCCTGTACACTGTAGTCACAGCAGTTAACCACTACGCCATGACAGCTGTGAAGACAGTTGTTGTTTTTCCAATATATCTGTCAGACACATATTGAATAGCATTGAACAACTGCTGTGACTTCTACAATTGTGCAGTACTTGTTAGTGATATTACTGTTGCATCACATATGTTGTTATATCTAAATATACTCGTAGATAAATATAGTGTGATACATCTGGGAAGGTATACACCACAGTAATGTTTACACATGACAGGGATATGGATATACATATATATATATATATATATATATATATATATATATATATATATATATATATATATATACATATGTAGATATATGTGTATATGTACATACACATATCTATTCAAATATATGCATTTTAGATCTATATGAATATATGTATATGTGTATATATCTATATAGATATATGTATATATATATATATATATATATATATATATATATATATATATATGTGTATAGATATATAGAGATATATACATATAGGTTTAACATATGTCTAGAACATGGAGTGGAGTCATACCTCAGCACCAATAGTCTCAACCTCTTAGTGCATGGGGAAGTCATATACATATTGCAGGTATATATGTAGACTGTTGCTACTGTAACATGGGTTACAGTACATACATACAGAAATGTTGTGTGTGGTAGGTCACATCTGCTATTCACATGTATGCCATCCATTACTGAGAGACATCCTAAGGTCATCATAGTACAGTAACACTGATATCGCAGTAATGGTACTGTGGAATACAGCAGAGATATGACCAATAAATGTGGACAGTCTGAGACACTCTGGTCAGTCTAGAGATATACACAGAACACCTTAATGCAAGACATGTAGACCAAGCCTGACAATGTGGATGTTAACAGCCATGTAAATGGTTATATCACGTAAATACTGGAATACATATGCCCACACAGTTTATGCATTCACACACTCCTGTCTTTCCTGACATATAATAACCGGTGGTGCAGAGGCCACATGGTCACATATTACCCACTACTTAGTGACATACATCTGTACAGCATCCCACTGCTTTGTCAGAAATGCATGATAGTTATTGTGGCCCATCAGCAATACATCTGACAAATATCTGGACATAACATCACACTGGGTAATTACACTAAGTTGCTAGGCATGTAACAAAGCACTGTGCAAATTACAGGCAGACTGCCACAACACTGGCCTACATTTCTTATGGGGGAATACACATGTACTTTTGCCCACCTCTCACCCTCTAAAGGGCCCATCTCAGTACCGAAAGATTGCCACATTCTGGTAATAATGGTCACACAGGTAAAAACCATACTCTCCAAAGCTAAGAATACAGCATCCTTGAGAGTGGATAACATCCTGGTCTGTGTAGTAAAATTAACTACAAAATAAACTGGCACCTCACCTTAGTGTCATGTTTAATCATAGCCTCACTTCAGGCTTTGTGGCCATTGAGTGGTGCACAACTACAGTTATCCCACTCCACAAGGGGGGATCAACCTTGGATCCTGGGAACTACTGCCCCACCAGTCTGATGAGCCTGATCTACAAGGCCATGGAACGTATTATCATGGAACTTATGAACAAAGACACTGGCAACCTTCAAACACTGGACCCTACCCAGTTTATGTTTGTGAAGGTCTGATCTTGTCTCCTGAACCTGATTGACTTCTTTGAATCAGTCTGCAGATCTATGGATGAAGGCAAGGCAATCTACACAGCCTCTCTGGACCTTGCCAAGGCCTTTGACACCATCGCCCACTCTGGAGTCAAAGATAAACTTACTAAGCTGGGCATTAATCCCTACGTCACTCAATGGGTTGCCAACTGGCTTACTGACAGAACCCACACTGTAAAAGTAGCCAACTCTAAATCCAGCTCCAGACAAGTGACAAGTGGAGTACCTCAAGGTTCAGTCCTGGGACCGCTCTTGTTTGGCATCTACTTCTCTGAAGTACAGGCCAACACTAAGGGACTCTGGCTAGCAAAGGTCGCAGATGACTGCAAACTGGGAGCCATTATTGAATCCCAAAATGATGTGGATATTCTACAAAAGGGCCTTACAGAAACAGATGCTTGGTGCCAGAGCCATGGGTCAATGCCAAGAAATGTATAGTTATTCCCTTTGGGAAAGAACATGTACCCATGAATTACCACATAGGTGGCAGTACACTAAACACCAAAAGTGTGATAAGAGACTTATGGATAGAGGTGGACAGTGGTCTCACCTTCGATAACCACATCATCACAACAGTCAGGAAATCCTTCCATGTGGCACACCTCATCACTAAGGGCTTTTCATCCTGAGAAAAGGAGGTCATTGTCCCACTTTACTCATCCCTTATTAGACCCATTATCGAATACAATGCCCCGTTTGGTATGTACCTCTCAAGACATCTGCAACAACTGAAAAAGCCACAGAAATACCTCACTAAAAGAATCACAGGCCTAAAGCAGAAGCCCTATGCTGACTGTCTAAAAAAGCTCCAGCTATACTCTGTCGCTTATCGTCTACTCAGAGACAATCTCTGCTTAACATAAAAGACCATGTCAAACCCAGAGCTGCTGGACATGCTACACTTAAAGAAATCCCAATCCCTCAGAGCCACATGCTCCAGGGATCTAAACCTTGTCATCACAATGAACAAAACATGCTGGAGGGATAGGTTCCTGACCCAGAGACTCCCCAGACTTTGGAATAGACTGCCCATACAATTCAGGCAGAGAGCCTCTTTGGCCCTCTTCAAAATGAACCTTGATGATTGGATGGGAGATAGGAAATTTACCCTGGGGATCACATCAGTCACCCTGCTAGACAGGGGTCCAGGGAAGTAAATATTGTGGGAAGAAATAACCAGGGAATTATTATGGCTAGGCTTGTATAGGCCCTAGGGCTGATAGCCTATTACCAGCAGATAAACCTATGAACCTAATATATAGCAGGCTCTACATGCATGTCACAGCTCAGATTAACAGACACCTGTGTGAAAGTGCATACCCACAACCAATGTGAACACAGCCACAGCCACATATGGTAAGCAAACTTAATATTAAAGTATATGGACTGTCTGATCAACACCATCCTCATATGTGCCACTCGCACACTAACCCTACATATACTGGGCCACTACACAGTGTGATCTGATGGCTGTCTGTGGTATGGGACATGTGTGTGTGTTTGGCCCTACAAACATGTAATCCAATAGGGTACCATACACTGGAGCAGCATGTAACATCAGATAGAACACGATGAAGAACAATGACATCTACCACAGTCTGTACACAGGCCAGGGTATATATTCACAATACTCACACTGTCAACAATCACTATATGTACACATACCTCAGTACTGTACACTCTACCACAGAATGCCCAGGTTATGTCCTCAAATATAACCCCTACTATACATAACATGTATAGCAGTCGGATATATCACTGGCTTGTTTTCAGGAATGATGTCAATAAATAATGGTGTACTGAACATATGCACCTCTTACTACTTGACATATGTACAAAGGTTGACTGAGTTGTGGCTGGAGGCACAAACACAGGTCCAATATTGAAATGTTGCTGTGATAACCTCGTACATTTACTATTGTAACAGGGTTTGTTGTGACATATGCCCTATGAGGGATATGAAGTCAGTAACTCTCATGGCTGTCACCATGTACTGACTGCAATCCTCAGACTATGCTTCTGCAGTTCTAAGATAGGTAATCTGTGAGTAACATAAGACAGATAAGACTCCAAACACTGGCCAGTCTGCAGATAACCCTTCAGGTGGGTGTTTCCTCAAACACATAACACTGTCATGACAGGTATTAAATCATATAGACCAGCCATATCCACACAAACCCTGTTAAACCAACAGTACTCCAAATGCAGAAGAGCAAAACTTACATTCTGTAGTTATGTTTGGAACATCCCCCTCTTATTTGTTGGCCTGTCTCCACAGTGTATGTTGTTAGAGGTATATCCCACTACCATCTGTGATGCTGTTTGCCAAGCAATGACATGAAGTCTTGCTTGCAGTGAATGAAAAGGGCCAACACCCACATGATGTTCCTAGTTATAGGAGTGTGTTTCCATGCAACTGGCTATGGGAATGTTACCACAGCTGTTCCACATGCAATCAGCTAGTGGGTGACTGCAATTCATGCACAGACCATCAGCTGATCATGAGCATCACTTACAAAACACAAGCTGCTGCCTAAGCAGGTGTACTTCTCTGCATCCACCAGAGAGGGAGTGAGAGAGACAGACAGAGGCAAAGTAAGACAGGGAGGGGTAGGAGAGTAAAAGCTAAGCATGTTTGGGTCACACACTTACTAGTACAGGGTTTCAACATGTCTATGCAGTTATTGCATGTGCCACAGAGCTTACGTGGCTTGTCGAGCATGTCATCCCAGAACTTGGACCGAAATACTAAAGGCGGGAGAGTATCCATTTTCATCAAGGATACCCACACCTCCAGGTTAGTGGCACTGCACGAAGCATCGGAGACCATCCATGTGCAACTAACAGTGAGCAAAACTGCTTTTCAGTTTGTAGCCTGCTACAGGTCACCCACCTTGTCTCAGGACCCCTGCTCAGCATTCCTGAGAACATTGGAGAATATGAAGGTCTTACCAAACACCATGATATTGGGGGATTTCAACTACCCAAACATTGACTGGGAAAACTACTCGAGTCCCAACTCCTTTGCCCAACGGTTCCTGGAATTTATAAACTCAAATGCCATGGAACAACTGGTCACCACTCCCACAAGAGGGGACAACATATTAGACCTGGTCATCACCAACATGGGGGCTAAATGTTCCACACCAGAGGTAAACCTCTCGTTGGTAAGATCAGATCATAAAATAATCACAATGGACATCCACATCCTGACCCCACCCCCAGCCAAGGAAAGCACTGTGAAAAATTTCTCAAAAGCAAACTTCACACTTCACAAGACTGAGGTGGAAAGCTTGAAAGCCCCTGGGATAATGGAAAATGCTATCCAAACAGCAGAATCATTTACAAATGCATTCTATGAGCACCTACAGGAATGCATGGATCATGCCATCCCAAGTAAAACCAAGACTCTCTCCTCCAAAAACAGGAGACCAGTTTGGTGGAGCCTGGCCATAAGTAAGCTATACAACAGAAGGAGGAAACTATTACATGATAGGGCAAAATCCCGAAAAGGGAAGACATCCCTGATCAGTATTAGCAAGAAACTCCGATCCCTCATAAAATCATCAAAGGCTAGCTTTGAAAGAAAAATTGCCAAAGACTCTAAAGATAATCATATGGCTTTCTTTAGCTACATCAAGAATCTGGGTGGCAACTCCCAGATCTGCTCTGAGCTGGTGCAAAATGGCACGAAATACACTGAACCCACTGACATTGCTAACATCCTGGTGGATAGGCTCAGTGCAAACTTTACCCCCCCCTTCCCCCCTAAAAGGAGCAGTGTCTATCCCAGAAAAATTCAGTCCCCCAGACATTACAGACACACAGGTAAAAGCAGTCCTTTCCAAAGTAAAATACACAGCATTAATGGGACCGGATGGTATCCTGGGCTGCGTCTTACACGAGCTCCAAAATGAACTAAACCCACACATAAATTCACTGTTCCAACTCAGCCTTACCACAGGTTATGTACCCAAAGAATGGCATACAGCAACAGTAATCCCGCTCCACAAAGGTGGTGCCACAATGGATCCTGGGAACTATCACCTTATAAGCCTGACTAGCCTGGTCTGCAAGGCTATGGAGCGCATCATCATGGATCTCATAAACAAAGACATTGGGAACCTCCAGACACTGGACCCTACCCAATTTGGCTTTGTTAATGGCAGATCTTGCCTCCTAAACCTGGTTGACTTCTTTGAAACAGTTACCAAAGCCATAGATGAGGGAAAGGTAGTCCACACAGCCTACCTGGACCTCACAAAGGCCTTTGACACAATATCCCAATCTGGCATCATAAATAAGCTTACCAGCTTAAATATCAACCCATATGTCACAAGATGGGTTGCTAACTGGCTCAGGGATAGAACTCACATGATCAGAGTTGTGGGTGCTATGCCATGTCTGACTCTAAACTGGTTACAAGTGGCATCCCACAGGGCTCAGTCCTAGGACCCCTCTTGTTTGGTATATACTTCTCTGAGGTACAGGCAAGCACGGGAGGACTGTGGCTGACCAAGTTCGCAGATGACTGCAAACTGGGAGCCATAATCGACTCTCCGGCTGACACAAGCATCCTCCAGTAATGTCTCACAGAGACAGATACCTGGTGTCAGAACCATGGCCTCAAGCTAAATGCCAAAAAGTGCATAGTCATCCACTTTGGGAAAAACAAAGTGCCCACAAACTACCACATAGGAAGTAATCCACTAAATACGGAAGAAGTAATTAGGGATCTGGGGACCCAAGTAGATAGTAACCTCTCCTTTGACAATCACATTGCCAAAGTGGTTAGAAAAACCTTCTATATAGCTCACCTAATCACAAAAGGGTTCACATCTAGATCAAGAGATGTCATTGTGCCCCTCTACTCATCACTCATCAGGCCCATAATTGAGTATAATGCTCCATTTGGAATGTACCTTACCCAACACCTGCAACAGCTGGAGAGACCTCAAAACTACCTCACCAAGAGGATCGTGGGCCTCAAACAGATGCCCTATGCAGCTCGACTAAAGAAACTTCAGCTCTACTCAGTTGCTTATCACCTACTCAGAGGCGATCTCTGCCTGACATACAAGGCCATGTCTAACCCGGAATTAATGGACATGCTCCACCTCAAGAAAACCAAATCCATTAGAGCTACATGCTCCAGGGATATAAACCTCAGCACAACAATAAATAGGACATGCTGGAGGGATAGATTCATATCCCAGAGGATTCCCTCACTCTGGAATAGAATCCGAGACCATGTTAGGCAGAGCCCCTCACTGACCCTCTTCAAGAGAAATCTTGATGAGTGGATGGGAAATCATAAATTTACTCCTGGGATCACCTCTATGGCCCTGCTGGACAGAGGCTCAGGAATCTAGTCTAAAAGGGAGGCAAAAGCCTACACATTCTGGCTAGGCTTATAAATGCCCTAGGGCAGATAGCCTAGTACCTACCTATGAACATATGAACCTATGAACATGTTGGGGAGATGTCCAAATGTTTATTTAACAGTGAGTGACATTAGCAACAGTGATAAATGAGGGACAAGGTAGGTGAAGTACATGTGCTTGTCCAAAGAACAGGTGTCAAGGATGACACAGCCACACTCTCTTAAGGAAGCACACACATTATCACAGTTGGCAGGGTCAGGATTAGACTTCCTAACTAACTAGTTTGCCACACTACAGTAATACACAGGTATCACATGCACCACAGAGGTTATCAGGCTGATATATGGGCAAAAGGTATGTCAAGGTATCTGACATCAGAAAGCATGCTTCAAAAGGCCAATAGAAGGTGTAGTGAGTGTGAATGGTGTCCAAATCATTATACTCCACACAGACACAGGTTTGCCAGTACTGACATGCATGGGTGCATTGCTTCACAGGTGTGTAGTGGTTGACTGTGCCAGAAGCCTGTACAAGGCTAGGTAAAGGGTATACCTTGGCATCAGGCCACATGACAATGGTCTGCCATGTGGCTCAGGGGTGTAGTGTCTGGATTGGCCCACACAGCTGGATATTGTATTCACCATCCACTCATCTGGGTTACTATTGTGGGCGGCCAGTGCTGTGCAATGCTTGCCATGTATGTGTTCTATATTCCATAACATGGATGGTGCTGGGATGTGCACACGTCCCACATGCATGTTCTGTGACATGAAAAAGTGTACCTGGGATGTCTGGGGTATGTTGTGTGGACAGATTGTTATCATCTGATGTGCCATTCCTGACCTCATGTGGTGAGAATTGGCAATGGAAACCATGTTGACCCTTCACCTACATTGATAGCATGATATTGGTATTCACTGGTGTCAGTGGCATCTGTCCATACAGGGCATGTGTATAAGGCATGGTATTTCCTTTGTGGGTTACATTTGCTGACTCTACAGTTGTTGTAGGTGTCCAGCGGGGAACATAGCAAAGGACCACTGCATGCAATGATTTGCCTATTGTAGGATTGGGACAGGGTGCCATGTACTCTGTAGTCCACTGCAATCACACCATGGTTACTATCTGTGGGCAATATGCAGGGAACACCAACATAGTGGTTGTTGCCTAGCCAAGTGTGTTTGTGTATGAGACATGGGTGGAGAGTGTTCTCTGAGTAATACAAGGGTTGCCTATATTGTTCCCCAAGCCATGATGTCACATGTAGGGGTATGGATTGTCTACCCCAGCCTCTCTGCTGTTTGACATCTGTTATCCTTGTAAGGTGGACATTGTGACATATAATAGGCCCACCATATAAAAAAATTGCAAAACCCACTCCACAATGAGTCCTTTTATTACACACCGAGCTACCTCCACACAGGATACTAATGGCAAACAAACACTAAGTCTTGTAGTTTCCATGTCTGGGATTAGAACTCCTACCTAACTAGTACATCACACTACAGCATTCTGCAGTTATAGCATGCGCCATGGAGATTACTGGGCTATTTTGTCCCCAAAGGTGTATTTCAAAGTGAATGACATCAGCAAGCTTGCCAAAGTAGGGCAATGGAAGTTGTAGTGACTGTGAATGGCATCAAAAGCATTGATCCCTACACAGACAAACAAACACACACAAAGATTTACAGTTGCTATGTCTGGGATTAGAATTCCTACCTAACTAG
Source organism: Protopterus annectens (assembly GCF_019279795.1). Classification (NCBI taxonomy): domain Eukaryota; kingdom Metazoa; phylum Chordata; order Ceratodontiformes; family Protopteridae; genus Protopterus; species Protopterus annectens. The sequence goes on from NC_056743.1 coordinate 1,161,146,312, forward strand.
TACATCACACTACAGCATTACATGGTTATAGCACATGCCATGGAGCTTACTGGGCTACTCTTTCCCCAAAGGTGTATTTCAAAGTGAATGACATCAGCAGGCTTGCCAAAGTAGGACAATGGAAGTTGTAGTAACCATAAATGGCCCCAAAAGGATTGATCTTTACACAGACAAACAAACACACACACACACACACACACACACACACACACACACACACACACACACACACACACACACAAAGTTTTGCAGTTGCCATGCCTGGGATTTGAGCTCCTATGTAACTAGTACATCACCCTACAGCATTATACAGCTATAGTACATGCCACAGACCTTACTGGGCTACACCTTCCCCAAAGGTGTATTTCAAAGTGAATGACATCAACCAGCTTGCCAACGTAGGGCAATGGAAGTTGTAGTGACCGTGAATGACCTCAAAAGCATTGATCCCTACACACACACACACACACACACACACACACACACACACACACACACACACACACACACACACACACACACACACACACACACACACACACACACAAAGTTTTACAGTTGCCATGTCTGGGATTAGAACTCCTACATCACACTACAGCATTACACAGTTATAGCACATGCCATGGAGCTTACTGTTCTACTCCTTCCCCAAAGGTGTATTTCAAAGTGAATGACATCAGCAGGCTTGTCAAGGTTGGGCAATGGAAAGTGTAGGTCATAGGTTCATAGGTTGGTACTAGGCTATCGGCCCTAGGACCTATACATGCCTAGCCATGACAATTCCCTGGCTATGTCTTCCCACAATATTTACTTCCCTGGACCCTGTCTACCAGGGCAACTGACATGATCCTAGGGGTCAATTTCCTATCTCCCATCCAATTGTCAAGATTCATTTTTTAGAAGGCCAAAGAGGCACTCTGCTTGACATGTATGGACTGTCGATTTCAGAGTCTGGGGAGTCTCTGGGTCAGGAACACATCCCTCCAGCATGTATTGTTCATTGTAATGACAAGATTTGGATCCCTGGAAGATGTGACTGTGAGGGATTTGGATTCCTTTAAGTGTAGCATGTCCAACAGCTCTGGGTTTGACATGGCATTGTATGTTAAGCAGAGATTGCCTCTGAGTACACGATATGTGATACAGTATAGCTGGATGATTTTCAGATGGTCAGCATAGGGCATCTGGTTTAGGCCTGTGATTCTTTTAGTGACGTATGTCTGCAGCCTTTCTAGTTGTTGCAGATGTCTTGTGAGGTACATACCAAATGGGGCATTGTAGTCTGTACTGGGTCTACTGAGAGATGACTACAGTGGGACAATGGCCTCCTTTTTCCTGGATGTAAAGCCCTTAGTGATGAGGTGTGCCACATAGGTGGATTTCCTGACTGTTGTGGTGATGTGGTTATCAAAGGTGAGACCACTGTCCACCTGTGTCCCTAAGTCTCATATCACACTTTAGGTGTTTAGTGTACTGCCACCTATGTGGTATTTCACGGGTACATGTCCCTTCCCAAAGGGGATAACTATACATTTCTTGGCATTGAGCTTGAGGCCATGGCTCAGGCACCATGCATGTCTTTCTGTAAGGCCCTTCTGTAGAATATCCACATCATGTGGGGATTCAATATTGGCTCCCATTTTGGAGTCATCTGCGACCTTTGTTAGCCAGAGTCCCTTAATCTTGGCCTGTACTTCAGAGCAGTAGATGCCAAACAAGAGCTGTCCCAGGACTGAACCCTGAGGTACTCCAACTGTCACTTGTCTGGGGATGGATTTGGAGTCACCTACTTTTACAGCATGGGTTCTGTCAGTACAGCAGTTGGCAACCCATCAGGTGATGTAGGGATTAATGGCCAACCTGGTACATTTATCCATGATTCCAGACTAGGAGATGGTGTTAAAGGCTTTGGTTAGGTCTGGATAGGCTGTGTGAACCACCTTACCCTCGTCCACAACTCTGGAGACTGATTCAAAGATATCAACCAGGTTTAGGAGACATAATCAGGCTTTCACAGTCCAGTGTTTGCAGGTTGCCAATGTCTTTGTTTATAAGTTCCATGATAATACATTCCATGGCCTTGCAGATCAGGCATGTCATATTGCTGGGTCTATAGTTCCCAGGATCCAAGGTGGATCCCCCTTTTGGACTGGGATAACTGAAGCTGTGCACCACACAGTGGGCATGAAGCCTGAGTTGTGGCTATGATTAAACATGGCACAAAAGTGAGGTGCCAGTTCGTTCTGTAGTTCATGTAGTACACAGCCTGGGATGTTGTCTGGTCCTATTGATGCTGTTTTCTTAGCTCTGTAGAGTGTGTTTTTTACCTGTGTGGTCATTATTACTGGAATCTAGCAATCTTGCAGTGTAGAGATGGGCCTTTAGGGGGTGGGATGGGGTACAGTTGGCACTGAATCGATCTGCCAGGATATTGGCAATATCCCTGGGATCAGTATATTTAATGCCATCCTGTTGTAGCTCAGAGCAGATCTGAGCATTGCCATTTAGATTCCTGACAGAGCTATGGAACGGCTTGCAGTTGTCTTTGGCATCTTTGGAAATATTATGTTTGTAACTAGCTTTGGAGGATGTTATGAGGGACCTCAGCTTCTTACTGAGGCTGACAAGGGAGTATTTTGCATCCTGGAAATTCCCTCATTACTGCAACAGTTTCTTCCTTTTGTTGTACAGTATATTTACAGCAGGGGGCCACCACATTGGCTTCCTTTTCTTGGTGGGAAGCATCTTGATTCTGTTTGGGATGGCAAGATTCATGCATGAGTGGATGAGCTTGTACAGTGCCTTAGTGTAGGATTCAGTGTGGGTTCTGTCAGTACAGCAGTTGGCAACCCATCAGGTGACATAGGGATTAATAGTCAGCTTGGTACCTTTCTCTATGATTCCAGACTGGGGGATGGTGTCAAAGGCCTTGGCAAGGTTTGGATAGGCTGTGTGAACTCCTTTACCCTCATCCACAGCTCTGGAGACTGATTCAAAAATTTCAAGCAGGTTCAGGAGACATAATCAGCCTTTCACAAACCCAACATGTGTGGGGTCCAGTGTTTGCAGGTTGCCAATGTCTTTGTTTATAAGTTCCATGATAATACATTCCATGGCCTTGCAGATCAGGCACATCATACTGCTGGGGCTGTAGTTCCAAGGATCCAAGGTGGATCCACTTTGTGGACTGGGATAACTGTAGCTGTGCACCACACAGTGGGCATGAAGCCTGAGGTGTGGCTATGATTAAACATGGCACATAGGTGAGGTGCCAGTTCATTTTGTAGTTCATGTATTACACAGCCCTGGATGTTTTCTGGTCCCATGGATGCTGTTTTCTTAACTCTGGAGAGTGTGCTTTTTACCTCTGTGGCCATTATTACTGTAATTTGGTAATCTTTCAGTGTTGAGATGGGTCCTTTAGAGGGTGGGAGGGGGTGCAGTTGGCACTGAATTGATCTGCCAGGATATTGGCAATATCCTTGGGATCAGTATATTTAATACTATCCTGTTGTAGCTCAGAGCAGATCTGAGCATTGTCATTTAGATTCCTGACATATCTATGGAATGGCTTGCAGTTGTCTTTGGCATCTTTGGCTATATTATGTTCGTAACTAGCTTTGGAGGATGTTATGTGTGACCTCAGCTTCTTAATGAGGTTGGTAAGGGAGTATTTTGCATCCTGGAAATTCCCTTGTTTCTGAAACAGTTTCTTCCTTTTGTTGCACAGTATGTTTTTGGCAGGGGGCCACCACATTGGCTTCCTTTTCTTGGTGGGGAGCATCTTGGTTCTATTTGGGATGGAACGATTCATGCATGAGAGGATGTGCTCGTACAGTGCCTTAGTGTAGGATTCAGCATTCATCCTTTCAGTTCCCGTCTGCATGGGTGTCATGACATTAGTCACATCTGACATGTGTAGCATGATGTTGGCTTTGGAGATGTGTCTTACGGAGGTTTCCTTACTGGAGTGTGGGGGAGGGATGTGGATGTTAAGGGTGATTAGCTTATGGGCAGACCTGACCACTGATGGGGTGACCATGGGTTTTGAGCATTGATTTCCCATGTTGGTAATGACCAGGTCTAGGATATTTGAGCTCCTGGTGAGATTATGGGTTACTTGATCCAGGGCATTGTAAATATGACTTCCAAGAACCATTGGACACATGTGTTGGTACACAAGTAGTGTTTCCAGTTAATGACAGGGTACTGTAAGTCACCCAGTATTAAGATATTTTGTTGCATCATAATATTTCCCAGTATGTTTAAAAAGATGTATTGGGAATCTTGGGGCATGGTGGGGGATCTGTAGCAAGCTATACAATTTGGATTGCAGTCTTACCCAGTGTTAGTTGCACTGGGGGTATTTCAGATGCATTCTGTTGGGCAAGTAGCCTGGTGGTGTGAATATCCATGGTGAATATGGACACTCCTACACCTTTAGTGTTTTGGTCCTAGTTTGGTGGCTGACAGGTGTGGTGAGAGCTGTACCTGGTATTGAAGGGGTGATCTCTGAAGCCTTGGATCAGGTCTCTGTTACTGCAGAGATATCAATGTTCTCCATTTTTAGGAGTGCCCAGTGACTGTGAATGGCCACAAAAGCATTGATCCCTAGAAACACACAACCAAAAGCACACACACACAGAGTTTCATAATTGCCATGGCTAGGATTAGAACTCCTACCTAACTATACATCACACTACAGCATTACGCAGTTATAGCATGCACCACAAAGTTTAGTGGGCTACTCTTTCCCCAAAGGTGTATTTCAAAGTGAATGACATCAGCAGCCCTGCCAAAGTAGGGCAATGGAAATTGTAGTGACTGTGAATGGCCTCAAAAGCATTGACCCCTACACAAACACACACAAAGTTTTGCAGTTGCCATGTCTGGGAATAGAACTCCTACCTAACTAGTACATCACACTACAGCATGATGCAGTTATAGCACATGCCATGGAGCTCACTGGGCAACTTCTTCCCCAAAGGTATATTTCAAAGTGAACGACATCAGCAGCCCTGCCAAAGTAGGGCAATGGATATTGTAGTGAGTGTGAATGGCCTCAAAGGTATTGTTCCCTACACAAACACACAAAGTTCTACAGCTGCCATGTCTGGGAAAAGAACACCTACCTAACTAGTACATCACACTACAGCATCACACAGTTATAGGATGCGCCACGGAGCTTATAAGGCTATCCCTTCCCCAAAGGTGTATTTCAAAGTGAATGACATCAGCAGCCCTGCCAAAGTAGGGCAATGGATATTGCAGTGAGTGTGAATGGCTTCAAAAGCACTGACGCCTCCACAGACAAACACACACAAAATTCTACAGTTGCCATGTCTGGGAATAGAACTCCTACCGAACTAGTACATCACACTACAGCATTACGCAGTTATAGTGTGTGCCTTGGTGCTTATAGGGCTACTCCTTCCCCAAAGGTGTATTTCTAGGTGAATGACATCAGCATGCTTGCCAAAGTAGGGCAATGGGAGTGTAGTGAATGTGAATGGCCACAAAAGCATTGATCCCTACAAATAACACAGAAACACAGTTTCCATGTCTGGAATTATAACTCCTACCTAACTAGTATATCACACTACAACATTATGCAGCTATAGCACATGCCACAGAGCTTACAGGGCTATGCCTTCCCCAAAAATGTATTTCAAGGTGAATGACATCAGCAGGCTTGCCAAAGTAGGACAATGGGGAGTGTAGTGACTGTGAATGGTCACAAAAGCATTGCTCCCTACACACACACATAGTTGCCATGTCTGGGATTAGAACTTCTACCTAACTATTACATCACACTACAACATTATGCAATTATAGCACACTCCACAGAACTTATAAGGCTACTCCTTTCCCAAAGGTGTAGTTCAAGGTGAATGACATCAGCAGGCTTGCCAAAGTAGAGCAATGGGGAGTGTAGTGACTGTGAATGGCCACAAAAGCATTGACCCCCCCACACACACACACACACACTTGACCTGTCTGGGATTAGAACTCCTACCTAACTAGTACATCACACAGTTATAGCACGCACCATGGAGCGTATAGGGCTACTCCTTCACCAAAGGTGTATTTCAATGTGAATGACATCAGCAGGCTTGCCATAGTAGGGCAATGGGGAGTGCAGTGTGTGTGCATGGGCCATAAACTATTCATCTGGAAGCAGACACACAACACTCAAGCACACACAGGTTTATATTTCACAGGTATGTGCATACAACTGCTAGATGAATACTGACTCGTACAGTCATGTTACACAGTTATCACAAGCACCACAGACACTATAGTGCTGAGGGATACCGGAGGCAAATGTCTACAGTGATTGACATTTGCATATCATGTTGTTTTAGCAAATTGGATGGGTGCTGGGTGGGACAGGCCTCATGATGGGAGGCTCTTTGTCACTGTCTGTCACTCTCTTCTACACATTTATGTTTGTGTAACTTTGGCCTATTATAATGTGTTGTCCTTGGATATACGTGTGTATTCCTATCCAATGTGTGTGCAAAGCATGATGGGTGTGCAATGTGGAGTGTGTGCACAAACATCTCTGACTGTCAGATATGTATAGTCCACTGTTGTTGCCAGACATGGCCTTCATTTCAGTAAGTGTGGGAGCATGACCAGTATGACCTTTCATTATTTTGTTGTCAGACATGGGCTTCATTTCTCTAAATGTGGGAGCATGCCCAGTATGACCTTCTGTATTGAATGTGTGACTCCATTCCAGGTAGGTTGTACTCCAGTTCAGGCTTTTGTGTTCTACACCTACAACTAGCAACCTGTTTCTGTGGGATATCTGTAGATCAGGTGACAATATGGGGTTGAAATGGGCAAATGATGGTGGGTTACTGTAGGTAATTGTGTGTGTAATGCTTCTGCTACATGGATTTGGTGTTAGCAGATATATTCAGACATATGTACTGTTTTACACTGTGATGATTTATGTCATCAGCTACTGTCAAGTATACATATTTGCTTGCAGTAATTTCCTGGGGAACACAGGGTGAATGCAGCTGTGTCCAGTATTGTGGTCTGCAGCCTACATATTCTTGCACAATCATGCCATTCTGGAGGGGAAGCTGCAGACATTTGCTGATGGGTCTGTGTAAATGGTTCAGCACCTTGGTACAGTGGTGGCTGAGGATCCCATGCTTGTACATCGATGAACGTGACAGTATGTCCATATCCTGCTGTGGCCATACCTCACAGATGTACAGATTCACACAGGTTATGCAGAGGCAGGGGTCATATTTCTGCCAATTACCGCTTCACATTGTGGTTTACAAGCAGGTTTGTAGCCACCCATTTCTGTGTCTGCAGGCAGGGATAGTATGTGCACATGGCTGAGTTTCAGACTTCACACACTCCATGGCATCCATGCTCCTACCCCCCCATCATTATTCTGTCTTCTTCCAAACATTATGCAAACATTATCTGATAAGTTCCCCTATTGTTTTCACTTCATCCCAGTAATAATTTGATGTTTGTCCACAGTTCATGCAGTAGGACATGGTGGATATGTTACTGGGATTTGTCAACATGGCCTTGCATTTGGGTTCTGTGGACTGTGTTATGGGAGTCCATGGCATAACATAAATTGCAAGTACAGGTGAGACACAGGCTTTTGGCAGAGGACTTGTAGGGAATTTGGTAGTAATGCAGGCCAGCTGTAGCAGGACGATGCATTGTGTCACTCCTACAGTCCCAGACTGAAAGCCACTATATTCCCCTGGGGTGACAGGGTAGGTGTGCAAGGTGTTAATGTCAATACTTCTGTCATTATTGATCCAATGGTGTGGATGCTGGCAGGGTGGTGCTTACAGCTAGGGACACACTTGCATGGGGCACTTATTCAGCACACTGCATTCTGTGGCTATTTCCATGCAGAGGTGGGGGTCATATTGTACTCATTCCCAACAGCAGGGATAAGACCTGTGAGGTACCTGTGGCTGATGGGGTGAGCTGGGTGCATGTGTGCTATGGATGCTACTTGCATCTAACTCACAGATATACGTGGAGCATTCCACTTCTGCTGGCTT
>NC_056743.1:1161154868-1161159868 GCF_019279795.1 Protopterus annectens
ATCAACTGTACAACTGTACAGTTAAATCCACAATGTCTATTGAAGTGGGCCATATGTATTACCTATCAATCTGTCCCCCTGGGAAATCAATGGGATGATCCCAGACATATAGGCAGCAAACAGGAAATACAACTGATTGACACACTTCTACGACAAATATCTGGCACACTAGCAACTCCCCAATACCTTATGTGACTAAGAAGCCACGTATGTCCCATTTACACCCCAACTTGTTAAGCTGTGGTCAGAGTGTGTACAGTAACAGAGTGAGATGTATGTGCATAATAGTAATGTGGAAACTGGTACTGTATGTGGGAACATTCGGGTAGTGCTAATAAACATTCCTCCCACAGGTTTGTCAGATACCAACACGGTGCCCAGAAATACAACAATGATATGCAGTTGCTCTGAATAATGAGGTGTTACACATCACTGTCACCCACACAGTCCTACAACACATAACTGTGCAGGAAATTTATATAAGAGTGTTATTATACAAGGTCAGAATGCATAATCACAGGGGATTAATAAGACAGAAAGCAGATTGGAGATATACAGCAATATCAATATAGCAGACAGAACTGTGATGGACAGTGTTTAAGTTGTAGCAGACACAGGCATGATCTGAATCCTGGGAGTGGAATTAGACTGCATACAGATTTATAACCCTCAACTGTGCACATGAGGCCAGAATTTCCAGTATATGTGCCCATATCTGCTGCCTGTCCCCCTGGTAAGTCTGTGGGATGATCCCAGATGTGTAGCCAGCAAACCGGGAATACAAGTGATTGTTAACCATCATGAGAACACACCTGCCACTGTAGCAACCCCCAAAACCATTAGAAGAGTAATATTGCAAGTATGCCCTATCTACACTCTCATGTTTTCAAGCTGTGACCAGAGTGTATACAGTAACAGAATGAGTTGTATGTGCAGAATACTAATATGTAATCAGGAACTTTGTGTGGCAACAGGTAGGCAGTGCTAACAACCATGAACAATGTGCTGAGAAATACAGACCAATATAACCTGTACTGGTACTGGCAACCATGGTATTGTAGGGGATTGTGAGTGTTGCAGTTGCTCTGAATAATAAAGTATCACTGGTCACTGTCACCCACACTGTGCTACATAATATAACCATGTAGGAAAGCATGTATATGTGTGTGTCATGTCACTAAAGGTAAAAGAGAGCAATATTCTAGAGATGTCCAGGCACACCAGCATGTTGTCAACACATGGCCAGAGTCTGTGCAGAAAGAGTTGGATAGCATAGTGCAAAACATCAACCCGGAATCTGGGAGTATGTGTAGAAACAATTAGTCAGGTATATGAGGTAAGAGGTGTATATTGTAGGTAAAACTGGTTCATGTGTAATGATGTTGACAAACATATCAGTGTCCAGTATAGGTCTATAGGGTAGTGTAGTAAGACATGTAAGGTACAGATAACAGCACTGACTAGGAAAGTAATGTTGAGTACAGGAATATACTACTTGTTAATTGACATCTTTCTCTCCCGCCACCTTATTTACAATAATAATCAACATACCCACTCCGACTGGTATGTACTGACACTGATAATGACCAATTGCTTGATAAATATTCTAATGGTTCCCATGCATGTGCCATAATGAATTATTCCAACACTGTTGGCATGGTGCCATCAACGTACCTGCATGCTGCTCTTATTACCACTGTGGTCCTATATATGCATGTGTCCTGTTTGCTATGCAACTGTTCCGTATCTGGTGTCTGGGTTAATGGGAATATCTATGCACGCTGTATTGCCTAACCCTGGAATGTACTGTCTATTACTAACCCATATATGTTGTTGAAATCTAAACACTATAGTACACCTGGGAAGGTTTGTCCCGGCGGATCCACCTGTCCCACCTCAGCTGGCCGAGGCACCGGGCACCAGCATGTCTGGGGCCCAACCCCGTACCTCCCTGTCAGTTGATCCTGCACCCCCTTCAGGTGGAACCACCTCATGGGCACGGACAGGCACCTGTCACCCATCACCAGGTTGGGGTTGTGGTGCATAGAGTGATCACCAAGCAGTTCAGTGATTTTCTACACCAGCTTGAGGGCCACGTGTCGCAATTAGAGTGTCAAGCTGGCTGTGAAGGTGCAGTGGTGACTTCCCATGGGTGGGGACATCAGTCCCACTGTTACCACTAGGGGACTTGTGGGCTTCCAATATCCCAAAACACCCCTCCCCATCAAGGTGTTTACCCAGTGGGCTTTCGATATCCCAACACCCCTCCCCATCAAGGTGTTTACCTCAACATGCGTCATATACTGTCCCTGTATGCATCTTGTTTGCCTTGTCTGTTAACCTACCCAACCTACCTCCCCAAATATAACTAATACCTCTCCCCAACATCCTACTCTCACCTGAAAAAAAATGGGCAATCTGTTCCTACAAAAAAATCTCACCCCATACATAGCTGTCCATTTCGCACACGTGTCCACTGGACACCTGTAATTTGCTCTTATTAGCATTACAACAAATTTATGTTGTTCTCACCCCGCTCCCAGGGGTTTGAGGGTCCAAATCTACCTTCAATTTCAGTGTATATGCACAGCTGTTGCTGTAGAAGAAATGGACAGCTATGGACCTTCCCTACACCCTTCCTGCACATCCCTATCTATTTTCCCTACTGTCTTTCCCTCTTTGTGCCCCTTTTTCACCACTTTCCTTGCACCCCTTTTTCCTTTCTTTTAAAGAAATTAGTGTGGGGTAAGTGGGAGTAAGCACTTTTATGCAGCAGTATGCGGGTTTAAGCCTGTTTGCGTGGGTGTAAACACTGCTTATACAGGTTAAGCAATCGAGAAGCTAACTGAGTCTAAGAAACTCGAACCGGCAGTTAGCAGTGCTTACCTCCACGCAAACACATGCAAACCCGTTTACAACTGCTTAGAAGTGCCTTAATCACTCTGTATCCAACGTCCCTTGTTCTGCCCAGCAACAAAATAAATGGCCTCTGCAAGGCTCGAACCCAGGACCCAGCACACCATACACAAAGTGATTTACCACTAAACCAATTGCAGATTTACATGATCCTGATGTTTTCACAAACATATCATCCAGCAGTCAGTAAGCACAGGAAATGTAGTAATATCATACCACACATCTTGTTAATGCAAGAAGTCTAGACAAAGTGTGCCAAAGTGTGGGTACAAATAGGGATATATGTCAAATACTGCTCTAATACACTTAAAACATTGCTAGTTACACAGTTATATGTATCAGAACACATATGTAGAAGGAGATGAAGTCTGAAACACAAAAGTGCCGGCAGTAGTTACTGACTTCTGTGCTGCGATCATCCATGTCAACTGCCAAGAGAATGAGGTATAGGCAGAAATCTGAGCCGGACATGCATGGACATATGGACAGATATATATATCTGTAAATGTAGACAGATAGACAGCTATATGGACATATAAATATATATGTATGACTCACAAATCATCACATAACATCAACTGTATATAGATAGGTAAATATGTTCATATGTATATACACACACACACACACACACACACACACACACACACACACACACACACACACACACACACACACACACACACACACACACACACACATCTAGATGTTACAGTACATTTTCTGTACTGTTGAATGATTGTGTTAGATGATATGTGTCTGAAACCCTCAGATGTATGTGTATCTGTCATGGCTTAGTGGTAATTCCCTTTGTCTGTGGTCTGCAGGATCCTGGGTTGCAGCCTTGTAGGAGCTGTTTATTTTGTTGCTGGGTAGAACACGGCCTGTTGGATGCAGAGTGATTAAGGCAATCTGATGTATCACTGGTTTGCTATCAGATATGATGACACTATTTATGATGTACAGCAGATATGCACCACTTCATGCACAACATATGTACAAAGGTTTACAGAGGTGTGGCTGACAGCACATACACAGGGTCAGTATAGACATGTTGCTGTGATAATCTCATAAATTTACCATTGTAACGGGGTTTGTTGCAACATATGTCCTATGAGGGATATGAAGTCAGTAACTGTCATGGCCTTCACCATCTACAGACTGCAATCCTCACACTACCTTCTGCATTCCACATATAGATGCACTGTGGCTAACACATGAAACCAAAGGCACAACACTACCCAGATAACCCTGAGATGGGGATTCCTCATATACATGGAACTGACATGGTAGGTATTGTGACATGTACGACAGGCATATCCACACAAACACTGTTAATCCAACATTACTCCAAATGCAGTATAGCAGCACTTACAGTCTGTAGTCATGTCAGGCATGGCACATCCCCCTACTGTTTGTTGCCCTCTTTCCATAGTGTATGTTTTTAGAGATAAATCCCCAATCCATCTGAGATGCTGTTTGCCAAACAACAGATCTAGTTCCTGCTCACAGTGATTGAAAAGGGCCAGCACCACCATGATAGTCCTAGGTATTGGAGTGTGTTTCCATGGAATTGGCTATGGGAATGTTACTACAGCTGTTCCACATGCAATCAGCTAGGGGAGGGCTGCAGTTCCTGCAGAGGCCATAAGCTGATCATGAGCATCCCTTACAATACACATGCTGCTGCTAAACAAAGCAGGTGTGGGTCTCCACATCCACCAGTGTGGGAGTGGGGGAGGCAGACAGAGGCAAATACATGTCAGGGATGGGTGGGAGAGTAAAACTGAAGCATGTTTGTGTCACACACCTACCAGCACAAGGTATCAAACCCCTGACAACTATGTAGTGCTATCAAAGTTTGATGCAGTTATTGGATGTGCCAATGGGGTACCTGCTGTGGAGCACTCAGAACATATATGTGTTGGTGAGTGACATCTGCAAGAGAGATACATTAGATATACGGTAGGTGACGTACATGTGCCTGTCTGCATGAACAGGTGCCAGCGTCAACACAAGCACACTTTCACAGGGACGCACACACATTGACACACTTGGCAGGGCCAGGAGTACAACTCATCACT
>NC_056743.1:1161164868-1161169868 GCF_019279795.1 Protopterus annectens
TGAAATGTAAATATGTATTAGAAAATGTAGTTTTTCTATAAATGGTTGACCTAAATTTCCCCAAATCATAATCTTTACTTAGTTTGACATCAAGGAAAGCTATTTCTTCCAAACTACTAGAATAAGTGAATTCCAGAAAATGTGTCATTCTGGATAGGCTCTCAATAAATGTTGGAATACATTCTAAAGGGCCTCTCCATAAAAAGAACATGTCATCTTGGTACCTTGTGTACCAAGTGACGTTTTCCTGATATAATTCATTTTGGAAAAGGAATTCATGTTCCCAAGTTGCTAAAACGCTATTGGCAAAAGTGCATCCGCACGGTGAGCCCATAGCTATCCCAGTAGTTTGGAGATAATAATTGTTCTTAAAAATTAAAAAGTTGTTTTTAAGTATAATGTCTAACAACGTTTCCACTAAATACATATGTTCCTTAGATGCACCTTTTCGGAGCATGAAATCAACTGTCCACTGAATCCCTAACTCGTGTGGAATAACAGTATACAGGTCTCTGATGTCTACGAGAAAGATGAAAATGGGGTCATAGGAAATTTTGTTAATGTTTTCTAAAAAACTCCAGGAATCCCTGCAAATTTGGACTTCTTTTTTCAATAATGGCTTAAGAATGCTGTCGACTAGTTTAGCAGAAGCATACGTAACAGACCCTCTCCCATCTACTATTGGTCTAAAGGGAGGGTCTGCTAAGTTTTTGTGAATTTTTGGGGTGCCAAAAAGGGTTGGAATCCTGGGAGCTGGCATGATAAGATATTGCAATAGATCATAGTCTATTATTTCTTCTAGAAATAGCTCATCCAACATTTCCCTGATTTTTTTGTTAGCAATATTGACCTCGTTAATACTTGAAAGAATATAAGGACCTGTGTTTAGGTATTCCAGCATCTTGTTTTCATATTCAAAATTGCCCATTAATATCAGACCCCCACCCTTGTCAGGTGCCATGACTCGAATTTGGCATTCATTAAGTAACTGAATGAATGCCAATTCGTTGTTACTAACATTCAAATTCATCCGTTTTTTTCCCCAAAGCGGAAAATATTGTTTGTTGGCCATGGCCCTCAGATCTAACTCACACATTTTTTCAAAAACACTAAGTGTGTTATTAAGAGGTGGGATGAAAATGCTAGAAACCCTGTGAGTACTAAGTAGAGAGGGAGTGTTACCTAATAAGGATGTAAGATTCAACTTACGAACATAGAGTTTTAAATCCACAATAGTATTTACAAGGTTACATTTTTTATCAGGGACGAAAGACAATCCTTTCGCAAAAAAATTAACAATACTTTCTTCTATTGTTAATACCGTATAATTATAGATTTTAAAGTCTCCATTTAAATTATACAGTATTGTGGGCCTCTGTGTCAAAGTCAAAACATCAGCAGAGTCAATTTGATCTACAATTAACGTCTCCGCTGGTTGCCCCTCTTCTTCCTCTGATTGCGTCCTCGATAGTTGTTGTTCGATGTCGCATTCCTTGTGGTGGTAACCCTGTGAAAACCCTGATTGCTCTCTTCTTCATTCACCCCCTCATCTAGGATCCGAGCATTATTGTTAAAATTAGACCCATTGTGATTGTTATTTACCCCATTGTTTCTTAACCGTTCGCTTCTGTGAACTGGTAGTGGTTCACCTTCCTCCACAACATCATTAGTGTTTGAATTAAGATTAAAGTTGCCATTAACTTCTCCTTCTGTGGATTCTTGCCTCCATACAGCAACTTGACCCAATGGGAGTGGGGGGTAAGCTCTATGATTATTGTAATCAGTCATGTCCCTCCATATCTTCCGTTTTTTATTGTTGACCATTTTGCTAATAGAGGCTTCAATGCTGGAAAGAACCCTCTGGTAATCATACCTGTATCTAAGAAAATCCACATGCTGTTGTAAAAATGCCTCGAGTTTAATCAACTCTTCTTGCAGTGAACCTACTTCGATTGAATAAAAGTTAATTAAACATTCCATGAAATCTGTTCCCTGCTTGTCGAACAAGCAAAGAAGCTCCCTGTGAAACTCAGAGTTCCTTATAATCCCAGCTGAGTAACGCCATTGGCGCAACCCCTTTGGGACAATATGTTTGTTTATGCATTCACGAAGGTAGGATATTTCCAGCTGCAGTTTCCTGCAGCGAAAAAGCTTCAGATTGAACAAATCATAATCTTTACTTAGTTTGACATCAAGGAAAGCTATTTCTTCCAAACTACTAGAATAAGTGAATTCCAGAAAATGTATCATTCCGGATAGGCTCTCAATAAATGTTGGAATACATTCTAAAGGGCCTCTCCATAAAAAGAACATGTCATCTTGGTACCTTGTGTACCAAGTGACGTTTTCCTGATATAATTCATTTTGGAAAAGGAATTCATGTTCCCAAGTTAAAAATACTATAAAACCAAATGAAGAAACAAACGGAGATTAAGACTGTCAGAGACCACCAAGAGACAGTATTTTTTAGCGCTTTCTTTCATATTTAATTGTATAATGGATTTATAAAACACACAACTATATCCTTGTGTGTGTTAATGTTAATTGTTAAATCCTTGTATATTTACTTGTTATATATTATGTATTATATATTACACCACTATCAGTACGATTCAAGCTTCCTTTACAAAGTGAAATAAAACAAACAAGGTGTTGTAAATACCTTAAAAAATACACAGTAATAATTACTGATTCATAAAAACTAGTTTTAACTAATATTATACTAATTTAATCTATCTGTCCACCAAAAAGCATTTTAAAGCATTATACACAAAAAATATACATCAAATACATGGATTCACTGGCAATATGTTGATTTTTTAAAAAAAGCACCATTGCAACCTATTTCATGTTTTAAACTGTTTGAAGTAAATATAACATGATTTAAAAACAAGACACATTCACTTCATATGAAAAAAAATGTTTTTATGACAGTCATTTTTCACGACAGTCATTTTTTTTTAAAAATGGTCTTAATGATTATGATGTTTAATTTATGACATCACTTCCTTTAATGTAATATAAAAGAAGAGTTTGGGAAGTCTCTTCTTTTTCTGAAGAAGTTCACTGAATTAAATGTGAAAGAAAGCGCTAAAAAATACTGTCTCTTGGTGGTCTCTGACAGTCTTAATCTCCTTCATGTTCCCAAGTTGCTAAAACGCTATTGGCAAAAGTGCATCCGCACGGTGAGCCCATAGCTATCCCTGTAGTTTGGAGATAATAATTGTTCTTAAAAATTAAAAAGTTGTTTTTAAGTATAATGTCTAACAACGTTTCCACTAAATATATAAAAGAATGTTAGGCTTAAAGGCAATCAATTGTTTAATTGTTTAATTGGTATGAAACATCTATGATGTCATAATTAATTTGTAGTATTTAATGCTTTGAATGATTTTTAGGCTTGTAGCATTTTGTCTGAGGAAGGTGGGGAGAATCTCTCTACCGAAAGCGCTTATTAATAAATGGCTGTTTGGTTTGAATTTGCTCAGCCTTTGCTTTTACTTCGTGGGCTTCCTTTTTTTAGCTCTTGGTTACAGTGAAAAAAGGGTACATTTCCCAATCCACTAAGGCAAAGATGTTTAGGCTGGTAAAGTGAAGTGGTGCACCAAAAACCAAAGTACAGAATTAAAAGCAAAGCACTTCTTCACAACGTGAGCAGTTTATTAATGAACAAAGCTTTCAGACATCAAGTCCTTCCTGATACTGAAAATACATTCTAATATTTAACTTATTTCTAAGTTTAAAAGAGCAATAATTAAAAACTGTCCCTGGTTTTGGATCTTTGTCCATCTATTATTTTTAGATTGTACATATGCGAGCAGCTACTGGAGGGGTTGTTTGGGCTGATATTTCAATTTGGTGTCATTTAAGCATTTGTGCATACATGTGCAAACTAATAGATGGTTTGTGAGTGAGCTATTTCATTTTCATGCCATTTAAGTACTTGTACCTACCTACACGGCGGAAGTACTGGAAGGGTCATTGGGAAAAGGTTTCATTTTGGTGTAATTTCAGTGCCTGAGCTCGAGTAGTCACACTGCTAGAGGGATCCTGTGGGAAAGTTTTCATTTTGATGTCAAAGTGGTTGTGCATACATGGGCAATCTACTGGTGGGACCTTTGGGGGAATGTTTTGGTGTAATAACTGCTTGTGCATACATAATCAGACTACTGTAGGGGTCATTTATTTAAGGGTTTCTGCATACTTTGGAGGCATAACATCTCCCTGGGTGTGGAGAGGAATGAGAATAGTTAAGGTAAGAAGTTGAACAATGGTATAATAACAAACAGTGTCAAAAAAACCCTTTTAATTTTATCTTCACTTTGGAACACACATTCAATAAGTCCCTTAGAAATGCAGAGCTAGTCCAATGTCAGCTGCCCAGGGTTTGTCTTGAGAATTTGTACTGGTGCTTTAAACATGCATTCCAAGTTTCCATTTCTACACTGATATTTGTTGCCTAATGAAGTTCTAAAAATGTGGGGAAGCATTGTATTTTTTTTTTTTTTTTTTGCGAAATACTTGACTGTTGTAAAATAAATATATGCAGGTGCATAGTATCTTTCTCTTGACAGCTACACAAATTATGCTCCAAGGGTTCCATATCTGTTTATCTGAAAATAAAAATAGTAACTAAGATGTTAGAGAATTAGAATTTGAGGGTAACTATTGGGCATTCATTATTACATTTATTGCTTGAATGCACCTAGAGTGGAGCCTGGAGGTCGACTTTGGTCGCCAATGACAGTGAAACAGTTAACTATATTATAATATTTTATATGGGGCCCCAAGACAATTCCTTTTCACTCAGTACAGCCCAGGCAAGTGAAAAGGCTCATTGATAGGACCCTGCACAAACATGTAAATGGCTGCATTGAGGCTGCCAGAGGTAAGCCAAGATCTAACACCAAAAATAAACAACAATGGTGGAATCCTAACCTTAACAGACTATATAACAAAAGAAAGAAGTCATGGCTACAATCAGAAAGAGCAACTCGAGA
>NC_056743.1:1161174868-1161202368 GCF_019279795.1 Protopterus annectens
TCTGTAAGGCCCTTTTGTAAAATATTCACATCATTTGGGGATTCAGTAATGGCTCCCAGTTTGCAGTCATCTGCAAACTTTGTTAGCCAGAGTCCCTTAGTGTTGGCCTGTACTTCAGAGAAGTAGATGCCAAACAAGAGCGGTCTCAGGACTGAACCCTGCGGTACTCCACTTGTCACTTGTCTAGAGCTGGATTTGGAGTTGGCTGCTTTTACAGTGTGGGTTCTGTCAGTAAGCCAGTTGGTAACCCATTGAGTGATGTAGGGATTAATGCCCAGCTTAGTATGTTTATCTAGGCTTCCAGAGTGGGGGATGGTGTCGAAGGCCTTGGTGAGTTCCAAGTAGGCTGTGTGGACTGCCTTACCCTCGTCCACAGCTCTAGAGACTGATTCAAATTGAATCAGGTTCAGAAGACAAGATCGGCCCTTCACAAACCCAAACTGCGTGGGGTTCAGTGTTTGAAGGTTGCCAATCTCTTTGTTTATAAGTTCCATGATAATACGTTCCATGGCCTTGCAGATCAGGCTCATCAGACTGATGGGGCGGTAGTTCCCAGGATCCAAGGTGGAGCCCCCCTTGTACAGTGGGATAACTGTAGCTGTGTGCCACTCAAATGGCACAAAGCCTGAGGTGAGGCTATGATTAAACATGACACTTAAGTAAGGTGGCAGTTCATTTTGTAGTTCATAGGTTCATAGGTAGGTACTAGGCTATTGGCCCTAGGGCCTATACAAGTCTAGCCAAAAAGGTACCCTGGCTTTCACCACCCAAGAAAATTATTTTCCTGTGCCCCTGTCAAGCAGAACCACAGAAGTGATCCCCGGGGTGAATTTCCTATCACCCATCCAATCATCAAGATTTTTCTTGAAGAGTGTTAATGAGGAGCTCTGTTTGACATAGATAGGTAGTCTGCTCCAGAGTATGGGAAGTCTCTGGGACAGGAATCCATCCCTCCAGCATGTTCTGTTTATTGTGGTGACAAGGTTTAGGTCCCTAGAGCATGTAGCTCAGAGGGATTGGGATTTCTTTAAGTGGAGCATGTCCAACAGCTCTGGGATTGACATAGCTTTGTATGTTAGGCAGAGATCGCTTCTGAGTAGGCGATATGCGACGGAGTAAAGCTGGAGTTTTTTTAGACAGTCTGCATAAGGCATCTGTTTGAGGCCAGTAATCCTCTTTGTGATGTATTGCGGCCTTTCCAGTTGTTGTAGATGTCTTGTTAGGTACATACCAAAAGGGGCGTTGTACTCTATAATGGGTCTAATGAGTGATGAGTAGAGGAAAACAATTACCTCTTTTTTTCTGGATGAGAAACCTTTTGTGATGAGGTGTGCCATGTAGAAGGATTTCCTGACCACTGTGGCGGTAATTATCAAAGGAGAGACTACAGTCCACCTGTGTCCCAAGGTCTCTTATCACACTTTCGGTGTTATGTAGACTACCGCCTATGTGGTAGTTCATGGGTACAGAGTTTTCACGAAAGGGGATGACAATGCACTTTTTGGCATTGAGCTTGAGACCATGTCTTTGACACCAGACATCTGTCTCAGTGAGGCCCTTTTGTAGGATGTCCACATCATTAGATTTAGTTAGCCAAAGACCTTCTGTGTTAGCCTGTACTTCAGAGAAGTAGATACCAAACAGGAGAGGACCCAGGACTGAACCCTGTGGTACTCCACTTGTCACTGGTCTGAAGTCTGATTTGGAGTCTGCTACTTTCATGGTGTGAGTTCTGTCAGTAAGCCAGTTGGCAACCTATCTTGTGACATAGAGATTTATACCTAGTTTAGTGAGTTTATCTATAATTCCAGAGTGGGGGATGGTGTTGAACGCCTTGGAGAGATCTAGATAGGCAGTGTGAACCACCTTACCCTCATCTATGGCTTTGGTGACTACTTCAAAGGAGTCTATTAGGTTTAGGAGACATGATCTGCCTTTTACAAACCCAAACTGTGTGGGGTCCAGAGTTTGGAAATCTCCAATGTCTTTGATTATGAGTTCCATGATGATACATTCCTTGGCCTAGCAGACAAGGCTTGTCAGGCTAATGGGGCAGTAGTTCCTGGGGTCTGTTGTGGCCCCCCCTTGTGGAGTGGGATAACTGTTGCTTTGTGCCATTCAGTGGGCACAAAGCCTGAGGTGAGGCTATGATTGAACATGGTACTTAGGTGGGGTGCCAGTTCATTCTGTAGTTCATGTAGAAGGCAGCCTGGGATGTTGTCAGGTCCCATGGATGCTGTGATCTTGGCTTTGGAGAGTGAGGGTTTTATATGTGCAGCCGTGATTACAGGAACTTTGCATTCTTCCGGTATAAAGATGGGCCCTTTAGGGGGTGAGAGGGTGGTAAAGTTAGCACTGAACCTATCTGCCAGGATGTTGGCAATATCAGTTGGTTCTGTATATTTAGTGTCATTGTGCTGTAACTCAGAGCAGATCTGAGTGTTGCCATTGAGATTTTTGACATAGCTATAGAATGCTTTGTGGTTGTCTTTAGAATCAGTGGCAATTTTGTTTTCATAACTAGCTTTGGAGGATTTTATGAGGGATCTCAGCTTCTTACTGAGGCTGACCAGGGAGTTCCTCCAATCATGGAATTTTACTCTTTTTTTGCAACAGTTTCTTTTTTCTGTTGTAGAGTTTGTTTAGGGCAGAACACCACCAGATTGGCTTCCTTTTTTTTGGAGGATAGCATCTTGGTTCTGTTAGGGATAGCATGATCCATGCACTTGTGTAAGTGCTTAAAAAGTGCATTTGTGTAGGATTTAGCAGTCGTACCTCTATTGTCCATCTGCATGGGTATCGTGAAGTTTGCCACTTCTGCCTTAAGAAGCGTGAAGTTGGCTTTGGAGACATTTTTTATGGTTGTTTTCCTAATGGGGGGTGGGAGCGGGATGTGGATGTCTAGGGTGATTAGCTTGTGGTCGGATCTGACCAACAAGGAGCTGACCTCTGGTGTGGAACACCGGTCACCCATGCTGGTGATGATCAGGTCTAGAATATTGCTGCCCCTGGTGGGGATGTGGATAAGTTGATCCAAAGCATTGGAATTAATGATTTCCAGAAAACATTGAGCAATAGAGTTTGTTCATGAGTAGTTTTTCCAGTTAATGGTAGGGTAGTTGAAATCACCCATTATTAGAGTGTTGGGTTGTACCTTAATATTTTCCAGTGTATCAAGAAAAGAGGAGTGGGGATCCTGGGGCATGGTGGGAGGTCTGTAGCAAGCTACAATCTGGATTGCGGTTTTGCCCAGAGTTAGTTGAACTTGGATAATCTCAGATGCATTATGCTGAGCAACTAGCTTGGAGGTGTGGATATCCTTAATGAATATGGACACGCCTCCACCTTTAGTGTTTCAGTCCGGGTTTCGTGGCCGGAAGGTGTGGTATGAATTATAGCTTGGTAATGCAGGGGTGCTCTCTGGAGCTTTGAACCAGGTCTCTGTCACTGCACAGATGTCAGTGTTCTCCATTTTAAGGAGTGCCTCAAGTGAGTGCATTTCGAGGTTTAGACTTCTAGCATTGAGTAGCATTACCCTCAGATTTTGCTTGCTTGTACCTGTTACGGTGGTGAATTTGTCATTTGAACCTTGCCTAAAAAAGGCACTATAGGGGTGGCAAGAGCCTTTGCCAGTATCCGGAATCCCAAGGACGACAGGTGTAGGTCATCTCTGGCAAAGCAGCATGGTCTGTCTATCATGTCATCCCAGGCAGACAGATACTGGATTCCCTTAGAATGACACCAGAAGCTTAGCCAATTGTTAAAGTCAGTCATTTTGTCCTTGTACTGTGGTGTCATTCTGGGTGATGGCAGGATGCTACTCAGGGCTAGGGTCATACCAGCCTGGGCTACAAGATCAGAGAGCTCCTCCATGTCTCTTTTCATGTAGTCCAGGGAGGTATGTCTCAGGTCATTCACACCAACATGGACAATGACAGAGTCATATTTGTACTAGTTGTGGAGTGACCTGAGTGCGTGTGTTATGTGGCAGATCCTGGCACCTGATAGGCAGCTGACAGTAACTTTTTCCTTGTTTAGCCTGGTGAGTGAAACATCAGCGTGCCTGACTATAGAGTCACCTATGACTAGAGTGTTGGGTACATTATGCCTTATGGGCTGTAGTTGAGTGGCACACTGAGTATGTGGGTTATGTGTCATTTGCGTTGTGTTGGGGGGTGGAGGCTGCTTGCATTTCTGATTTGGAGGTCTCTGTTGTTTGGGCAGATTTGTACTGAGAGCCTCCACAAATGTAGGTGTGGGTTTTGTGCTTCTGTGTGTGTGTTTTGGTGGCGTAGGTTTTGAGGGACTATGTGATGAGTGTGGTGCGGTGCAAGTGTTTACCTTCTCCTCTTAACTGTCTAGGCCAGTCTTTGGTGAGGAGAGCTTTGCTTCCAGTTTAGCTATATAAGTGCATCTCTCACAGGTCGTACTGTTGGGTGGTAGGAAGAGAGGGTTGTCTGTGTACATGAGGCAATTGCTGCATTGTCCCAGGATGCCCAGATTAATCAGGTAAACAGGAGAAAACACCGGGAGCTGACCTTTAGGCATGCCTGAACAGGTGCTTATTTATTAAGTACTAAAAACTGTTTTCCTCTAGACGAGTGAGGAAAGTTGAGTGCTGTAGTAATTTGTAACTTATTTAGTGCTTACAATGAGTTCTGAAAAAGTGCTGAGATCAAAGAAACAGATGAGTGCTAAAACTAAAAAGCTGGCTAGTTGCAAGGGAAATTTTGAAGAACAGACTTTATTGCGCCAGGAATAGTTTAACCCAGTTAAGTGAGGGGGGGCTTAGGAGCTTACAAACAGTCCTGGACACAGCAAACCCGTATCTGACCTGCCACAGGAAAGGGGGGAAGCAAGCTTAGAATTTTTTTTTCCAGTAGAGTGAAAATGGAGAAAGCTGGAACAGAAGTTAATTCAACATTAAGAATCTGAGTGGGTTGGCCTTCACAAATGTTCTCTATTAGATTGATTAGATTAATGACACTAGACTGGGAGGAGTGTCACAAATCAAATATACAGTATGGGTGGGCAACTGCAAAGCCACCAAGTATAAGAACACACAACACTAGGTAGGGTGGGTGGGAAAAATTACAGTTCCTAGCTCTAGCCATTAAATGAAAGTTTTAAACAGATCAAGGAGCAGACTCGAGAATGCCTTTAACTGTAAACAGACAAAAATGCACAGAAAAGCTCGGATAGAGCACTCACAAACAGAAAATACAACTCTCAGTATGAAAAATCAGTTTACAGTTAAGTAATGTTAAAACAGTATAAAACAGTACATAAATGCAGTGAAACAATAAAAAAGCTTTATAACAGTGCATAAATGTAGTAGATCAACTGTATAGCACAATTATAAGCGTTTCAGAAGTGCAGTTCAGTGGAATAAGTGTAAGAAATAACTAATTCTGCTCTTGGAATCTTAAAGAATTTCCACTTATGCAATGCAATCCAGAGCATGACAATACAAGCAGAACCTTTATAAGACACAAGGTTTATATAGCAGTAAGAATGGAAGAGTTGGAAGATCAGATTACTACTCAGCCCCTGCTATTACCCAATCACTCGTACTACAGAAGGTCAGGAGTCCTTGTTACTCTCAATAATAATGAAGACAATCAGCAAAAAATGGCTGCCAGAAACACAGGAAACTCAAACAAAACTACCAGCTTAGACAACAGGCCTTTATCAAGATTATGCCAACTGAGCAGAACACAGAAACCTCACTTTAAAAGCATAGAAAGAACACGCACAAAGAGAAAATACAAGTCTCAGCATGAAAAAGCAGTTTACAATTTAGTAATTTAAATAAAAAATGCAATTATAGTTATGCACACTATTACAGTTCCTAGCTGTAGCCACTAAATGAAAGTTTTAAACAGATCAAGGTGCAGACTCGAGAATGCTATTAACTGTAAACAGACAAAAATGCATAGAAAAGCTCGGCCAGAGCACTCACAAACAGAAAATACAACTCTCAGTATGAAAAAGCAGTTTACAGGTAAGTACTGTTAAAACAATATAAAACAGTACATAATGCAGTGAAACAATAAAAAAAGCTTTATAACAGTGCAAAAATGTAGTCAACTGTATAGCACAATTATAAGCATTTCTGAAGTGCATTTCAATTAAATAAGTGTAAGAAATAACTTATCCTGCTCTTGGAATCTTAAGGAATTTCCACTTATGCAATGCAATCCAGAGCATGACAATACAAGCAGAACCTTTATAAGACACAGGGTTTATATAGCAGTAAGAATGGAAGAGTTGGGAGATCAGATTACTACTCAGCCCCTGCTATTACCCAATCACACGTACTACAGAAGGTCAGGAGGCCTTGTTACTCTCAATAATAATGAAGACAATCAGCAGAAAATGGCTGCCAGAAACACAAGAAACTCAAACTAAACTACCAGCCTAGACAACAGGCCTCTATCAAGATTATGCCAACTGAGCAGAACACAGAAACCTCACTTTAAAAGCATAGAACGAACACCCACAAAGAGAAAATATAAGTCTCAGTATGAAAAAGCAGTTTACAATTTAGTAATTTAAATAAAAAATGCAATTATAGTAATGCACACTATTACAGTTCCTAGCTGTAGCCACTAAGTGAAAGTTTTAAACAGATCAAGGAGCAGACTCGAGAATGCTTTTAACTGTAAACAGACAAAAATGCACAGAAAAGCTCGGATAGAGCACTCACAAACAGAAAATACAACTCTCAGTATGAAAAGGCAGTTTACAGTTAAGTAATATTAAAACAGTATAAAACAGTGCATAAATGAAGTGAAACAATAAAAAAAGCTTTATAACAGCGCAAAAATATAACAGATCAACTGTATAGCACAATAATAAGCATTTCTGAAGTGCAGTTCAATTAAATAAGTGTAAGAAATAACTTATCCTGCTCTTGGAATCTTAAGGAATTTCCACTTATGCAATGCAATCCAGAGCCTGACAATACAAGCAGAACCTTTATAAGACACAGGGTTTATATAGCAGTAAGAATGGAAGAGTTGGGAGATCAGATTACTACTCAGCCCCTGCTATTACCCAATCACTTGTACTACAGAAAGTCAGGAGGCCTTGTTACTCTCAATAATAATGAAGACAATCAGCAGAAAATGGCTGCCAGAAACACAGGAAACTCAAACAAAACTACCAGCCTAGACAACAGGCCTCTCAAGATTATGCCACCTGAGCAGAACACAGAAACCTCACTTTAAAAGCATAGAAAGAACACCCACAAAGAGAAAATACAAGTCTCAGTATGAAAAGCAGTTTACAATTTAGTAATTTAAATAAAAAATGCAATTATAGTAATGCACACTATTACAGTTCCTAGCTGTAGCCACTAAATGAAAGTTTTAAACAGATCAAGGAGCAGACTCGAGAATGCTTTTAACTGTAAACATACAAAAATGCACAGAAAAGCTCGGATAGAGCACTCACAAACAGAAAATACAATTTTCAGTATGAAAAAGCAGTTTACAGTTAAGTAATGTTAAAACAGTATAAAACAGTACATAAATGCAGTGAAACAATAAAAAAAGCTTTATAACAGTGCCAAAATGTAGTAGATCAACTGTATAGCACAATTATAAGGGTTTCAAAAGTGCAGTTCAGTGAAATAAGTGCAAGAAATAATTTATCCTGCTCTTGGAATCTTAAGGAATTTCCACTTATGCAATGCAATTCATGTAGTACACAGCCCGGGATGTCGTCTGGTCCCATGGATGCTGTATTCTTAGCTTTGGATAGTGCGTTTTTTACCTGTGTGGCCATTATTACCAGAATTTGGCAATCTTTCGGTTTTGAGATGGGCTGTTTAGGGGGTGAGAGGGGGGTGAAGGTGATACTGAATTGATCTGCCAGGATACTGACAATATCCTTCGGATCAGTATATTTAATGCCATTCTGTTGTAGCTCAGAGCAGATCTGAGCATTGCCATTTAGACTCTTGACATAGCTATACAATGCCTTGTGGTTGTCTTTGGAATCTTTGGCTATGACGTCTGTTCTCTTCTGGAGCAGTACAGTTATAGGTACTTCCGTTTGTGAGTCCCTTTCTGCCCCATGTTTTGTGTGCATAGCATAAATGTGAAGTATGGCACAACCAATATTTCTTTTAAGCTTATTTATACAGGCCAACCGACGGATTATCCACGACGATACATCCATTCTGTACTGAATACTGCACCAGAGGACAGAAGGACATCAACTGTTATGGTAAGATTTTACACAACTGTAGTTTCTGTCACTTTGCTCCATCATAACTACCATGCATACCTCTCAACTGTCCAGATTTTACCTGAATGTCCAGATTTTTGCCTCATATTTTTGGTCTGTTCCTCATAAAATTTTGATTTTCTGGGAAATCACTGAGGATTGAAGTTACTAAATAATGACAGACATTTGAGTTTCAGACTTCATATCCTTCAGAAAATGCACACTAAGAAGTCCTGTTATTCTAGCAACTTTCTAAGTTTATAAGAGCAGTATTTATAATTTGTCTCTATTTTTGGGCATTTGTTCCTTATTATTTTAGGCTTTGTCCAGATTTTTGTGTTAAGAGGTTGAGAGGTATGCTGTCATGTGATTAAGTTGAAATGGAAACAGTTTAAATGTTACCATGTAGGACTAATCATTGTCAGTGTAGGAATCAAGACACTCGTTAGGTACTGCAAACTGTTAGAATGATCCCAAAAGCTGTACAGGATCATTTCAGTTATTTGTTTACATATAATA
Source organism: Protopterus annectens (assembly GCF_019279795.1). Taxonomy (NCBI): domain Eukaryota; kingdom Metazoa; phylum Chordata; order Ceratodontiformes; family Protopteridae; genus Protopterus; species Protopterus annectens. The sequence continues at coordinate 1,161,183,623 of NC_056743.1, forward strand.
ACAGTGGAACTAGAAACAGATTCATACAGATATAAGGTTAAAAGAGAAAGAAGTGTTGAAAACATAATACAATGCAGTAACTCACTAAGATGTAGCATGTACACTAGGAAGTGCATTTGGCTAGTAGCTATAAATCAGCAAAAAAAAAAAAAATGAAGTGAAAGGAAAAGATGAGTGTATACTAATTTTTAAATTTTGCATCAGTCATGCTTCTACAGATGTACAAGCAGCCTGCTCACAAAAATAATACATTTGTCTAGTACTATTCAGAAATCAGCACATAAACTAGAAAATGAAAGGAACTGAAGAGTGTGTCTACCGATACTCCAACCTTCTGTCACACACTTGATTTTTATGGAATTACTAGCAGGTCAGAAAGTTACTACACCAGACTAGTATTCATAAATCAGAACACAGTTAAACATGAAATGAAATAAAAATATGGTTTCCACGATTGTTTGCATCACTCAGATGCTTTCTATAGGTAGAAGCCGTGTCATAAAATTGTTTTAGTTGGCCAGGATTCACAGTTACCACAGAATAAAATATGAAATGAAAGAAACAAAAACACTCTGTTTACTGATGTTTTAAAAGCCTTGCATTACTGATGTGCTTTGTAGAGTAGCAGCATCAGTCAAGTTGTAAAATGCCTGAAAGGCTACTTTTCTCAATGTGTAAAATGCACAGATTAAGATAATGAATGGCTCAGAGGGAGAGGTGTTGTCAATACAAAGTACAGTTGTGTACTCTTGCCATAAATGTAGATGTTCGAGTATGTTCACTGTTACAGTCATTACTGTAGGGTTCTTCCTGCTGGCAGCAGCCCTCGATCGGCCAGAGTCCCAAAGTCGGGTCCGACGTCGCCTGAAGTCGCTCCTGCCCTGACGTCAGTGTGCCAAGGGTATAAAGACCTCAGCCGATGCCATTTTCCCCAGTTTTTCTTGCCCCAGATGTCAGGTGCCCAAAAATAAAGGCCAAAAGCTTAATCAAAAGAATAAGCAAACATAAACCAGAACATTCCCAAATATCACCAGCAAAAATACCTCAGAGAAAAAAGAAATGTCAAGGAGACACAGACAGCACTCAAAGAACAACAAAAGAGGGGACAGGAGGGAGGGTAACCCAGACTGTAACAGTGAACATACTCGAACATCTACATTTATGGTAAGAGTACACAACTGTACTATGTTCTTCATGGTTCACTGTTACAGTCATTACTGTAGGGTTGAATCCCAAAGCTAAGAAAGGGTGGATGGAGAAGGAACAGAAGGGGCGGCCACAAAACCCTGCAGGACTGCACAGGCAAAACCTGCCGTAGATTTAGAATAGAGAGGGAGATTGTAGTGCTTAGAAAAAGTATGCACAGAACTCCAAGTTGCAGCTTCTAAGATCTCCTTGGTAGGAACTCCACTGAGAAAAGCTGCCGAAGTGGCAGTAGCTCTGGTAGAATGTGTTCTGACATTAACAGGAACAGGTTTACCATGATGAGAGTAACAGAACTTGATGCAGTGGGCAATCCACTTAGAAATAGTTTGCTTAGTGATTGCTCTCCCCTGTGAAGTAGAAGCACAAGCCACAAACAATTGGTCCGATTTCCTGAAAATCTTGGTCCTGTCCAGGTAAAAACGAAGCTGCCTGTGTATATCTAAAGAATTCAAAATACTTTCCTCTTCACTTTGAGGAATAGGATAAAAGGTAGGCAAATGAATAGTCTGATTCAAGGCTACTTTCGAAACCACCTTAGGCATAAAGGTGGGATTAGTCCTCAGGGACACCCTGTCCTGATGAAAAATAATAAAGGGTTCTACAGCCATGAGAGCTTGCAATTCCGAAACTCTTCTGGCAGAGGTAATAGCTAAAAGAAAAGCAGTTTTCCATGATAAAAACTTTAAATCTGTGGAAGCTGCAGGTTCAAAAGGAGACAAAGTTAACTTTTCCAAAACAAAGTTGAGATCCCAAGTGGGAACTGGTGCTCTTAAAGGAGGCCTTATATTCTTCGCCCCTCTCATATATTGCTTAAGTAACGGATGAGAAAAGATTGGGGGATCCGTATTGTAATGTGCAGAAATAGCAGAAGCATGAATTTTGACAGATGAAAAAGATAGGCCCTTATGTAACATCTCTGTTAGGTATTGTAAAATCAGAGGAATGTTTGGAACTGCAGAATCAAAACCCTGGGCCTGAGTCGAAGAGCAAAATCTTTTCCATTTACCTGCATAAGATTTCCTGCTGCTGGGCCATCTAGCTTCAAGAATTATGTACAGTACCTGTTTGGTAAGGGTAGAACTGTTTAAAGACCCTGGATCTGCCAGGCTGCTAGATTCAGAGTTTTGACATGGCTGTGCAGGATCTAGCCATCTCATTGAGACAGTAGATGTGGAAGTTGTGGCAAAATCCAGGGTGGACCCTGAGCCAGGTTCATCAGGGTGGAATACCAGAATTGCCGAGGCCAGTTGGGAGCCAGTAAAATCATTTGCGGTCTGTCCTGTCTGATTTTCAGAAGTACCCGAGGAAGAAGAGGCAAAGGAGGAAAAGCATACACTGAGAGGTGCTTCCAACTGAATGAAAGGGCATCCAATTTCCATGTTAGCTTGTGGTAGGTTCTCGTGCAGAACGCTTGCAGTTGATGGTTTTGGGGAGATGCAAAAAGATCTATGTCCAGGCACCCCCCATGCCTCCGTTATCATCCTGAATATCCGAACACCCAACATCCATTTGTGTGGATCCGAAAGTTTTCTGCTTAGACTGTCTGCCAGAGTGGTGTCCTTTCCTGGCAGGAATTGAGCTTGTAAGTCCACCTTGTTGGCTAGTGCTGTGTTCCACAGAGCCATGGCCAATCTGCACAGGGGGTAAGAGTGAGATCCTCCCTGCTTGTTTATGTACCACATCACCATAGTGTTATCCGTCTTTATCAGTAATTGCCCTGGTAGAATAAGAACTTTGAAGGCTGTGAGGGCATTATGTACAGCTAGCATATCCTTCAAATTTATGTGCAGATGCATTTGGTCCTCTGTCCAGGCACCCTGAAGTCATTTCCCTTGCATGTGGGCTCCCCATGCATAATCCAAAGCATCCGTCATTATGACTTGATTGGCTGGAATGGGACAGAAAGGCCTCCCCTTGTTCTGGAGACAGGCCTCGGCCCACCAAAGAAACTCCTGCCAGAGACAAGGCAAAATTGCAATCACTGTTTCCAGACTGCAGCAATACTGAGACCATACACTCTTGAGGTACCACTGTATCTTCCTCATATGCAGCCTTGCATATGGTATTAACAGAATGCAGGATGCCATGTAACCCAGAGCCTGCAGAATTTTTCTTGCAGACAGCTGACTCATTAAAGCCAGATTTTTGAAATAAGAAGCCAGTTGCACTTTTTTGTCAGGTGTCGAATAAGCCATCTGGGTTGTAGAGCTCAGAAGCACACCCAGGAAAGTAATTTGCTGCGTGGGCACCAGGTTTGATTTCTTTAGGTTCACCGTGAACCCTAGGCACAAGAGAAGATGCTGCACAAATGCTAGATGCTGAAGTAAAGTCTCCTTGTTTTCTGCTTGAATGAGACAATCATCCAAATAAGGGTATATTTGAATTCCCTTCTGTCTGCAAAATGCCATTACTCATGTCAGGCACTTTGTAAAGACCCTGGGTGCAGTAGATAAGCCAAAGGGCAGCACAGAGAACTGGTAATGCCTCGAGCCCACTTAGAATCTCAGGTACCTTCTGCACTCTTGCTGTATGGGAATATGCAGGTAAGCCTCCTTCAAGTCCAAAGTCACCATCCAAGTGTTCTTGCTCAGCATAGGCAGCAGTTGCTGCAGAGTGAGCATCTTGAATTTTGGAATTTCTAGGAAGGTGTTCAATACGGAAAGGTCCAGGATTGGTCTCCATGCGTTTTCCTTCCTGGGAACCAGGAAAACCCTTGACTAAAACCCTTGCCCCATTTCTGAATCTGGTACCAAACCTATGGCCCTCATATCCATGAGGGACCGAACTTGCCGTTGTGCTTCTGCCCATTGATGCTTTGGCAGATCTGGCCATCCGTTTGATTTTGGCAAGATATGGAAATGAAACCTGTAACCCCTTGAAACTATGTCCAGAACCCATTTGTCTTGGGTTATGCAGCTCCAATTGTGATAAAAAATAGAGATTTTTCCTCCCGAAGGCGCATCCAGGAGGGGATCCCCTGGAGCTAGTAAGGGAGAGTCATAATGACTGTTTCCTGTAAGGCTGTGACCTATCTTCCCCTCCCTTGGGAGATGGGGCACTCCACTGCTTATTTCTGAAAGGGGGCTGTGCCTGACCCCTACCTCTGGAACACCTGTATCTGCCCCTCTGAGGTCTGTCCGAGCTCAGAAAGGACCAAGGTTTAGTTGGCCAATTCCTGCTAAATCTAGGGGGTTGTACCTGTAGAAAATCTTTAACCATCTGCATAGATTTGGCTTTGTCTTCCATTTTCTTCAATACCTCCTCAGCTTTGGCTCCAAACAAAACATTGTGTTGCAAAGGGTCATCTAAAAGCTTTGCTTTAACCTGCTCAGGCAAACTTTGCTCCTTTAACCAAGCATGCCTTCTAATAACTGTGCCAGTTGCTGCAGCCCTGCAAGAAGCCTCCAAAGAATCAAAACCACAGTGTAGGGTATGCTTACCCACCTGCTCAGTAGCATGCAATAAATCCTGTAATTCCTTATTGTCTGCACCACCAGAAACAGCAGACATCTTTTGCTTTAACACAGACAAAAGGTATTGCTGATATTTTAACATATGAAATTGACAATTCAAAGCACTAATAGACAATGTAGCAGAAGTATAAACTTTTTTGCCCCATTTTTCCAAGGCTCTGGACTCTCGGTCAGAAGGAATAGGATTCTTACCAGAGGCCGCTTTAACACCCTTAGGGCCCTGAGAAATAGTTTCTGGATCAGCTGAAGGATTCTTAAAAAGATATTTGTGGGAATCTGGAACCCTATAATACCTATCCAGTTTGACAGGAGCAGGAGGAAAAGAATCAGGAGAGAGAGATGCCTCTGTAAAAACATCATCCACAATGTCCAATACAGTGGGAATAGCCAGGGGTCTACGCTATGGAAGCAGAAGAAAATCCCTAAGCCTTTTCTTAGATTCAGAGTATTTCTGCCCTTCCCAGTGAAAATGCTCTCTTATGTCATGCAAGGTTTCCCCAAATGAATAATCCTCAGGAGAAGAGGCTGAAGGAAGGGATTCTTCAGCATCAGAATCCTCATAAGGAGGGAAGGAATAATCCTGCTCAGAAGAAGAAGCAGAAGAAATCGAAACTTGATCTGAGGAATCATAATCTGGCTCTAGTCTAGGTCTCTTGTCAGGAGGGGGATGAAAACCCCTGATCATAGTTAACAAGTCTTCAGCCATTCTAAGCATCTGTCTTTGAGGTCTAGGGCCCTGAACAGAAGGTGCCTGTGCATGCTGCTTTGTCTTTGCCGGAGCCTTAGTCTTTGCCTTTGACCTTGACTGCAAAACTGGAGTCATCTGTACATGAAGCTGTGTAGGCCTAAAAACTCCCTCTGAAGCCGGTGCCTGCACAGCGGCTCTGGACCCATCTGAGGGAGCAATATCCGGAGGTCCAATCCCTGAAAAGTCTGAAGGCCCCATCGGCTCCTCACGGGAGTCAGTACAGGCAACCGGTTCAAAAGTGGCAGACGACAGGGGCTGCGAAAGTGCCTCACTGATGACAGCCGAACCGACAACTGGCTCTGGTTGAATAAAGTCATCTACTTTGGACCTCGGAGGCCTGTCTTTATCCCTACATCTCTTATACACTGCAGTAGCCGGATAAGAATCCGACGACATATTGTAATTAAATCTTTTTCCAAAATAATGGAAGGCAAAATCGTACCTACGCCTAATAGTGTGTTGATTAAACTTAGCACAAAACCTACCATTAGCTACATCGTGGTCAGGACCTAAGCAAGGTATACAGTAAGAGTGAAAATCCTTATGAGGTATTTGCTTTCCACAAAAAATACAGTTATTAACTTTTTCTGACATCAGACTGGAGCAAGAAAAAGGTGTCCCCAACGGGGTACTTAGCTCAAAAGAAGAAGGCTTCAATTCAAAAGCCACCAAAAATAAACAGGAGTCGGCCAACCTGCACTTGCGAACTGTTTTGCAACGGGCACCGCACGGCAAGAAAGACTGGGGAAAATGGCATCGGCTGAGGTCTTTCTACCCTTGGAGCAGGGCAGGAGTGACTTCAGCCAATGTCAGACCTGACTTTGGGACTCTGGCCGATCGAGGGCTGCTGCCAGCAGGAAGAACCCTACAGTAATGACTGTAACAGTGAACCACGAAGAACATCTGCAATTTGAGATGGAATTTAGCTGACACATTTGAAACTTCCTGCAGCAGCTCTTCCCCCCACTCCCTCAGCTGAAGGTGAGCATACTCAGAAAGGCAAACACCTGAAATGTAAACAAAGGCTGAATCAAAACAAAAAAATCCCTGGGATTTTGTTCAGGTTCTAAAGTATAAATTTTGGCCTGACTGCTTAGCTGAGATGAAAAGGTGCTCATCTGTGACTGATAGGTAACTGTGAAGTTAAGAGGTTTAAAACTTTCATGTCTGTTATCTAAAAGAAATGGCTACCTAATTAGTCTGTTCTGTCAATGTAGTATATGTATGAAATATACCCACTTCTCCATTAGTTAATTTGTCAGTGATAATGTTACAGATAATGAGGTAGAAAAAGACAGACTTTCATTAAAAAGCCAAACATCAACAAATTTGGGCATAAAACAAATGGAGTGATATCTATTTTTTTATATTTGTTTACCAAGGTAATGCACTGATCAATAATGACCAATTTCAGGATCAGTCGGGTAAAATACAAAACATTTCACAAACAAAAAATACAGAAATGTAAGCAATAACAGAATACTTCAAGCTAATTCTATAGAAAAAAATATTGTATATATACATTCTAGCACAGTACAATAACCCGCGGTGGTGGTGCTGCGGTAGCATTGTCGCCTCACAGTAAGACGCTGTACAGTTTGATTCTCAGCGTCTTCTGTGTGGAGACATGCGTGAATGGGTTACCTTCGTTGAAGGCTGTGCATCAGGGCTGGTAACTTGGCACGTAAAAATCAACTACCAATTAATAGCAGACCAGAGTTCCGCTGTGGCAACCCCTAACCGGGAAAAGCCGAAAGACACAACAACATTCTAGCACAGTACAGTATAAAATCAAGGAGAGTACATTATAATACGTACATAGGTTCATAGGTTCATTGGTTGGTACTAGGCTATCAGCCCTAGGGCCTATACAAGCCTAGCCATAACAATTCCCTGGCTATTTCTTCCCACATTATTTACTTTCCTGGACCCCTGTCTAGCAGGGCGACTGACGTGATGCCAGGGGTGAATTTTAGTTTCTAAAGTGTGTGAGTGTTCATGGAATCGATAGAATGGAGAAGAGACTCATAAAGGAGATAGGTTAGGTCCTCCAATAACGCAGGAGCTTTTGGCTTGGATGAAGAAGTGCTTTGTGATTTGCATTCTGAATTTGGAATAAGTGTTGATTTCCTTCATGCTGATGGGGAGAACTTGCGACGAGTAGGTACCTGAGAGGATAAGGTATGCACAGTGCTGTGGGGAGTTTGGTTCTAGGGATAATGAGAGTTGGTGTGGCTTGTGAGTAGTGTCTCAGGTTGTGTGAGGATTTTTTTTTTTCATGAAGTCTAGCTGCAAGGGGAGTAAATGTGTGGAGTTGGAGTAGTTTTTAGAATTGGGATCCTAAAGGTAGGTTACAGCTTTGTTTTATGGGTAGCAGTTTAGCTTTTTCTAGAGTGATATAGTGATGCTCACAAAGAGGCACATTTGTAATGAATCTACAAATACTGTTAGAGATCATCTAGAGTGTAGCAATGTTTTTTCTTGGAAGCAGAGGTACAAATTGGAAACCGATATTCAAGTTCAGAAAGGGGAACTCCTTTGCCAGTGGCTGCTTTTCGTAGTTAGGATATAAAAGGGGAAATATTTGTAGTCTAGGAGAGCAGGACGTTTATTTTGGCTCTTACTTTGTCTATGTGGAAATGGAAGTTTTGTGACCAATTAGGTCATAATTCTAGGTATCTGAAGGTGGAAGTTGTCTCTATGGAATGGTTGTATAAGTCAAAGGTGCTTGGTAAAGTTTCTGTGGAGTTCCAAAAAGTATAGCTTTGGTCTTGGTTCATAGGTTGGTAGTAGGCTATCAGCCCTAGGGCCTATACAAGCCTAGCCATAACATTTCCCTGGCTATTTCTTCCCACAATATTTACTTCCCTGCATCCTTGTCTAGCATGCTGACTGACGTGATCCCCGGGGTGAATTTTCTATCTCCCATCCAATCATCAGGGTTCCTTTTGAAGAGGGCCAAAGAGGTGCTCAGTTTGACATCTATGAGCAGTCTATTTCAGAGTCTGGGTAGTCTCTGGGTCAGGAACCTATCCCTCCAGCATGTTTTGTTAATTGTGATGACAAGGTTTAGATCCCTGGAGCATGTGTCTCTGAGGGATTGGGATTTCTTTAAGTGCAAGATGTCCATCAGCTCTGGGTTTGACATGGCCCTGTATGTTAAGCAAAGATCACCTCTGAGTAGACGATATGCGACAGAGTATAGCTGGAGTTTTTTTAGACGGTCAGCACAGAGCATCTGCTTTAGGTCTGTGATTCTTTTAGTGAGGTATTTCTGTGGTCTTTTCAGTTGTTGCAGATGTCTTGAGAGGTACATACCAAATGGGCCGTTGTATTCTATAATGGGGTTTAATGAGGGGATGATTACAGTGGGACAATGACCTCCTTTTTTCTGGATGAAAACCCCTTAGTAATGAGGTGTGCCACATAGAAGGATTTCCTGACTGTTGTGGTGATGTGGTTATCGAAGGTGAGACCACTGTCCACCTGTGTCCCTAAGTCTCTTATGACACTTTTGGTGTTTAGTGTACTGCCACCTATGTGGTAATTCACGGGTACATGTTTTTTCCCAAAGGGGATAACTATACATTTCTTGGCATTGAGCTTAAGCCGATGGCTCTGGCACCAAGCATCTGTTTCTGTAAGGTCCTTTTGTAGAATATCCACATCATTTGGGGATTCAATAATGGCTCCCAGTTTGCAGTCATCTGCAAATTTTGTTAGCCAGAGTCCCTTAGTGTTGGCCTGTATTTCAGAGAAGTAGATGCCAAACAAGAGCGGTCCCAGGACTGAACCCTGAGGTACTCCACTTGTCACTTGTCTGGAGCTGGATTTGGAGTTGGCTACTTTTACAGTGAGAGTTCTGTCAGTAAGCCAGTTGGCAACCCATTGAGTGATGTAGGGATTAATGCCCAGCTTAGTAAGTTTATCTATGATTCCAGAGTGGGGGATGGTGTTGAAGGCCTTGGCAAGGTCTAGGTATCCTGTGTGGACCACTTTACCCTTGTCCACGGCTCTGGAGACTGATTCGAAGAAGTCAATCAGGTTCACGAGACAAGATCGGCCCTTCACGAATCCACACTGTATGGGGTCCAGTGTCTGAAGGTTGCCAATGTCTTTGTTTATAAGTTCCATGATAATACATTCCATGACCTTGCAGATCAGGCTCATCAGACATGAGACTGATGGGGTGTTAATTCCTGGGATCAAGGTGGATCCCCCCTTGTGGAGTGGGATAACTGTAGCTGTGCGCCACTCAGTGGGCACGAAGCCTGAGGTGAGGCTATGATTAAACATGACACTTAGGTAAGGTGCCAGCTCATTTTGTAGTTCATGTAGTACACAGCCTGGGATGTTGTCTGGTCCCAAGGATGCTGTATTCTTAGCTTTGGAGAGTGCATTTTCTACCTGTGTGGCCGTTATTACCGGAATTTGGGACTTTTTCGGTATTGAGATGGGCCCTTTAGGGAGTGAGAGGGGGGCTGAAGTTTGCACTGAATCGATCTGCCAGGATATTGGCAATATCCTTGGGATCAGTATATTTAATGCCATTCTGTTGTAGCTCAGAGCAGATCTGAGCATTGCCATTTAGATTCTTGATATAGCTCTAGAATGCCTTGTGGTTGTCTTTGGAAACTTTGGCAATTTTATTTTCGTAACTGGGTGGGTTTGAGAAGTAGTTTATGGTTTATGAGCCATTGGTGGAGCTCATATAAGTCTGACTGGAGCTGGCATTGAATGTTGGTGTGAGAGCTATCTAATTGGTATATGACTATGTCATCAGCAGAGAGGATAAATGAAAAATGCGGGAGGTTACAAGGAAGTTTGTTAATGAATATAGAGAAAAGGAAGATGGTAATAATGAAATCTTGTTGTTCACTTTTGGTAATAGGTGCAGATTCAGATAGGGAGGAGTCTATTTTAACTCTGGAGGGTCTGTCACTGTGGTTGTGTTTAAACCAGGGAGTGGCGTCTGGGCAAATACTAATTTCAATTACTTTGTTTTGAAGAAGATAGTGGTCAATGAGGACAAATGCCTTTTGTCTGGTCTATAAATAGTGCACCTGAAAGGAGGCCACTATCAGAGTTTTGCAGGATGTCATCAGTTAGGGACCAAAGTGCTGTCATAGTACTTCATCCAAGACAGAATCCATGCAGCTGGTACTGCTGGATATATATAGAAAGTTAACTTTTCTAGACATTTACCCATAATTTGGATGACTGGAATTGGGCAGAAGTAAGAGGTATCTTTTGGACTGGTTTTCTTTGGGAGGGGTTTAATTAGAGCAGTTTTTTAAATCTGTGCAATTATGTTTTTTGTGAGACATGGATTATATATGTGGGTGGGAGGAAGACATAGAAATTCTCTGCAGTGATATATGAACCACAGGTTTATGTTGTCAGATCAAGGGGAGTTGCCAGTGAAAATATTTATAAATAGAATAGAGAATTCTTTGGGATGCATGCATTTGAAGTGGAAAAGGGGGATGCATTGTGGCAAAGTGGGCAATGCATGATCTGTGGGAGGTGTGGAGTTTATTGATGTGAGATTGCTAAAACCTTTAAAGAAATCTTTTGGGGAAAGTTTTGTTGTACCGCATTAAATGGTGTTTATAGAGAAGGTATCACAAACAGGTTTACTTCTTGTAAGAAGGGTAACTTGTTTGGAGATTTCTTTTGTGTCTTCTGACAGATTCTTGTCTAGGTTACATAAGACTATAAAGGAGATGCAGTTGTCAGTTGTGGGTGTTTGTTTATAGTCTATGGATGCACACACACACACACACACACACACACACACACACACACACACACACACACACACACACACACACACACACACACACACACACACAAACACATGCACACACATTTACAATTACTATTGATCTACATGGAGTGCTACCCAGGTATTTGTTGTTTTGATTACACTATAATGAAGCTATTTAAATAAGAAACCCCACTCTGATAGGACTCCCATAACCAAGGTCCTTCAATTGACCACAGCATTCACTGGCTATATAACCAATGATAAGGAATATTTTGCAAAGGATAACTTCAACAGTCTGGATTGGAAAAAAAGCGTCTTGTTTGGTTTGATGTCAGGGGTTAAAGCAAGTGGAAAACTTGAAGTGTCTTGTCGAAGTCTTCCAGTAATTTTGAAGTAAATAACAGGTTAAGGAGAGTCCCTTTTGGTGATTTTTTGCCACATTTATTTACAGAGTATTTCTCCTAAACTGCTTATTTTCACTTTTGTCTTAACTTTCTGTTTTGTTGCTATAGTAACTACCTGTGTGCTATAGCCTTGCATTCACTGATGTATTTATTTGACTTTTCATGATGCTTAGATCAAACATGTTGCAACATTCTAAAACAACAGTTTATTTCCTCTGCCCTGCATGTGTTTCCTTAACTTTTTCTGATCTCTTTGGCTAGACCTCAGAATAAAATCTGATAGACTGTTCTAGCAGTGCTTTAGGAAAAAAAATAAAAATAAAAAAAGAAAGAAAGAAAAAACAAGCAAAATAAAAGACAATGCTGATGGAAAGGCACAATGTCAATATTTAATCTCATAGTCCAATAAATGTAAAACAGTCCCAAATGTTAACTAAATAACATCTGCATTACTCTCCTCTTTAACTACATATATGACAGTGTGCATGTTAGTATGCTAATATTTTCTGGTTAACACTTAATGTACTTTGATATGATACCTTTGCAAATGGAAGGTATTGCACTGAAGGGCCACTGTCAGTACCACAAATGTAAGGAAGTCAAGAAACAACAGTCAACATATATGTTATACAGCAAAATGATGAGAATTACTCAGTCTATCTGACATATTTTAATCATTTCCGGCAAACACTTAAGCTTCTTGCTGCGCCTACAGGCTAACTGTTGGGATGAGATGCTTTTAGGCACAGACGTATGTGAACATGCATGCACAGACAGGCAGACACATGCACACATATGTACACACAGACATGCATGTGTGTGCACATGCATGCACAGGCAGAAAGGCACTCCCACACATGCGTACACACAGACACGTGTGTGCAAATGCATGCACAGACACACACATATGTACACACAGACACAAGTGTGTGCACATGCATGCACAAACATACGTACACATATGCACAGATATACACACATGTATGCATGCACACACACACATGCACAGACTGTGTCCATCTTATGATGCTGATTGCAGTCTTGAGTCCCAGAGGAGTAACCAGTCATTGAATTGCCTTGCTAATTATTAGTTCTTTTAACTCATGGTGAAATCATAGTGTAAGGGAGATGACAAACGCATAGTAAACAAGGAAGATACCATGATACCATATTCATGGGTGACTTCAATTGCCCCACTATTAACTGATAATCTTATACGACACCAAACTTACAGGCACATAGATTCCTGGATTTTGTAAACACAAACTCCCATGACATATAGTCAATATACCAACCAGGGGTGCAACAATACTGGCTCTGGTCCTCACTAATATGGGAGTGTGCTACACACTCCCTACTGTAATGTCTTCCTTGGTAAGGTCAGACCAAAAATGGCCTCCTTTGAAGTGAAAATAAAACCTGTACCCCAGCTAAACCTTGAATATTCAGTAACTACTTTATGGCTAACCTCCTGCTACTAAGTGATAATCTGCCAAAATTTCAAGCCCCCATAAACCCTGAGAACACTACTGCTTATGCAGAACTGTTAAACCCTGTACAAGCATGTTAATAGCTGCACAGAGGCAGCTGTACCCACCAGGAAGAAATACAGAACTAACTCAAAAAACAAGCCACCCTGGTGGAATCACAAAATCAATAGGTTGTATAACAGGAGGAAAAAAAATCATGGCAAAAATTAGGAGGTTTAGCACCTAGCAGGATAAAAGCACTCTCATTAAATTAAACAAACAACTCAGAGGAAAATAAAGTCTACCAAAGCCAAATTTGAGGTAAGTTTGGTCTCCCAGGCCAAGGACAACCACAAAGCATTCTTTAGCTATGTCCACAACCTCAAAGGCAACATACAATTGTGTGCAGATCTCATTGTAAATGGAGTCATCTATAATAAGCCAGAAGATATAGCAAACCTCCTGGCTGATAAATTCAGCCACAACTTTACCCCTCTCTCCCCCTCAAGTTTCCCTCAGGAAATACCATCAAATATTACTCCCCCTACTATAACTAGGGAACAGATCCTTAATGCTCCCTCTAAGACCAAGAACATTGCATCAATGGGCCCAGACAATATCACAGGATGCCTTCTAAATAGCATGAAACATAATCTATCAGAGCCTCTGGAATTACTATTTAACTGTAGCCTCCAAACAGGCTTTGTGCCTTATGAATGGAGAACAGCAACAGTCATCGCTATGCACAAAGGTGGGCCATCTACAGACCTTGGAAACTACAGACTCATAAGTCTCATTAGTCTTATGTGTAAAGCTGTGGAAAGAATTATCATGGAAATGATCAACAGAGCTATAGTAAACCTCTAGACACTGGACCCAACCCAGTTTGGTTTCGTCAAGGGCAAATCATGCCTGCTCAACCTGGTGGACTTCTTTGAGAAGATAACCAAAGCAATGGATGAGGGAAAAATGTATCACACTGCCTATCTTGACCTGGCCAAAGCATTTGACACAACACCCAACTCGGCATTGTTGACAAACTCAAGAAGTTAGGTACAAACTCATATGTCACCTGGTGGATAGCCAACTGGCTCAGAGACAGGACCCAGGAAGTTAGAATTGGGGGAGTCCACCTCTACAAAGAGACCAGTCAGAGGGGGAGTCCCTCAGGAATCAGTCCTTGGATGCTCCTTTTTGGCATTTACTTTTCTAAAGTCAAGGCCAATGTTAGTGGTCTCTGGCTGACTAAATTTGCAGATGATTGCAAATTAGGAGCTGTCATTGAATCCCATACTGACACAAATGCTCTGCAAGAGGGGCTGACTTAGACAAACAATTGATGTCAGAGCCATGGGCTATAACTAAATGCTAAAAAATGCATAATAGTATCCTTTGGGAAGTCATCCACCCCTGGTAACTATCATATTGACAACACACCCCTTAAAGTTGACCCAGTAGTAAGGGACTTAGGGACACACATAGAGAGTAATCTAACCTTTGACCATCACACATCTACAATAGTGAGGAAATCATTCTATCTTGTGCAACTTATAAACAAAGGTATGGCATCTAAGCCCAAGGAAGTAATTGTTCCACTGTATTCAGCATTCATCAGACCTATCATCAAGTACAATGCACCTTTGGTATGTACCTAACCAGGCATATCCAATAACTGGAACGTCCGCAGAGGTTCCTCACTAAAAGAATACAGGGGGTAAGTAAAATGTCCTATGCAGACCGCCTCAAGGCCCTATCCCTGTATTCTGTCTCCTACAGGCTTTGGAGGAGACATCAATGCCTGGCATACACATGAACCTCCTGCATATGCACAAAATAAAGAGCACCAGAATTGCCTGTTCTAAAGACTTAAACCTTGCCTGTGATATAAATAGGACCTGCTGGAGAGACAAGTATGTATCCCAGAGACTACCCCATCTATGGAACAGACTCCCCATCCATGTGAAGCAGAGTTCCTCCCTAACCCAATTCAAGTGCAACTTGGACAATGAGATGGGGAACAGGAACTTCATCCCTGGTTTGGCACCTATGTCTCTAATGGACACAGGCAACCTGTAAATGGTTCATCTCCCAGGCTCCTGCTTGTAAATGTTTCATCTCCAAACCCCTGCTTATACTTTCTCAAGGGTATCAGAACTTGACAGAGATTTGGGATGCATGGCTAGGTTTAAAAAGGCCCCTATGGTCATTAGCCTAGTAGATATGCTGTAGGACAAAGTTCTGCAACATGCAACTAGAAGAGATTTCTGAGAGTATTAATAATATGACCAACAAGATACTGATATCTTCAATATTATGTAGGCCACGCTGAAGTGAATATTTAGAAGCTGCTATTTCCTTAAAAGTTCAGGGAGTGCTCACCATACATAGGCATCTTTAAGCTGCGAAGACCTCTCAGATCTACTTTTAGAGTCAAATGTGCTTCAAAGCTCCAATGCTGCCACTGAAGTCTTCTGAAATTCTGTAATTTAAATTATGCTTGAGGTTATAAGTGTTTGAAACTGCAGAAAAGGTTGAATCTTCCGATCCTTCTCCATACACAAGATTACCCTTATCTAAATAAATTAAGCGACTGATATTCAATGTCAATAAATCACATACCTATTTTTGTAATGGGTCATTCATATGGAGTTGTGAAACTAAAGACTGTGAGCGTCCTTCATCCATGATATAATCCATGCCCTGTGAGCACCTTCCTTATCAGTAAACACAAACTAAGAGCTCTAGCATGTGAATATCGAAACAGACCAAAATGCAGTAAATGTAAAAAAACAAACAGACTCTGATAGAACACAGACAGCAAGGTAGCCTTAATAAAAAATACAAATTTAAAATAAGATATAAGCTGTATGCTTTCACAAAATTCTTCATCATGTCAAAACAGAATCATTCACCACTGATTCAGTTTATAAAGATAAATATCATATGTCCAATGACCTCATATTCTCAGTTAAAGGAGCAACATCACTTACATTTCTGTTGTATTAGTTTGAAAACTGGTTTCAGGTTTATTGTTTCATTCATACCAGGCAGTGCATCAGCAATCAACTCATTAATCCACTTATACTCCAAATTTTCAGTTTTAGTTACTGTGTTACTTCCTCTCTCAGATGGAAACATGCCTGAATACTCATAACAACAAAATTATGCTCTTGTCCTTCAGAATTAATATGTTTAAACAATACATCTGTTATAACTCAGCTCCTTATATCCGACAAATGGTTACAAATTTTACCCTTTAGTTTACAGTTAGTTTTGTCTATATAGAAGGCTTCACAACCTTCATGCAGAGCAAGCTATGCAACATTCTTTGTATTACAGGTTACAATATCATTACCATAGTATCTTTTTTACTAACTGGATGCTCAAAACTATCCCTTATTCCCTTTTTCATATAATTACAAAAGGAACAGTTAAACAAGGAAATGTATCACTCTAAAAACTGGCCACAGGTCATTTAAAATTACCTCTCTATTCCTCATAAGATGATTTCTTTTTCAATTAGCAAGGGAGGTGGGGGGTGCAGTCACCCACATGGGTTGTGCAGGAAGCTTGCTCCCTGCAGAAACAATTGTATTTGGTTTACTCTACTCCAATGTAATCTCTAGAGCAGCTGCAGAATATGTCAGTGTTTGTTGTGTTGATGTTTTAACATTGAAATTAAGGGTGTCCATTCAACCAGCTGCCCTACACACATATCTATCTATCTATCTATCTATCTAGATAAACACACGCACATATGTGTGTGTGTGTGTGTGTGTATGATTACATCATCACTGGTCAAAAATACTGATGAGTGACCCTCAAATGAGTCAGAAAAAATAAGTGACAAAAGCAAATTTGTGATATACAAAATGAGTGACTCACAAAATGCTAACAACTTCTCTCAGCCTATCAGTAAATCCCAGCTGCAAAAACACAGATAAAGCATTGTCTGGATAGTAAAACAGTTAGAGAAAGGGGTTTTAGTAATATAATGTGTCGTGTTAGGGGTAGGGGTAAGGGTAAGGTTAGGGATAGGGCAGGTACACATGTGTAAGCTTTGCAATGGGGCTGTACCCATACACACCCTGCTAATTGCACAACAGTGGGAAAAGAGCAGATTCCCACTTCCCACTGTACCATCACCTTCCACAAAATAATGTCGGTATTCTGCAAGCATATGATTACTTGATCACTTCGGATGGCATTACAGATGCTCATTATTATAAATGTTCAACTTTATGGAGTGTTCCTAGATATATATATATATATATATATATATATATATATATAGATAGGTCTACCTGATAACGCCAAAACTGCAAAACGCAGACGATGAGAACACAGAACACAGACACCGGAAGATCGACAATGGAGATGATCAACAGCTGAAAATCCCAACGCTGAGAACACCGACATGTTAAGGTAAGTGTGGTGTTAGGGTTAGGGGCGGATTAAGTGAGTTAGGGTTAGGGCGTGGGTCAGGTGAGTGTGCAATAGTAAGAGACTGTAGAGTAAGGGGCAGGTTAAGTGAGTTAGGGTTAGGGCGCGGGTTAGGTGAGTGTGCGATAGTGGCGGACCTTAGGGTTAGGGTTTGGGTTAAGGTTAGTGCATAGATAGTTGTGCATGTAAGGTTTAGTGTAGGTTTGTAAGGTTTTTGGTGTGCTTGTGTTGTGTGTGTGCTTTTTGGACATGGGATTTGTTTTGTTTGTTGATTGGCAGGATTGTGGTTTGTCGGGCATGTGAAGTTTCGAGTTTTTGAACTTTCGGTTTTGTGGTGTAGGTGATTTCAGGTAGACCCATAGATATACATATATGTGTATATATATATATATATATATATATATATATATATATATATATATATACATATACATATATATATATTTATTTTTTATTGACATTTATTTACTGGGAATGCCTGACTGGTTAAAAGCCTATTTTCAGTGGAGGCCTGAGGAGTAAAGCTTCTAATTAATGCAAAACATTTTAAGAAAAATAATACAATCTTATAAAAATAAGACAAAACATCTGCAGTTAAATAATTATGACAAATTAGACATAATTTTAGACAGTTTGTAGAGAAATTAAAGGTAAGTTCTTTAGTCTAATGCAAACAAGAATTGCAATTTGAAGAGGGGGGGAATATATATCTATATATATATATATATATATATATATATGGGTCCCCTTCAAAACATTTAAAACCCATAACATCGAATTTCATTACACTAAGACCAGAACATCTAAAACCCATAACATTGAATTTTATAACATCTAACAGTACAAATCACTTGAAAATAACATCCCTTCCACATATAATGACATATAATTACACCAAACTATGAAATACACTTTTTACTACGTTTCTGCAGGGGGGCATGATACAGTGGGGTTAGGAAATGAACTTTTTCCGACTGTAGTGCAATCTTGGAATTGGTATATTTAATTTACGGGGGTTTCAGGTGCAGAGCCCCCCACTTGGGGGGTACAGGGGGGCTTGCCCTCCTTGCAGAAACGTAGTAAAAAGTGTGTTTGGTAGTTTGGTGTCGTTATATGTGGAGGGGATGTTATTTTCTTGTGTTTTGCAGTGCTAGATGTTGTTTCAAAGTAGACCCATATATATACATATATATATATATATATATATATATATATATATATATATATGGTTCT
>NC_056743.1:1161207368-1161221081 GCF_019279795.1 Protopterus annectens
GCTATATCAACAAAATAGAAGGAACCAAATCCTACCCTCTGTGTCGAGAATTCATGAGAATTTGGCAATGGGTAATAGCTTCCAACCTCTTTCCAGTAGCAATGCACATTTCCGGGAGCTCCAGTGTGATTGTGGACAAGTTGAGCAGATGCTTTCTTCAGCCTCACGAGTGGTCCCTCACTCCTTTAATAGCAGCAATACTTTTCAAATGCTGGGGCCAACCTTGCTGTGATCTATTCACCTCTCCAATCAATCACAAATGCAGCAAGTAATTTGCCATGATCCCTCCACTGGGAGAGTCACCGACGGACGGTCTGGTCCATGATTGGCCCTCAGGATTTCTATATGCCTATCCCCCTCTCCCTCTCATTTTCTTGTTCCTGAAGAAAGCCCTCTGGTTGAGAAGCAAAGTGATCCTCATTGCCCCTTATTGGCCTTGACAAGTCTGCTTCCCCTTCCTTTGGCCTCACCGCCTAGATCAACCGTGGATCATTGAGCCATCCCTAGAGTTGATCTCACACCCACAAGGACTGATTCACCCAAACATCTCCAGCTGACAACTTGGTTCCTCCAGTTCTAATGATTGCCAGGCAAAGTGACCTATCCTCCCCTGTATGTGATATACTCATTGCTTCTCATAAATCATCCACCAGGGGGACTTATCTCAACAAGTGGAAGAGATTCTCGATATGAATACAAAAGAAAAACCTTGATCCTTTTACAGCACCTATTACCACCGTTCTTGAATACTTAGCAGACCTACTTGATTCAGGTTTAGCAGCCTTAACTATTCAAGTTCATTGGGTGGCCACTTCTAATTATCATAATGGACTTCAAAACTCTTCCCTTATGTCTCACAGACTTTGCAAAACTTTCTTGAAGGACGTATTCCATATTAGACCTCCCTTCAGAGAATCAATAGAGCCCTGGGACCTCTTATTAGTCCTACAAAGTCTAATTGGACCCCCCTTTGAGCCAGCATCTGATTGTGATCTGAAGTTTCTTTCATGGAAGTCCCTTTTCTTGATACCATTATGTCAGTCAGGTGCATATCAGAATTCCAAGCCTTATGCATCAAACATCCCTATCTTATTTTCACAAGGACAGATTATCACTCCAAACAAAGCCATCCTTCTTGCCAAACATCATCTCAGATGTCTCCATTAACCAGACAATCGATCTTCCTGTGTTCTTTCCTAACTACTCTAATAGATGAGAGTATTCTCTTCATACTCTAGATGTACATAGACAAATACCGTTTCTATCTTGACAGAACAAAATCTATCCGAAAATCAGATCAATTATTTGGGGCCTATTCAGGACATATATATATATATATATATATATATATATATATATATATATATATATATATATATCTATATCTATATGGGTCTACTTTGTTTTGTTTTGACTGGTTATTTGGAATTGTTCTGTGCTTTATAACAATGAGTTTTGAAATACATTTTACATGTGATGAAGATCACTGAGAAAGCGCTTATCTGTATTTTATCCTGTTATTAAATTTAATGTTTTTACTTACCTGCTGTGAACTACTTGGAAGTGATTTTGTCTAGATATATTTATTTGTTGCGTTCCAGTGGTTTACTTTCTTCAGGCATCATTCTTTACTTCTTCTGTTGGTACATACACACACACATATATATATATATATATATATATATATATATATATATATATATATATAGATATATGTATATATATATATATATATATATATATATATATATATATATATGTATATATAGAGAGATAGAGAGAGAAAGATTTAGAACACATATACAGTATATACACACACACACACACACACACACACACACACACACATACACACACATATTTATACATTTATAGGTTTAGGGGTAAGGGCTTATATCTATATATATATATATATATATATATATATATATATATATATATATAGATAGATATACACATATATACATACATATATATAGTTACATATATATATATATATATATATATATATATATATATATATATATATATATAAGGTTATATTTATTTTATGCAGCTTGTTTTAGGCAAGTATAATCCTGTGCAAATGGTAGCTATAGATTTTCTTGGCTGCTTGGCCCCTTTTTAGCAGAGCTCACCATATAGTACAGCAAGGTACAACTGCCTACTCTCCCCATTTCAAAATCCAGTATATAAGCAAAGTGTGACATACACAGGCTGCACTCAGTATCACTGCATGCTGTTGTCTCCCTCCACATCAAACACATTGGTTACTCCCATTGCATTTACTGCTGTGGTCACTTAACTGACACTATTAATGCAGAGACTGCTATTATGTTCTTCACCGCTTTCTATTGTACATATGCATGTTTTCTGGTTTAGGAATTATAACACCTTCCTGGCAACTGCTAACTAAAACTCACAACTGGTTCTGATTCTATGTCCTTCAATTCCCTTACCTGTATGCACTGCTTACTGCCTAACATGCATTTATTGCTCACTACTTGATTGTTTGAAACTGGACTGATGTTTGTAGCTTTATATTATATTTGATGCTCTTCCTTTCGATTCTTAGTCTTATATTTCTAGATTTCACAGAGTTCAGGATCTAATAAATGCTTTTTCTGTTAAGGAGTTGGAATGCATCAGGAGTAAATAATTTTACATAGGCTTTTTATCCCAGAATTGTTGCATGCAAGCTCATTTTTCTGAGGCATGTAAAAGAACAATGGAAGGCAACCTTGCCTATAATGAAAAGGTAAGTAGATATAAATGCCATTTACTAAGCAGCAGTGACAGATGGTGACATTAGTACTTTTCATCTGCAAAGAACCAGCAGCTCATGGAGCATAGATGGTAGAATTATGCATTAAGAGAGAAGCAATACAGATTGATGGGGATTACTTGGGTAAATGTCTGAAAGCAAAATATTCAAGGAACTGAGGTGAGTTAAAAATGTTCCCAAAACCAGGACTAAGCAAACAGACAAAATACAAACAGGAAAATAATATATAGTTAAATAAGTTAATAAATATAGTTATATAGTTAATAAGTGCTTGAAGTGGATACTTGCATGTGCTTGAACATTCCTATGGTACTCCCTTTTCGTACGTATGACCCTGAGTAAAGATACTGTAACCAGCAACTCTGCCTCAAACCTTTTTATGCAGTAGCATCAATGTTTATATTATGCAGGTATCTAGCAAATTAATGACAAGGTAGCCCATAGGTAAGGGGACCATCTCTGAGGAGATAATCTACAGGTTTCATTAAGCAAGGGCAAAATCTGGAGGAAAACACCTTAGAACAATATACAAGATGGACCTTGTGCTAGGCAGAATGGCAGACTGATTGCTGTCTGAGTAAAATCAATGAACAAAAGGAGTGTAACAAGTATCTGAGTATATCAAAAATGAAGTTGATTAACCTTTTGGCGAAACTGTTAAAGCATTTTGATGACTAGCAGAATAAATGAATGAAATGTCTGTAGAATGTTTTTTTTTATATAAACAAACCTGGGGGTGACAGGTTTGAAATTCATGGATTTAGGGCAAATAAATGATCAGATATACAAATGACTTATGTCCAGTGAATTCTATATACAAATGCATTTAGAAAGAAAAAAACAGTGTACATAAATGTCTAAGGGATTCTGCAAATAATGAATTTACGGATAAACTGTTGTAGCTTTTAACTTTGAAAAAAAGGAAATTGGAAATCTAGCTCTTAAACAAATATACACAGTGAATTTACATGAATAGATGAAAAATTTAAAAACAAGGCAATGTCATTGTTATGTGAACATTACAAAAGCTCTAAAATGTGAGGGCTTAAAATACAAAATAGTGAAATCGCTATTTTCAAAAAGAACACACAATGAATGTATAAAATAATAATAGTGTAGATTGAGAAAAATATTTGTACAATCACTTGATATGGCAGGGAAAAAAATTAAAAAAGAAACATGAGATTTTTGAAACTAGATACAGTACAGATCAAAGTTGCTGCTTGATGTTATGCACATCAAACATATAGCAGCTTGCACAGACCACACAGCTGACAGCACAGGTTCAGACATCTGAAAAAGCATTCAAGGGCACTGTAGAAACTTTGCAGAACTATTTGAGATGATAACCCCTAATAAATGCAGAATGTGCTTTAAAAAGAATCTTCACAAGAAATGAAACTACTTCATATATCAGAGCTGAGGACTTTTTCTGAAATTTGTTGAAATTTGGTGTACATTGCCATTTTAATGGAGGACTAGCAGGTGGATTAAGAAATTGAGAAGTATGTGGCATGTGCAAATAGGCTACCCAAAGCAAATATCAGCAATATTTAACATGGCATGCATTAAATATAGCAGTGTCTTTGGAAATAGTGGGGATGTTCATCATTGCACTTAGAAGTTTGCTCTGGCTGTGCCTAAGCACAGCTTCAACATGATTCACAGAACATAGCTATGTTTAGGAGCAGCTACATTAGTAAGCATGTTAAATGTATGTAAATGAGACAATGATATATAAAACAGGAACTGCTCCTATTTGTCCAGTTATTTTATGAAAATAAGGTACCCGTTTGCAATTTGTAATTACATTTTTGTGTCCTTCTGCACCGTGCTTATATGATATGCCTTATAAATTGAAGTCATGCCTTTTCTATCTACTTTGGAATTAGTGAAGTTGCTTGCTGTAGCTGCTTCTTCTTCTTCTTTCAGCTTTTCCCGGTTAGGGGTCGCCACGGCGGATCATCTGTCTGCTCATGATTGGCAGTGGAGTTTTACAGTGTCGAGTTGCCAGCCCGGCGCCCAACCTTCTGCAGAAGGCACATACATGCATACACTCACACCTAGGGCCAATTAAGAGTGTCCAATCCACCTACTGCATGTCTTTGGGATGTGGGAGGAAACTGGAGCACCCGGAGGAAACCCATGCGACCACAGGGAGGACATGCAGACTCTGCACAGAAGGCACCCCAGCCGAGAATCGAACTAACTTGGCTATTTCCTGTAGTGAACTGCTTGGCTTCACCATGCTCAAACTGTAGGTTCTCAGAGATGCTTGCCAGTCAAAAAGGAACAGATATAGACAAAGAGTGAGCTATTTTAACTTTGATGATGAAGTCTCTGATAAACTTAGAAAGTGTAGGAATATTGTATGTGCTTCTATGAGTTTGTATGGCTGACAAGACAAGGACTGGAGGACTAGGATTGCATGGTCTTCCTATACCTGTGGACAGCAGGGTATGTATAGCCTTCGCTATACTTGCCACTGGGTCCTTCCAGGAAAAAGAAATGGGGACACTTCGGGTATCTCTTAGACTTCTGCCTCGAGCATGCTTTAGCAGTTCTTGTTGAGACATCCAGTGCAGGGTAAATCAGGCCTGAAGTAATTATATTCCTCCAAAGAGGGACAAATGATGGTAGTACTCAGCTGTCCCTGATTTTCAGGGATGTCCCTGATTTTGACTCAGATTTTAGCTATGTCCCTCTTAATCCCTCCTAAAACTGGTGAATTTTGGACAAAAGGTGGTAAACTGTATTTAATAAATAATGACAATAATTAGAGTTACCGACTTCTTTTATTCCAGAAACTGAATATTAATTCACATTCTCTTATTCTGTCAATGTCCCAAGTTAATAGTACTAATATTTCAAGTGTCCCTGATTGTCCCTGATTCTTTTGAGATTTGCCCCTGATTGTTTGAGAGCTAACAGTTACATTTGTATCACTCTTGTTGTCCTAATGAATAATCAAATGTCTTACTATTAAGGATCTACCAAAAGACATTACTCATTTAAAAACATAAATGTACATACAAAAAGTATGATACCTGTTAACTTGTGATTTATTTCATGTACAATGTGCACAGTGTTAAGAGCAAATTTTCATTAATTAGAAAGGCTGCATTTTTCTCTTGGGTTATAGATATGATATCAGACATATCAGACTCATAAAAAAAGAAATGATCCTTGCATCAAGTATAGGTGAAGTGTTCATTTTTTCAGCACTGTAAGTGACACATAAAAGAAGTAGTTGCAGTTCTTATTTATTAACATTGATTCAGTATTCAACACCGTGATATATTTAATTTTTTTGAGGATCAGAGTTAAGAAATCTGAAAAAGAGAAAAAAAGTGTCTGAAAGTTATGAAGGATGAAGCTAATGGCTAAAATGGTTATAATGGTGGTGATATGAGTGAGCAGAAGGGGGTAAATCAGGAAAAATATGTAAAGGTGCTATCATCAAGCAGTCATCAAGTACATTGGTTATAATTAAAGCACAGTGTGAAACTACTTAGAGCAGGAGAAACAGAGGTGTGAAATCATAAAAGAATTTCAATGTGCATTTTTTCTTAGTTGATTTTTGGCTGTTATAGCATACACACAACTCTAGACTGTCATCGATGTATCACAGAACCTGCTCAATCCTGCTGTCAACTACACAGCATATAATCGTACAACTTTTTTAATTTTCTGTGTCTTAATTTGCTATGTGCCATTCTTTTTACAATGTTAATTTGTACATATTACAGCTTTTCTCAGTCTCCTTACATGTGCCTTTTTACTTACCAGCGGTGACTGAAAAGGGCCTTTGTGCCATCCCACCTTTCAAGTTATGAAATAGTAAATAAATAAATAATTAAATAAATAAATAAACATGTAAATAAATAAATAAATAGCAAAATTATAAGTAAAACCGTAATTATAAAAATCTACCAATCTAAAAAGAACAGAATAAATAATTCTTAATAAAGGCAAATGGAAACAGTAAACAACAGATGAGTAAAAAGTTACATTTCCTTCATAAGCAGTGTATGAAGAGCAGAATGAATACTGATCAGAGAAATTAAAAAGAATATGAGAGGGTATGAATACCATACATGGGTGGCAAACCAGGTAAGGGGAGGGAATCCAGGTATTCAGAAAGCACTCAAGCACCTGTGGTATGAGCTGCACCCAAAAGGACCAGTTTAAACAATGCAGAAATGTGATCCAGCTGCAATGAAGAAAATACTCATTACTGGCTAATTTACATATATCTGAATCACCATCAGCTACCACAAGGCTTCTCAGCTCTTTGGCATTGGCATAGGCAAATTCTTCAACTCTCTCTCTCACACACACACACACACACACACACACACACACACACACACACACACACACACACACACACACACACACACACACACACACAGACACCTTTTACCTGTCCCTTTGTTAACAGAATATACTCAATGTCTCTTCTTATTTTTTGTTTGTGGCCATGTAAATCATGTAGTCTTACAATCAGTCAGTAATGTCAGGCATTAGAATTTATCTTTCTAAATACTCATAAAGTGCATCATGATGCTAGAACTGTTTAGACCTGTAGATGATGCTAGACCTGTTTAGACCTGTATACCTGTAGATTTGGATAAATTAAAAAGGGTTAGACATGTTGTTCTATTAACATCTGAGTCATATTTAAAAAATTCTCCCTGGTTTCTTTTAATGCTCTTCTTGACTTTGCCCTGAAGTTTCCCCCCACACGAACACACCACCATCCCTCTTAACAGTCTGTTCCTGATTTTACAGGATGTACCTGCTGTTGAGTCTTATAGGAGCCCAGTCCCTCATAATTCACAAACTGCTGCGATCTTTGAATAATACCAGGGAATAGCATTTCTTACTTCTTATTATTTAAACAAAAAATAAAAACAAAAACAAAAACAACATTGCTACACTAACTGAAGAGCTAGACTAATGGGTTAATGCTGCAGGTAATATTTTACATTTTTTCTGGTGACTAGTGGTAGTGAGAATTGATATCCTCTTTGTAATCTGCAAGGGAGCAGGATTTAAACCTTTCTTAGTGCCTTTAGGGCATGCCATAGAAAGTATCCTATTTAGTGTCCCACAATCGCACCATGCCTTTAGTGCTGCAATACTGTGCTCTTTCTAAGTGTCTTTAAGGCATGCTACTAAAGTTTACCCCTGATGTATAGTGTTTCTCCATCCCTCACCTTTTGTACTGCAAAACTTTGTTCTTGTAATTTTAAGTGCTTTAAAGCATTAAATAAAGAGTTATCCTTGGTGTATAGTACCCCATCAGCAATGCTGCAGGATATGTTTGTTAGTTTAGAGGAATGTGGGGGCATGACAGCCGCAACTCCCTATACACATTCAAGCATACTCACACACTCAAACGCGCATACACACACACACACACACACACACACACACACACACACACACACACACACACACACACACACACACCTACACACCTACACTTCTACATAACTAATCCCCCCACTACTGTGACCTCACAAGCAGACACACTCTTATATAACTACTCACATATGCATCCACATATTTTGGCTGTGTTCATTAACATGGTCAGCTGTGGTAACTTACACAGTCAAGTGATTCGCTGAGTAGCTTGGCTGAGTAAATGCCTTATGTCATGGATTTCTGGGGGGATTACATGACTAATTAGCATAGGTTACTCCCCCATAATGCCTCATTAGCATTTAGCATGTTCATATAGACAGCCTAACGTGGTGCTACTCATCTTCTTGCTAAAGCATCATGCTTGGGCTCTCTCTGTATTGGAAATGCTTACCATAAGGAGTACACCTCAGGGTAACCTTTCTGAATCCAGCCCAGTTTCTGGTCAAGATACATTACATTAAATTCCTAACCTCCCTTTTCACACTGACTATGGCTGCCATCCTGTATGCTGTGTTTGCCACTCATTTTGTTTTTACAACTTACACTTGCAGACTCTCTCAACATAACCCCTCTTATGGCATATTTTGCATTTTAGCTAACATATCACATTTATCTGACGTCATGACACATACAAACATAGAAGACATGCTTGTTGTGTATAGGAGACCCAGGAGACAACTTATTAAAACACCCTCACTTATATTTCGTGTGATATTAACATGTCTTTAGCAAATACCTGCATAGTTATTACTATATGTGATGCTTGAACAAGTGTCAAATCCTCAGGCAGAATTCAGAATCTCAGTCATGAAATGCATGGGGCTGGCACATGGTAAAACACAAAGTCTTACACAATTTACAATAACTATACACATCTACAGAAGACTGCATGTACTAAGTACATATGCAAATTAAGTTTTATTGATATATTTTACTATTCAAAAATATAACCATCAAATGACCTTGAAATATACCAGAGTACAAGTACAAACTAGATGCAGAATAGCAGACTCAGTGTCCCTGATGACACCAGAAATGATTTGTTTTGCTTGGGTGCCTCACCTGTGCAACATCATGATATTCCCATCATAGAACTGTTGAAATACAATTATGTTATATATAACTTACATAAACTCTGAACCACAAGCAAACAAGCACTGTTACACCATCCAAACAGTAATGCAAAATGTTCTTCACCAGTCTGAGTTATCAATAGACCAGACCCCTTCATTAATGCAGTATAGAAATGATTTGTGTACTGTAGCTCTGGGTAAAGTAGAAAACAGGGTTAAGAATCACTCCTGGCTGGGTAGGTGGAATAAATAAAGTTGTTCCACCACCCTACTCTGATACTGTCTAAAATGTACATAGTGCTAAATGTGCTGTAGAAAATACTGTGTCTGAGAAGGATGCTTGCATGCATGACCTGCTACTATATGGGCATACAACACATAAAGGAAAGGAGTCCACTGAGATGAGCATTCCTCAAAACATCACACATACAGTAAGTTATGACTATGAATGCATTGTCAAACAGAAAGATTCAAACACAGAGACAGAAAGACCGACAACCCACCAACCACACTCCCCCCACACACATTTACACTTGGCCCAGTATGTGTGGGTATATGTGTATGCTTTTGCGATCTTCCTACACACAAGCGCAAATAAATAAACCTGCTGTACTGCTGTGTGACATACAGTACAAGTATATATTCTAATATCCAGTGGTGTATATAATATATCTTATTTTATATTATAGTGGTTCTTTTTATTTGGAATGTTGTTAGAAACAAAGTCCTACTTTCTCAGTATATGTTGCCCACTCTTTCATTTTAGCATCAAGATTAATATGTCCAAAATCCTCAACCATTTTAAAACGTCATTCCTGTTAAACAAGCATCTTCCTTACTGCTTATCTCCCTGTTACTCCCAAATAGGTTAGTGATTTGCAACTAGTTCATTATTGATTTTTATCAGCCACAGCTGTGATCCAGCCTACACAACAAGGGTAAAACACACACACACACACACACACACACACACACACACACACACACACACACGCACACACACACACACACACACACACACACACACACACACACACAATTTGGTTTGGATTAGAGCTGCAAGTAATAATGCTTTGTATGAGGGAGATGCAGATAATGTTTGCTGCATTCATGTAGAAATGCAAGTATTGGATGCTAGTACCACTTTATCTTCATATTGTAAGGAAAAAGCATGTGGGAAATAGTGTGACTGCATTCACAGTGGGTACTACCTTTCTTTTATTCCATGAGTCTTGAAGGTCTAGGGAGTCTACACTGGACCCTGAAGCCACAAAGGCATATACTGATAGTCATGTAATATGTTACCATAGCAAGGCCAAGGAAAGGGAGGTGGATAAAAGAACAAGATATTTAGAAAGAAAGGAACAGTGAGGTTAAGACACCTGAAAATGTTGTTTTGCCATCATTGTTATAACATCATGGATTTCATTGCCTTGTTCTTCACTAAAAATTGCAGTTTCTTGCAACATTCACAGGAGGGGAATGGGCTATAAACATGACACCACTGCTAACCTCCAAGGAAGGGGCTTTCACTATAACTGAACTGGACTCACTACTGAATCTTTTGTTAACCTTAAGAATGCCTGGAGAAGAGCCAACGACTGGTAGAGGCCTCACAGTCATGAATTGTTTACTAGCATGCGTAAAAAGCATTGCAGATAAAACATGGAAGATCCACATTCCTTTTTAGGTTGTATAAGTGCAGCCAAGGATTTCCATTTTGTACTCACAGCTTCCTATTTTATTCATCACCCTAGTTCATATTTATGAATGCTCACTTCTCTCCAAATGCTGACTCTATGCTCAGTAAGTACATAACTTTTCAGCTGATGTCCTCTGCACCATGCAAAGAGGTTGCTTTCACGTGAGTAATGTCATAACTAACCAAGCTATGTATAGATCTCTGCAAAGGCATTCATTTAGACAAGCTGCAGGCATGTTATTGACTCTGTTAGCTATAATGATCCTGAGAGATATCCAGAACAGTTGCACTCATTTGATTACAAACAGCATGACTGGCTACATCCCCGCTGGGTTCCCTTCTTAATGACACAGATGACTGAGTCACTTGCAATGGCTGGCATCTGAGGCTGGATGACCATTGGAGAAGTAATTTTACTATTGAGGCATCTCTTAGCTCTAACTTGCCCAGTGTGCCTGATATTATTATTTCTCAAGACTATCTATTTCCATGTAGTAATGTACCATGAATTCTGAGTATCGTAGCCTTTGTGACTTGTGCTTGTTTTAAAAGATGGTTGTCCTTAGGTCTGTGATCTGAACTTGTCTTTACCAGCTTCCTTACTCTGCATAGCATGGCAGCAGACCGCTGTGTGAGGAAAAATATGTTAAATACAGACATTAAGTAGAAAACTCATAAGAGTTATGAGGAAGTACTTTTTAGAGGGAGGCTTGTTGATTTATGGTACAGTTTGTTTGATGTTGCATTACTTGCCAACAGTGAGTAATTGAAGAATGTTACTTACACACACACACACACACACACACACACACACACACACACACACACACACACACACACACACACACACACACACACTCACACACTCACACACACACACACACACACACACACACACACACACACACACTCACACACACACACACACACACACACACACACACACACACACACACACACACACACACACACACATATCTGTCTATATCTATCTATCTATCTATCTATCTATCTATCTATCTATCTATCTATGGGTGTTGAGCACTGGATCAAATGTACAGTGCCCAGATACTCAGTAAATTGACACCAGTTGGTTGATACAGACAGATGGTGGACAGGTGTGCGAGATCAACAATCCCCGAGTAGGAAAATATTTCCTTTCTCTGAGGATGGTGTGAACTCGGAGTTAGTATATATAATAACCAGATAGTGTGGTGGAGCAAAGGGGCTTGCCCCACTGCAAAAACATGTGCTGTTTGTTTAATCTACTCCATGGTAATCCCAGGAGTATGCACAGAATGTGTTGATTTTAGGGAGTATGACATTATGCCATCGATTTACTGAGTATTGGGACACTGTACGTTCAATTCAATGCTCTATACCCATGTATATGTGTGTGTGTGTGTGTGTGTGTGTGTGTGTGTGTGTGTGTGTGTGTGTGTGTGTGTGTGTGTGTGTGTGGGTGTATATACGGGTCCACTTCTAAATCCTGAAAGCTCATAATCTTGTAATTCAAAATACTGAGTCTAAAATCTTGCAAGTTCAAAATACTGAAAACTCAAAATACTGAATTTCATAATATCTAAAAAAACTACAGGATGCTAACACTTGCTATACTCCACCAGAAGTACATAGAGAAACAAATAAAAGACAAAGCATATTAGTTTACTTCAACTATTAGCAGCAGGGCTAGCCCCCCCCTGCACCTCCCCACACCCCCTGCTACTTAAATATATTAACTCTGAGATCGTATTTTACTACAGTAAGATGAGTTATGTTGTTCTATAGCAAATTAAAAGGCGACATGACTAAGGTTACAACAGGCGGTCATGAAGCACATAATGATATGTTTGCCATTTTCTTCTGTGGAGTGCAAACTTGGAGTTGATATAATTAAGTAGCAGGGGTTGTGGGGGTGCAGGGGTGCTTGCCCCCCTGCGTATAGTTGGAGAAGAGTAATATATTTTGTTATGTAGTTGTGCTGGAATATTGTAAGTGCTGGTGTACTCTGTTTTTTCGATATTATGAAATCAGTATTTTGAGTTTTCAGTACTTTGAAGTTTCAGGATTTTGGACTCAGTAATTTGAATTTTAAGATTATGAGCTTTTAAGATTTAGACGGATCCACACACATGCACACACGCACGCACGCACACACACACACACACACACACACACACACACACACACACACACACACACACACACAAATACACACACACATATACACACGCGCGCACAACACACATGCACACACAACACATACACACATGCACACGCACACACACATACACACACACACGCACATGCACACACACACACACACACACACACACACACACACACACACACACACACACACATACACACACACGTCCGCGCTCGCGTGCACATATGCTTCTTTAATACTTCTGCAGTCAGAATATAAACAAAACTATGAAAGCACTGAATTGAGTGGTAACAAAATGCAGTGACGCAGCAACAATATACATAGCCTTCCAAGCATCAACAATATCTATGACACTTAATATAACCTTTACTGGGATTGCTCAGTACCCCAGCATTAGAGGGTACAGCATTTCCAGCTTGCCAACCAGCAATGATACCGACCTTCAAAATGTAACTGCCAAATGAGACAGGATAAAAACTCACTGTCATTTTGACCTAGCAGCTGGCCATAATAAACAAATGATTTGTTTTCTGTATTGCAATATGTAAAT
>NC_056743.1:1161221581-1161284081 GCF_019279795.1 Protopterus annectens
GTCAGTGAGGGGCTCTGCCTAATCTGAACTGGGATCCTGTTCCAAAGCATGGGAAGCCTCTGGGTTATGAATCTATCCTCCAGCATGTCCTATTCATACTTGTGCGAGGTTTTAAGTCTTTAGCTCTCGTGGTCCTGATGGTTGGATTTTTGAGGTGGAGCATGTCCATCAAATCCTGATTGGGCATGGCCTTGTATGTCAGGCAGAGATCACCTCTGAGCAGGCGGTATGCTACTGAATAGAGCTGAAGTTTCTTTAGTCTGGCGGAATAAGACATATGTTGGAGACCCTTGATCCTTTTGGTGAGGTACTTTTGTGGTCTCTCCAGCTGTTGCAAGTGCCAGGTGAGGTACATACCAAATGGGGCATTGTACTCAATCATGGGTCTGATGAGGGAGGAATATAGGGGTACAATGACATCCTTGGATCTAGATGTGAATCCCTTCATGATGAGGTGTGCAAAGTAGAATGTTTTTCTAACCATTTTGGCAACGTAGGTGTCAAATGAGAGGTCACTGTCTACTTGGGTCCCTAGGTCTCTGATTACTTTTTCTGTACTCAGTGGGTTGCTGTCTATGTGATAATTTGTGGGTACTTTGTTTTACAAAGGGATTACTATACATTTTTGGCATTTAGTTTAAGGTCGTGACTACGGCACCAGTTGTCCGTTCAGTGAGGCCTTTTGTAGGATGTGTGTGTCTGCTGGTGTATCGACTATGGCCTAGTTTGCAGTCATCTGCGAACTTTGTCAGCCACAACCCTCCCATGTTTGCTTTAACATCTGAAATAAATGCCAAACAAGAGGGTCCCAGGACAGATCCTGTGGGACACCACTTGTGACTGGCTTTGAGTCTGACATTGCTCAGCGATTTTAACTTTAAAGGGTTCTGTCCTTTAGCCAGTTTGCAACCCATCTAGTGACATAAGGGTTTACTTTTAAGCTGTTAAGCTTATCTATGATGCCTGAGTGGGGTATTGTGTCGAAGGCCTTAGCCAAGTCCAGGTATGCTGTATGGACTGCTTTGCCCTCATCAATGGCTCTAGTGACTGTTTCAAAAAAGTCAACCAGGTTTAAAAGGCAGGATCTGCCCTTCATAAAGCCAAACTGGGTGGGGTCAAGTGTAGGTCCCCTATGTCTCTGTTTATGAGTTCCATAATGATTCTTTCCATAGCTTTGCAGACCAAGCTAGTTAAGCTTATGGGGTGGTAGTTTCCAGGGTCTGTAGAGGTACCCCCCTTGTGGAGTGGGACCACTGTTGCTGTATGCCAGTGTACAGGTACATATCCCGAAGTAAGGCTAAGGTTAAATAGCATTTTTATGTGTGGGTTTAGCTCCTCTTGGAGTTCACATAACACGCACCCTGGGATACCGTCAGGTCCCATTGATGCTGTGTTTTTTGCTTTTTTTAGGGTGGTTCTCACTTGGACATCTGAGATGACAGGGAGATTACATTCAGCTGGGATAAGTATTTATTCTTTTGGGAGTGAAGGAGGTGAGAAATTTGCACTGAACCTGTCAGCCAGAATGTTAGCAATATCTGTGGGTTCAGTGTATTTTTTGTTGTTGTGAACCAAGTCTGAGCATATCTGAGGGTTTCACTTGGGTTTCTAACAAAGCTGAAGAAGGCTTTGTGGTTATCTTTAGTGTCCTTAGCAATTTTCTCTCAAAGTTTGCCTTGGATGTTTTATGAGAGAACGTTTTCTGCTAATGTTGATGAGACGTCTTCCCTTCATGAGATTTAAGCTCTGACAGTAACTTCCTTCTTTTGTTATAGAATTTGTTTATGGCTGAGGGTCATCAGACAGTATGCTTACATTTGGTGGAGAGGGACTTGGATTTGTTTGGGATTGCATGATCCATGCATTCTTGGATATGTCCATAGAAAGCATTTGTGAAGGATTCGGCATTGCAGGATGTCGTATCCACTGGCACAGTGGGCTTAAAGAGATACCATCTCCATCTTAAGAAGAGTGAAGTCTGCTTTGAGAAGTTTTTCACTGTGGTCTTTTTGTGCTGAGGGTGGAGGTGGGATATGTATATCCAGGGTGATTAGTTTGTGGTCAGATCTCACTAGTGAGGGGTATACTTCTGGTGTGGAGCATTTTGTCCCCATGCTTGTGATGATCAGGTCTAGTATATTATCTTCCCTAGTGGGAGAGGTGACTAGTTGTTCCAGTGCATTTGAATTTATGAATTCCAGGAACCTTTGGGCTAGGGTATTAGGGCTAGAATAATGTACCCAATCTATGTTTGGGTAGTTGAAGTCTCCCAGTATGATGGTATTTTGTGATACATTCATATTCTCCAATGTCTTCAGGAAGGCTGAGTGGGGTTCTTGAGATTGGGAGGGTGGTCTGTAACATGCTACCAGTTGTATAGCAGTTTTGCCTATGGTTAGTTGCACCTGTATGGTCTCTGATGCTTCATGTGTTGCTACTAACCTGGAGGTGTGGGTGTCCTTTATGAATATCCCTTTGTGGTTCGGCCCGGGTTTTGGGGCCGAAAAGCATGATACAAGGTATAGCCTGGTAGTGCTGGGGTGCTCTCAGGAGTCTTGAACCAGGTTTCAGTTACTGCACAGATGTCGATGTTCTCCATGCTGAGGAGTGCATCAAGTGCCTGCATCTTGAGATTTAGACTTCTGGCGTTGAGCAGCATTACCCTTAGTTTTTCCATTTTGTTTTCTAAGGAGGTGGGTTTGTCTTTTGAGCCTTGCCTAAAAAGGCACTATGGGGTGGCAAGAGCCTTAGCCAATATCCGGAAGCCCAGTGGTGACAGGTGTAAGCCATCCTTAAGCAGCGTGGCTTGTCCAACATATCATCCCAGGCAGACAGACACTAGATCCCCTTAGAATGACACCAGTACTTGAGCCAATTGTTAAAGCTGATCATCTTGTCTTTGTATTGTGGTATCATTCTTGGTGAGGGCAAGATGCTGCTCAGGGTCAGGGTCATACCAGCCTGGGCTACATAATCGGAGAGCTCCTCTATGTCTCTTTTCATGTAGTCCAGGGAGGTACGTCTCAGGATATTCACACCAGCATGGACAATGACGGAGTCATATTTGTACTTGCTTTGGAGTGACCTGAGTGCGTGTGTTATGTGGCAGATCCTAGCCCCCTATAGACAGCTCACAGTCACCTTCTCCTTGTTCAGCCTGGTCAGTGGGACATCAGTGTGTCTGACTATGGAGTCACCTATTACTAGTGTATCAGGCAAGGTGTTTGGCCTTAAGGGCTGCGATTGGTCGACACATTGATTTATTGAAGTATGTGTTGCATGCGTTTTGTTTTGAGGTGGATTTTGGATTTATGCTTTGGGAGCCTCTGTTGTTTTGGTAAGTTTTTATTAGAGCCTCCAAGTATGTCTTTGTGTTTTATGTGTTTGGTTTGCAGTTGTGGTAGGTCTATGTGGGACTGGGATTGTTGTGTGTGTGGTTGCCATCTCCTCCTGTCTGGTCATGCCCGCCCTGGGTTGAGAGAGTTCAGCCTTCAGTTTGGCTATATAGTTGCATCTCTCACATGTATTTGTGTTTGTTGGGAGGAGGAGAGGGTTGTCTGTGTACAAGAGACAATTGTAGCATTGTCTCAAGATGCCCAGATTGACCAGCTGAACTGGAGACGATGCCAGTAATCTACCACTTGACATGCTAGAACAGTACTACAGATTTGCCAATGGGGACATACCCTATAGTCACCTAGTGTGGGATGCTGGTTACGCACTGGAGCTGTGACTGATGACACACATCAGAAATCCACGCACACCCGAGCAAGAATGCCATAATGAGGCACACGCACAGACCAGACTTATAACAGAGCATGTGTTTGGGATGCTCAAGTCACGGTTTTGGTGCCTGGACACATTCGGTGGAGCCTTGCAGTACTCACCAGCTACATGCAATCAAATTATTATGGTATGTGCCATGCTACACAATATGATCCTGTGGAAACAGCTGCAGCAGGAACAGCATGGGGCAGGGCCATCCAGCCCTCCACCAATGCCAAGGCCTCCACAGGCATAGAGTGTCTCGGAGTAGGAACAACCTGAGCCTGCCCCAGTAGGCAGATGGAGCCATTCCCAGTATGCCCTGGCCTTGGCAAAGAGGCAATTCATAGCACATACACTGACAGAGTAGGGACCCAGGGAATGACACCTCTCTCTGACTCGCACATACAGTAAAAGGGATGCCACAAACATGTCACTACCTGTGCTCAACCATGTATAGGGAGTGTACTATGTGCATCTGACAAAGGCAGCCCTCCAGCACCATCCTCAATCCTGGCACACCCACAAGGTAAGTCAATCAACCTACCAATTGTCAAATGGAGTAGAATGTGTCGTTACCTGTATCTATGGTATGAATGTGAGCATGCAAGGGAATTGGGTGGGTGAATGGTATGGCAGCAGATAGTAGACACCCATAGTGGCACCACGACATCTGTAACAAATACTGGAATCACCATAGTAGGCAGTACTACACAGGGTGACAAAATCCACTGCAGGAAATGTGCTGGGCAATATGTGTGTCCATATGACTTACACATGCCAGTCAGGGAGGTTCACATACCCAACAACAGTCTCAGCCAACAGGACAGGTGTAGACAAACACAAACAGAGCCTGTGCTATGGCCTCTGAATGATGCCTGTTGTCAACCATCCCCGGGCCTAAACAGACAGACTACTGCAGGTCAGGCAGTGGGATGTTAGTTCTGAAGGGTAGGAAGTTAGACACTAATATGTAGGGCAACCAATGCTAAGACCTGTAGTACAATGATATGCCTCTAGTCAGCATGATAGGTTAGAATACAGAATTAAATGGAGTACCTGACATACCAGTACAGTCATAGAAAATGTGTGCAAGTGCCACGTGTGCCCTCCCATCCTATGCAGACATGTAGAAACAGTAAGGCGTACCCCCCCAATCCTGTGTAGAAATAGTCAGATGTGTTCCCTCCATAATCCTATGTAGAAATGTAGTAACAGTCAGGTGTGCCCCCCTTTACGCCTATGTATACAGGTGGAAACAGACAGGTCTGCCCATTCCCCCAATCCAGTGTAGAAATGCAGTGACAGTCAGGTGTGCCCCCTCCAGTCCTGTGTAGAAATGTAGTAAAAGGTATGAGTAGGTATAATACAAGTGGAACACTGATGCCCAGAGGTGGCCAAGGTAGCAGGATAGGTTGTAGCATTTGCACAATATGTATGTCTGTGTGTGTTGGGATGGTGTGTGTTTCATAATGTGTGAGAGTGGTCAGTATGCATGCATGTTGAGGTAAGACCTGGTGGCCATTGCCCACTACTGCTGATGACAGAGACAAACCCTCACAACTGCAGTGCCAAAGACATTCCCCACCAGTATAACACATGCTAGCAGTAAGCCATTGTATATGTATGGTGGTAATATGTGTCACCATCTGAAAGACTGACATGGCATGGCTGTTAGGCTAGATATACAAGTAGTACACAGGGGAAAATACCCCGAACATACAGTATATATTGTGTCACTGTGAAATGGAGACTCCCTTAGAATTGTATATACAGGTATGCATCACAGTAACTGGATCTGTAGTAGGGGATACCGGTGATGCCTGGCCGAACAGTTGCAGATCACAAAGGAGGTAGGATTGATGTATTGAGAATCAGCTGATGTACCTGCACATGCCAGCATAACTGGAATGCCCATTCATATCTGTGTGTCAGATGCAAGTAGTGTCCATAGCACACATGCACCCAGCTCACACAAACACCACCCACAGGCACCTCTCTGGTCATATCCCTGCTGTGGGGGAATGGGTACAGTAAGACCCCACCTATATATGGCAATAGTGAAAGACTGCAGCATGCAGTGCAGGTGTCCCATGCAGATGTGTCCCTAGATGCAGGTAGCACCCTGCCAGCATCCACACCACCTAATCAAGACTGATCGAAGGTATTGGCATGAACACGTATCACACCTACCCTGTCACCCCAAGGGAATATACTGTATGGTGGTCTGGGACTGTAGGACTGACATAATGCAATGGTCTGCCACATCTGGCCTGCAGCAACATCTATTGCCTGACATCTGGCCTCCAGCCTGTGTGGCATTAGGTGTTGCTGCAGGCCAAACGTGGCAAGCCATTTCATTAGGTGTTGCTGCAGGCCACTGACAGAATGCAATGGCCTGCCACATCTGGCCTGCAGCAACACCTAATGCTCCACAGGCTTCTGCCAAAGGCCTGTGTCTCACACATACTGCCAATGCATGTTATGCATGGACACCCAAATAACAACATAACACACTCCACATAAGCCATATGCAGGGCCATATGGACAAACCACAGTAACATGCCCACCATGTCCCACTGCATGAACTGTGGATCAACACTAACACACACCTGTGATGGGGTGATACCCATAGGGAAAGTATCAAAGAATGTATGCATAATGTATGGAAGAGGTTAGAATAACAGGGGGGGGTGGGAGCATGGGCAGCATAGAATGTGCTGGGTCCGACACCAAGCTGTGTGCACACACTATCCCTGGCTGCAAACACATAAATGGGTGGCTACATACTTGCCCGTACACCACAATAGGGTAAATGTCCTGACCCATGGCCCATGGCCCATGCCTCTGGATAACCTGTGTGAATCTGTACAGCTGTGAGGCATTGCCACAGCAAGATAAGCCCCTACTGTCATGTTGATGGGTGTGCAAGTATGGGATGCTCTGCCAGCACTGTACCAAGGTGCTGAAATGGATACACAAACCAATCACCAAGTGTATGCCACTCCCACTCCAGAATGGCATAACTTACCATGAATATGTAGGTGTCTGCCCACAATACCAGACTCAGATGCATTCACCCTTGTCCCCCAAGTCATTACTGTGAGCAAAAATATCCACTTGACAGTACATGAGGACAGAAAACATCACTGTGTATAACAGTACATATGTCTGAATATCTCTGCTAACAGCAGTAACATGCAGCTGAAGCAGCATAGACACAATCACCTACAGTACACACTATCCCCTGCACAGTTTGTCCACATATTGCTAAATGATCGAAGGATACCCTGCAGTAACAGTATGCTACCTGTAGGTGTACAATGCAAAGGTCTGCAATGGCGTACAAACTACCTGGAACTGACCCACACATTCTATACAGAAGGGCATACTGGGCATGCTCACACACTTAGAGGAATGAGGCAATGTCAGTCAACAGCATAATGACGGGTCATACTGGGCATGCTCACTCACTTAAACAAATGAAGGCCATGTCTGCAAGCAACAGTGGACCAGACATATCTGGCAGTTGCAGATGTTAGTGCAGACACTCCTCAGTATGCACCACTCATGCCTTGCACACACACTGGATAGGAATACAGGCATATATCCAAGGACAACACACTGTAATAAGCCAGAAGTAGACGTACATTGATGTGTGGAAGAGAGTGACTGTCACAAGGGGCCATCCATTATGAGGCTTGTCCCACCCACCCAGCACACAGTCAGATGGCTACAACCATATTAGGTTCAGATGTCACTCACTGTAGACCTTAGCCACTGGTATCTGTCAGCATTATGGACTATGTGGTGCAAGTGCTAGCTGTGCAACATGACTGTACAAGGAAGTAGGCATCTGGCAGCTGTATACACATACCTGTGGAATATAACCATGCGTGTGTCAACCTCTAGATGAATGGGTTATGGCCCATGCGTACACACTGCCCTTCCCATAGTCCTACTATGACATAC
This sequence comes from Protopterus annectens, assembly GCF_019279795.1. Lineage (NCBI taxonomy): Eukaryota > Metazoa > Chordata > Ceratodontiformes > Protopteridae > Protopterus > Protopterus annectens. The sequence goes on from NC_056743.1 coordinate 1,161,229,319, forward strand.
TTGATAATGTCATACACTGTGAAATACACCTTTCAGAAAGTTGCAGCCAGGTAATCTCTGTGGTGCATCCTATAACTGCATTCTAATCCCAGACATGGCAACTGTGTGTGTGTGTGTGTGTGTGTGTTTCTCTGTCAGTGTAGAGAGCAATGCTTTTTAGGCTAGTCACACTCACTCCAATTCAAATGTCCTACATTGGCAAGGCTGCTGATGTCATACACTGTGAAGTACACCTTTCGGAAAGCTGTAGCCCGGTAATCCCTGTGGCGCGTCCTATAACTGCATACTGCTGTAGTGTGATAAACTAGGTAGGTAGGAGTGCTAATCCCAGACATGGCAACTGTGTGAGTGTCTGTGTAGGGAGCAATGCATTTTATGCTAGTCACACACACTATGCTTCAAATGCCCTACATTGGTAATCCTGATGATGTCATTCACTGTGAAATACACCTTTGGGGAAGAAGTACTCCAGTAATTCCCATGGTGCTTCCTATAACAGCTTCATGCTGTAGTATGATATCGAACTCTGGTAGGGGTTCTATTCCCACACATGGCAGTTCTGGATGTTTTGTGTGTGTTTCTATGTGTGTGTAGGGAGCAAAGCATTTTAGGCTAGCCACACTCACTACAATTCAAATGCCCTACTTTGGCAATCCTGCTGATGTCATTGAAATGCAGCTTTGGGGAAGGAGTACTCCAGTAATCCCCATGGTGTGCCCTATAACAGCTTCATGTTTAGTGTGATGTATAACTCTGGTAGGGGTTCTATTCTCACACATAGCAGTTGTGGATGTTTTCTGTGTCTTTCTTTGTGTGTGCAGAGAGCAAAGCATTTTAGGTTAGCCACACTCACTACAATTCAAGTGCCCTACTTTGGCAAGCCTCCTGATGTCATTCATTGTGAATTACACCTTTGGGGAAGGAGTCCTCCAGTAATCCTCGTGGTGTGTCCTATAACTGAGTCATGCTACAGTGTGATATAGAACTCTGGTAGGGGTTCTATTCCCACACATGGCAGTTGTGGATGTTTTGTGTGTAGGGATCAATGCATTATAGGCTAGCCACACTCACTACAATTCAAATACCCTACCTTGGCAATCCTGCTGGTGTCATTCATTGTGAAATACACCTTTGGGGAAAGAGCACTGCAGTAATCTCATGGTATGCCCTATAACAGCTTTATGCTGTAGCATGATATAGAACTCTGGTAGGGGCTCTATTCCCACACATGACAGTTGTGGATGTTTTGTGTGTGTAGGAAGCAATGCATTATAGGCTAGCCACACTCACTACAATTCAAATGCCCTACTTTGGCAATCTTGCTGATGTTATACATTGTGAAATACACCTTTGGGGAAGGAGTACTCCAGTAATCTCTGTGGCGTGTCCTATAACTGCATAGTGCTGTAGTGTAATAAACTAGTTAGGTAGGAATTCTAATCCCAGACATGACAGGTGTGTGTGCGTCTGTGTTTATAATTTGTATCCTGTGTGGAGATGGTTGTGAGTATGTAACAACTGGACTCAATGTGGAGTGAGTTTTGCAAATTTCTTATATGGTGTCCCTAGTATATATCACAATGTCCACCATACATGAATAACAGATGTGAAATAGTCGAGAGGCTGGGGTGAAAATCCATACCCGTACATGTAACATCAAGGCCAGGCAAACAAAGTTAGTAACCCTAGTATCACCCAGAGAAAACTCTCAACTCATGTCTCATACACACACACACACACTTGCCTAGGCAACAGCCGCTGTGTTGGTAGTACCCTGCATATTGCCCACTGATAGTAACCATGGTGTATTTGCAGTGGGCTTCAGAGGGCATGGCACCCTGTTCATCGGTCCAATAGGCACATACATGCCGACAGTGCACCTTCCTCATGTTCCCCACAGGACACCTGCAACATCTGTGGTGCCATCATATGTGAACCACAAAGGACATACCATGCCTGAAAAACATGCCCTGTATGGACAGATGCCACTGACACCAGGGAATGCTGGTATCATGCTATTAATGTAGGTACAGGGTAAACCTGCTATCCATTAACGGTTTCTGCCACATGAGGGCAGGACTGACACATCTGATGATAATCTGTGTACACAACATGGGCCAGACAACCCAGGTACAGTTCTGCATGTCACTATACATGCATGTGGGAGGTGTGCAAATCCCAGACACTGCCCATGTCATGGACTAAGGAACACATACATGGCAAGCAATGCACATCATTGGTCACATGCAACAGTCACCCAGGTGACTGGATGGTGAATACAATACCCACCTATGTGGGCAAATCAAGAAACTACACCCATGAGCCACAATGCAGGCCATTGTCATGTGGGCTGATGCCAAGGTATACCCATCACCTAGCCTTGTATAGCTGCATGGCACAGTCCACCACTTCACACCCGTGAAGCAATGCACCCATGCATGTCAGTACTGGCACTGTGTGTGTGTGTGTGTGTGTGTGTGTGTGTGTGTGTGTGTGTGTGTGTGTGTGTGTGTGTGTGTGTGTGTGTGTGTGTGTGTGTGTGTGCTTGTGTGCATTGTATGATGCTTATGATCACATTTACACTCACTACAACCCCCATTGACATACTGAAGCATACTGTCCAATGTCAGACACCTCCACATACCCTTTGCCCATATGACCTCTGTATAACCCCTGTGGTGGATGTGAAACCTGCACAGTAATGTGTTGTGGCAATCTCACTAGTGATGAGTTGTGTTCCTGGCCCTGCCAAGTTTGTCAATATGTGTGCGTCCCTGTGAGAGTGTGACTGTGTTGATACTGGCACCTGTTCATGCGGACAGGCACATGTACTACACCTACCATATAGCTACCATAACCCTGTTGCAGATGTCTCTCACCATCACATATACATTTTGAGGGCTCCTCAGCATGTAACCTATGTGGCACATCCAGTAACTGCATAGAAATGGGATAGCACTACATAGTTGTCTGGAGTTTGATATCCTGTGCTGGTAGGTGTGTGACACAAACATGCTTATATTTTACACTCCCACTCCTCCCTGACTTTACTTTGCCTCTGTCTGCCTCTCTCATTCCCTCTCTGGTGGATGTGGAGACCTACACCTGCTTTGGTTAGGCAGCAGCATGTGTATTTTAAGTGATGCTCATGATCATCCGATGGCCTCTGCATGAATTGCAGCCCTCCTCTAGCTGTGGTAACATTCCCATTGCCAATTGCATGGAAACACACTCCAGTATCTAGGAACATCATGTTGGTGTTGGGCCTTTTTATTCACTGTGAGCAGGAACTCATTCTGCTATCTGGCAAACATAATTTCAGATGGATTAGGGATTTACCTCTAACAACATACACTGTGGAAACAGGGCAACACACAGGAGGGGGCTATGCCTGACCTGCCTACAGACTGTAAGTGCTGCTATACTGCATTTGGAGTAATGTTGGTTTAACAGGGTGTGTGTGTGGATATGGCTGTCCTACATATTTGAATAACTGCCATGTCAGTGCTATGTTCACGAGGAAACCCCATTTGTAGGATCATCTGCAGACTGGGCAGTGTGTGGTGCCTTTTGTTTCATGTGTTACCCAAAGAGCACGTATCTGTGAACTGCAGAAGGTAGTGTGAAGATTTCAGTCTGTAGATGGTGACAGCCGTGAGAATTACTGACTTCATATCCCTCATAGGACATATGTTGCAACAAACCCTGTAACAACAGTAAATGTATGAGGTTATCACAGCAACATGTCAATATTGGCCCAGTGTATGTGCCTCCAGCCACAACTCTGTCAACCTTTGTACATATGTCATGAAGTAAGAGGTGCATATCTGCTGTATACCATAATTAGTGACATCATATCTGGTAACAAGCCAGTGAGATATCAGACTGCTACACATGTTATGTATAGTAGGGGTTATATTTGATGACATAACCTGGACATTCTGTGGTTGTGTGTACAGTACTGAGATCTGTGTATGTAAGGTGAATGTTGACACTGTGTGTATTGTCAATATGTACTGTGGCATGTGCATAGACTGTGGTAGATGCCATTGTTCTTGGTCCTGTTCTATCTGATGTTACATACTGCTCCACTGTATGTTACCCTATCGGCTGACATGTTTGTAGGGCCATACATACACATGTCCCATACCACAGACAGGCATTGGACCACCCTGTGTAGCGGCCCAGTATATGTAGGCTTAGTGTGTGAGTGGCACATATGAGGATAGTGTTGAACAGATAGTCCATATACTGTAATATTATGCTAGCTTACCATACGTGGCTGCGACTGTGTTCACATTGGCTGTGGTTATGCACTTTCACACTGATGTATCATACTCTGTGCTGTGAAATGCCTGTAGATCCTGCTATATATGCAGGTACATGTGCATTCCTTCATAGGAAATGTAGGCCAGTGTTGATCCAGTCTGCATGTAGCCTGCACAGTGCTATGTTACATGCCTAGCAGCTTAGTGTACTTACCCAGTGAGATGTCATGTCCAGGTACTTGCCAGATGTACTGCTGCCAGGCCTCCCTTAACAGTCGCGTATGTCCTACAGAGCAGTGGGATGCTGTACAGATGTATGTTAATATCTAGTGGGTAGTATGTGGCCATGGCACCTCTGTACCAGCAGTTATTATGTGTCAGGACAGACAGGGGTGTGTGAATGCATAACCTATGGGGGAAAATGTATACCAGTCGTTACGTGTTATACCCATCTACATGGCTGCTAACCTCCACATTGTCAGACCTGGTCCACATGTCTTGCACTAAGGGGTTCTGTGTATACCTCTGGATTGTCCAGAGTGTGTCAGAATGTCTACATATACTGGCCAATATCTTTGCTGTAGTCCGCAGGAGCATTACATGCTAGTAGTGGTGCTGTACTACGATGTCCTTAGGATGTCTGTCAGCAGCCAATGATGCACATGTTAAAAGCAGACATGACCTCCCACACACACACCATTTCTATGAAGACAATCCCTATTCCAGTAACAACAGTGTACAAATATGCCTGCTATACACCCCTGCCATCCCCTTACACTATGAAGTTGGGACTATAGGGGTTGAGGTAGGGCTGTACTCCATTTTCAGGACATATGGTGAAAATATATGTATATATATAGTTATATATATATATATATATATATATATATATATATATATATATATATACATACATATACATACATATATATATATATATATATATATATATATACATATATATATATATATATATATATATATATATATATATATATATATATATATATATATATATATATATATATATATATATATATATATATATATATGTGTGTGTGTGTGTGTGTGTGTGTGTGTATATATATATATATATATATATATATATATCAACACCAAAATATATATATATATATATACAAAGCAATATATAGCTATACATATACAGATAGGGATACATTATATGTATGAATATCTACATATATATTGACAGTATTAGGTATATTGGAATAGATATGTATGCACATATAGTTATTGATATCTACATATATACCAACATAACTAGGCATAACTGTACACATAGGATGTGCATACATATATAGCTATATAGACATATATCTATATAAACATATACATATACATATATCTATATATACATATATCTTTATATACATAAATGTGTGTATATATATATATATATATATATATATATATATATATATATATGTACATACGAAGAAATGTACACATGGCCATATATATGTGGCACTATACAGATGTGTATACAGACATATGTATGAGTATACATGTGTATGTATATGTAGACATATATAGACCTATTATATGTATACAACCATATTCCTGTCATGAGAAAACCTCACAGTTGTGTATATCTTCCCAGATGTATCTCACCGTATGCATCTGCTATGTACACATTATGATAAAACAAGAGATGTGATGCAATTGTCATATTAATAACAAGGACTACACAATTTAGGAACTAAAGGCAATTGTTCAATACTACTCAATATGTGTATTGACAGCTGTATTGGTAAAACAATAGCTGTCTTCACATGATCATGGCGTGGTGGTTAAGTGCTGTGACTTCAGTTTACAGGGTTTTGGCTAAGCTTTTGGTGTCATTCAAAGGGGATTCAGTATCTGTCTGCCTGGGACGACATGATCGACAGACCACAATGCTTTGCCAGAGATGGTCTGCACCTCTCTCCCCTGGGATTCAAGTTAATGGCTAAGGCTCTTGCCACCCCTATAGTGCCTTTTTCAGACAAAGTTCAAAGGACAAAACCCCCACCGTAACAGGTACAAGCATGCAAAATCTGAAGGTAAATAAAGAAATAATCCCAACAACGACCTGGTACACACCAGCTTTATTGAAAACAAAATGTTCCTTCGACTAAGCGCTTTCACCAGTAATTGCCTTCATCAGAGTCAAAGAAACATCCAACTACAACAGAATAAATAGTGAAAAAATGTTTTAACAAACACTTAATTAGTTAATTGATAAGACAAACATCAGCCATAAAATAACATTAGGTGAACCGCCCTTAAAACAAGTGCTTAATGCAACTCATTTCATCTAAAACAAATCAAAGAATCCATTTAACAATGCGTATAATACCTATCCAAATTTAAACATATCCACTAGGTTCCACAAACAACAAAAGTGGTTGAAAAGTTTGAGTGAACATGTAAAAAATACTATAAAAATTTATTCCATGAATTAAAAACATTGATATATAAAAAACATGTATATAAAAAAAACATAGCAGCAGGCGATGCTAATTAACATACCAAAGCTGAAAAACATTAGCTTTTAACTTTTGAAGTTTGAAACAATACCAAACTATGGTTTCAGACTTATTAAAACACTATTACATCCCCATAGTATACCTGTTCCGGATACAAAACAAGCATTTTACCTAGTATGGTAAATGTACTAAATAATGTTATTAGATCTCTGCTTTAACATGGGCATGAGGAAAATACCTTCATTAAGTCCTGGTGGTCACATGGCATTTAACTTCAATTGCCACCTTGCTTCTTTGCTTTCAACAAGCAGTCTGTCATCGCCACCCCTACATTTCGGTGCCACCCAATCAATAACAAAGAAAATAAATTTTTTAAATCTGGGGCAATCAACACTGTGATTGAATAGAGCATTGTGCCCATTTTTCCTTCTAATGGCCCTAAGATGTCCACGAATCCTGTCCTTTAGCTTTCGGACAGTTTTTCCCACATAGAAAACATGGCAACTGACATGTGGCAACATAGACCAACATCGTAGTATTACAACTACATCTCCCTGGGCATGATAAACCATAATCATGCCCATGTATCGCCACATATGGCCCATCATTAATGTAGCGACAAAATTTACATGACCCACATTTGACCATCAAAGACTTATACCATCTATTTTTCTTGTCCTCCGGGATGTTTTTAATGTTTTTTCCCCCTATTGAATACTACCGTGGGTTGAGCCCATAACTTTGTCTTGGTGTATTCATTGAAACAAACTTGCCAAAATTTTTTATTTGTTTCAATAAGGGGGGTACACAAAGGGTTGGATTTTAAAACAAGTACATCAGAATTATCCCTTGTGGTAGTACCCACAGTTTTAATACCTGATGTTAAAATAGGAGAAAAAGATGTGGACCTTTTGGAAACCACTTCATGTTTTGTATTTAAAACCAATTTTAGGGGATAACCTCTCTCTAAATACATCCCTACTAAAGTATACATCTCATCCAAGAAAATCTTCTCATCAATAACCAGTCTTGATAACCTCACCATTTCACCCTTAATAATGCTTTTTCTGTGATGGTGAGGGTGGCAACTATTGAAATGAAGTAGGGAGTTGGAATATGTTTTTTTCCTGTGTATGTTACTTTGTAGCCCCTTATCTGTGATCTTGAGGTGAATGTCAAGATAATCTATTTCGGTCTGGTGCCACGTGTAGGTGAATTTAAGGAAGGTAATGGCATGATTTACGTACTCTACAAATGTTTTAACCTCCTCCTCATTGCCTTTCCACAAAATAAGAACATTGTCAAGGAACCTATTGTACATTAGAATATTTTGCATAAAATTAGTGCAAAAAATATGGGATCTTTCCCAATGCAACAAAACCAAATTTGCATAGACGGGGGGCACATTTGGCACCCATGGCAATACCAGCAATCTGGTGAAACACTTCACCTTCAAAGGTTAAATAGTTGTTCCTAAGAACCATTTCCATTAGTTCCACCAGTTGGTCAGTCTTCTTTCTATCTATCCTATCACATGTGAGCAAGGATTCTCTGAACCAATTTAGTCCCTCATCAAGGGGAATAACTGTAAATAAATTCATCACATCAATGGTGAGAAAGGAATATTGAGTGGCACTGTGTTGGTTGTCCCAATTTAAAAAAAAATTATTTTCTTTGTTATTGATCAGGTGGTACTGAATTGTAGGGGTGGCGATGACAGACTTCTTGTTGAAAGCAAAGAAGCAAGATGGCAATTGAGGTAAAATGCCACACGACCACCAGGACTTAATGAAGGTATTTACCTCATGCCCATGTAAAGCAGAGATCTAATAACATTATTTAGCACATTTACCATACTGGGTACAATGCTTGTTTTGTATCCAGAACAGGTATACTATGGGAATGTAATGGTGTTTTGAATAAGTGTGAAACCATAGTTTGGTATTGTTTCAAACTTCAAAAGTTAACAGCTAATGTTTTTTCATCTTGGGTATGTTTATTAGCATTGCCTGCTGCTATGTTCTTTTTATATGCATGTTTTTTATATATCAATTTTTTTAATTCATGGAATACATTTTTATAGTATTTTTTACATGTTCACTCAAACTTTTCAACCAATTTTGTTGTTTGTGGAACCTAGTGGATATGTTTAAATTTGGCTAGGTATTATACGCATTATTAAATGGATTCTTTGGTTTGTTTTAGATTAAATGAGTTGCTCTAAGCACTTTTTTAAGGGGTGTTCACATAGCGTTATTTTATGGCTGATGATTGGCTTATCAATTAACTAATTAAGTGTTTGTTAAAAATTTTTTTCACTATTTATTCTGTTGTAGTTGGAGGTTTCTTTGACTTTGATGAAGCCAATTACTGGCAAAAGCGCTTAGTAGAAGAAACATTTTGTTGTCAATAAAGCTGGTGTGTTCCAGGTCATTGTTGGGATTACTTCTTTATTTTCCAAGTTTTTTGTTCCTCTTGGGAATCTGTTTTTGCTGTGTTTTGTATTACATCCTGCACAGCCCAGGACACCCTGGCTTTTGTTGACGTATGGAGGCTGCTATTGTTGAACTTATCAGTTCTGTCCAGAGGCTTACTACCTTGCTCACACGACATGAGGCAGGTGAATGCTCTATTTCTGCACTTACTAGTGCACAGGCTGAACTGTTTACTTTGCATTCACCTGTGGCAAGCGGGTCTAACCAGGCGAATGCAGGAAATGCATGGGCTGAACCATGAGGATGTGACCTGCTGGAATGGTTGAGAACATTGGAGTTTTGTTTTTCTGAAAGCAATGGTGGGTCGGACGACAGACCTACTTTGCAAAAACAACGTTTTAACTTTGAGTCTGTGTGTAAGAAATTCAGAGCACTTCAGTTGGACAACGCATTCCTCGGCAAATCTTTGGCACTTAAGCAAGTGTCTAAAGGGTTGAGATTGTGGAAGTTACCGTTTGGTATAGATCAAGAATCCAGCGTGTTTGATGAACTGGTCAAGCTGTTTGACAAAACAGGTTTGGTGCTTTTAGACATTGTTATTAGAAACAATCATAGCAAGCTGACAGTTTTGGAAAAAGAAATTAATGCTTTACATTCTAACATTGCGAATGATCTTTTATTTCCACAATATATCCCCCACTACCAAATACTACTTAAAAATGTTGACGACTTTGTCAAAAATAATGTTAACATTAAATGTAAGAAGTTGGCAAGAGATCAAACTGACTACAAAAACAAACGTGTGTACCCCACGAAAGCTTTTAGGTCTACTCACTCGAATGACAATGTTGCCAGTCATGAGCAAAGTGTCAACTATGTGGAGGGTTATTTCCTGGACAATGACAATTCTGATGGTGACCATTGTTTGGCACAACTGCCCCCACTGAGGAGATCGGAGAGGTTAAAGAATCAGAGGCAGAGTGAGTCTTAGAATCAATACAATGGTCACAACCAGCGCAGGAACTATTACAACCACAAAAAGTACCAGAGACAAAACAACAACAGATATTAGATGACTTCAACTGTTCAGGCCTATGTTTTGGGACTGATGGTTTTGACTTTGGTACAATGGATAACTCAGAGAGTTTTGGGTTTCCAAATTCATCTAGACATTCTGATGATATGAGTGGTGAAGTTATTGTGCACAATGGTTTCACCATTTACAATTTTAGTGGTTGGACTATTAATGAAGCACATTTCAAACTGTTAAGTAAATGGACTACATTTGTCCTAGTTTTTAAACTTGACATAGCTGATGTTCTTATTAGTTTGAAGCTTTACACCCGGCAACTTAATCTTAGGATGCTTTTTTTCTGAACATGTCAACACTAATACTAACAATTGCATGGGATCCTTAAAAAGAAAAAGTACATTTATTCCAGTAAATCACATGGAAGTTCATATTTTTGAAAGGATGTGTGAAAAATAATTTAGAAAAATTATTCAAAACAACAACTTTAATTTCTTTACACGGCATGACAATCTGAGGCATGAGGAAAGACTAACTCTTTGTAATTTAGCAAAAAATCAGGGATGTCAGGATTATGAAACCCAACAAGGGTGGGGGGGCAGTAATTATGGGTCACATAGACTATGTATCTAGGATGCACGAGATTCTGAATGACACAAACACATACCATAGAGTTTCAAAAAATGAAAAAAACAGAGCCTACACTGGTGTCGATTTATACTTAATGGATGCTTTATATCAAGGTGTCTTGGATGAGAATGAAGTAAAATTTTTGACAGTCCCCCACCCAATCACACCGGTCATTTTTGGGATTCCCAAAATCCACAAAAATTTCAACAACCCACTCTTTAGACCAATTGTGGTGGCCAGGGGTTCTAAGACTGAACCTTTAGCGGCATTTGTGGATTTTGGGTTCCAATGTGTGGTCAATGGAATTGAGCATATTCTGAAGGACTCATGGCACTGTTTGGAATGCTTGAGACATACCAGCAGTGCCACTCAATATTCCTTTCTCACCATTGATGTGCTGAATTATTTTTACAGTTATTCCCCATGATGAGTGACTAAATTGCTTCAGAGAATCCTTGCTCACACGTGATAGGATAGATAGAAAAAAGATTGACCAACTCTCTGGAACTAATGGAATTGGTTCTTAGGAACAACTATTTAACCTTTGGAGGTGAATTGTTTCACCAGATTGCTGGTGTTGCCATGGGTGCCAAATGTGCCCCTGTCTATGCAAATTTCGTTTTGTTGCATTGGAAAAGATCCTATATTTTTTGCACTAATTTTATGCAAAATATTCTGATGTACAATAGGTTCCTTGCCAATGTTCTTATTTTGTGGAAAGGTAATGAGGAGGAGATTAAAACATTTGTAGAGTACTTAAATCATACCAATACCTTCCTTAAATTCAGCTACACGTGGCACCAGACTGAAATAGATTATCTTGACATTCATCTCAAGATCACTTGTAAGGGGCTACAAAGTAACATACACAGGAAAAAACACATTCCAACTCCCTACTTCATTTCAATAGTTGCCACCCTCCCCATCAGAGAAAAAGCATTATTAAGGGTGAAATGTTGAAGTTATCAAGACTGGTTAGTGATGAGAAGATTTTCTTGGATGAGATGGATACTTTAGTAGGGATGTGTTTTGAGAGAGGTTATCCCCTAAAATTGGTTTTAATTGCAAAACATGAAGTGGTTTCCAAAAGGTCCACATCTTTTTCTCCTATTTTAACATCAGGTATTAAAACTGTGGGTACTACCACAAGGGATAATTCTGACATACTTGTTTTAAACTACAACCCTTTGTGTTCCCCCCTTACTGAAACAACTAAAAAATTGTGGCAAGTTTGTTTCAATGAATACACCAAGACAAAGTTGGGGGCTCAACCCATGGTGGTATTCAGTAGTGGGAAAAACATTAAAAACATCCTGGAGGACAAGAAAAATAGATGGTACAAGTCTTTGATGATCAAATGTGGGTCATGTAAATTTTGTCGCTACATTAATGGTGGGCCATATGTGGCGATACATGGGCATGATTATGCTTTATCATGCCCAGGGAGGAGATGTAATACTACAATGTTGGTCTATGTTGACACGTGTGTCAGTTGCCATGCTTTCTATGTGGGAAAAACTGTCCGAAAGCTAAAGGACAGGACTGGTGAACATCTTAGGGCCATTAGAAGGAAATATGGGCACAATGCTCTATTCAATCACAGTGTTGATTGTCCGAATTTAAAAAAATTATTCTCTTTGTTATTGATCGGGTGGTACCAAACTGTAGGGGTGGTGATGACAGACTTCTTGTTGAAAGCAAAGAAGCAAGGTGGCAATTGAGGTTAAATGCCACATGACCACCAGGACTTAATGAAGGTATTTCCCTCATGCCCATGTTAAAGTAGAGATCTAATAACATTATTTAGCACATTTACCATACTGGGTACAATGTTTATTTTGTATCCAGAACAGGTATACTATGGGGATGTAATAGTGTTTTGAATAAGTCTGAAACCATAGTTTGGTATTGTTTCAAACGTCAAAAGTTAAAAGCTAATGGTTTTTCAGCTTGGGTATGTTTATTAGCATTGCCTGCTGCTATGTTCTTTTTATATACATGCTTTTTATATATCAATGTTTTTAATTCATGGAATAAATTTTATAGTATTTTTTCATGTTCACTCAAACTTTTCAGCCAATTTTGTTGTTTGTGGAACCTAGTGGATATATTTAAATTTGGCTAGGTATTATACATATTGTTAAAAGGATTCTTTGATTTGTTTTAGATGAAATGAGTTGCACTAAGCACTTTTTTTAAGGGCGGTTCACCTAATGTTATTTTATGGCTGATGACTGGCTTATAAATTAACTAATTGTTTGTTAAAATTTTTTCACTATTTATTCTGTTGTAGTTGGAGGTTTCTTTGACTCTGATGAAGCCAATTTCTGGTGAAAGCGCTTAGTCAAAGGAACATTTTGTTGTCAATAAAGCTGGTGTGTTCCAGGTTGTTGTTGGGATTATTTCTTTATTTTCCAAGTTTTTTGTTCCTGTTGGGAATCTGTTTTTGCTGTGTTTTGTATTACATCCTGCACAGCCCAGGACACCCTGCCTTTATGTTGATGTATGGAGACAGCTATTGTTGAACTTACCAGCTCTGTCCAGAGACATACTGCCTTGCTCACACGACATGAGGCAGGTGAACGCTCTATTTCTATGCTTACTAGTACACAGGCCAAACTGTTTACTTTGCATTCACCTGTGGTACGTGGGTCCAACCAGATGAATGCAGGAAATGCATGGGCTGAACCACGAGGATGTCACCTGCTGGAATGGTTGAGAACGTCGGAGTTTTGTTTTTCTGAAAGCAATGGTGGGTCAGACGACAGACCTACTTTGCAAAAACAACTTTTTAACTTCGAGTCTGTGTGTAAGAAATTCAGAGCACTTCAGTTGGACAACGCATTCCTCAGCAAATCTTTGGCACTTAAGCAAGTGCCTAAAGGGTTGAGATTGTGGAAGTTATCGTTTGGTATAGATCAAGAATCCAGTGCGTTTGGTGAACTGTTCAAGCTGTTTAAGCTTTTAGACATTGTTATTAGAAACAATCATAGCAAGCTGACAGTATTGGAAAAAGAAATTAATGCTTTACATTCTAACATTGTGAATGATGTGTTATTTCCACAATATACCCCCCACTACCAAAAACTACTTAAAAATGTTGACGACTTTGTCAAAAATAATGTTAACATTAAATGTAAGAAGTTGGCAAGAGATCAAGCTGACTACAAAAACAAACGTGTGTACCCCACAAAAGATTTTAGGTCTACTCACTCGAATGACAATGTTACCAGTCACGAACAAAGTGACATCTATGTGGAGGGTTATTTCTTGGACAATGACAATTCTGATGGTGAACATTTCTTGGAACAACCACACCCTCTGAGGAGATCAGAGAGGTTAAAGAATCAGAAGCAGGGCGAGTCTTGGAACCAATACAATGGTCACAACCAGCACAGGAACTATTACAACCACAAAAAGTACCACAGGCAAACCAACAACAGAGATTAGATGACTTCAACTGTTCAGGCCTATGTTTTGGGACTGATGGTTTTGACTTTGGTACAATGGATAACTCAGAGAATTTTGGGTTTGCGAATTCATCTAGACATTCTGATGATATGAGTGGTGAAGTTATTGTGCACAATGGTTTCACCATTTACAATTTTAGTGGTTTGACTGTTAAAGAAGCACATTTCAAACTGTTAAGTAAATGGACTACATTTGTCCCAGGTTTTAAACTTGACATAGCTGATGTTCTTATTAGTTTGATGCTATACACCCGGCAACATAATCTTGGGATGTTTTTTCTGAACATGTCAACACTAATACTAACAATTGTATGGGAACCTTAAAAAGAAAAAGTACGTTTATTCCCCTAAATCACATGGAAGTTCATATTTATGAATGGATGTGTTAAAAATAATTTAGAGAAGGTATTCAAAACAACTCTAATTTCTTTACACAGCATGACAATCTTAGCCACGAGGAAAGACTAACTCTTTGTAATTTATCAAAAAACAGGGATATCAGGATTATGAAGCTTAACAAGGGTGGGGACCAGTCATTATGGGTCACATAGACTATGTATCTAGGATGCACGAGATTCTGAATGACACAAACACATACCATAGAGTTTCAAAAAATGAAATAAACAGAGCCTACACTGGTGTAGATTTATACTTAATGGATGCTTTATATCAAGTTGTCTTGGATGAGAATGAAGTAAAATTTTTGACAGTACCCCACCCAATCACACCGGTCATTTTTGGAATTCCCAAAATCCACAAAAATGTCAACAACCCATCCTTTAGACCTATTGTGGCAGCCAGGGGTTCTAAGACTGAACCTTTGGCGGCATTTGTGGATTTTGGGTCCCAATATGTGGTCAATGGAATTGAGCATATTCTGAGGGATTCATGGCACTGTTTGGAAGGCTTGAGACATACCATCAGTGCCACTCAATATTCCTTTCTCACCACTGATGTGATGAATTTATTTACAGTTATTCCCCATGATGAGGGATTAAATTGGTGCAGAGAATCCTTGCTCACATGTGATAGGATAGATAGAAAAAAGATTGCCCAACTGGTGGAACTAATGGAATTGGTTCTTAGGAACAACTATTTAACCTTTGGAGGTGAATTGTTTCACCAGATTGCTGGTGTTGCCATGGGTGCCAAATGTGCCCCTGTCTATGCAAATTTGGTTTTGTTCCATTGGGAAAGATCTCATATTTTTTGCACTAATTTTATGCAAAATATTCTGATGTACAATAGGTTCCTTGACAATGTTCTTATTTTGTGGAAAGGTAATGAGGAGGAGGTTAAAACATTTGTAGAGTAATTAAATCGTACCACTACCTTCCTTAAATTCACCAACACGTGGCACCAGACCGAAACAGATTATCTTGACATTCATCTCAAGATCACTTGTAAGGGGCTACAAAAGTAACATACACAGGAAAAAAACATATTCCAGCTCCATACTTCATTTCAATAGTTGCCACCCTCACCATCAGAGAAAAAGCATTATTAAGAGTCATATGGTGAGGTTACCAAGATTGGTTATTGATGAGAAGATTTTCTTGGGTGAGATGTATACTTTAGTAGGGATGTTTTTAGAGAGAGGTTATCCCCCAAAATTGGTTTTAAATAGAAAACGTGAAGTGGTTTCGAAAAGGTCCACATCTTTTTCTCCGATTTTAAAATCAGGTATTAAAACTGTGGGTACTACCACAAGGGATAATTCTGACGTACTTGTTTTAAAATACAACCCTTTGTGTACCCCCCTTATTGAAACAACTAAAAAATTGTGGCAAGTTTGTTTCAATGAATACACCAAGACAAAGATGGGGGGCTCAACCCACGGTGGTATTCAGCAGGGGAAAAAACGTTAAAAACATCCTGGAGAACAAGAAAAATAGATGGTACAAGTCTTTGATGGTCAAATGTTCAAATGTGGGTCATGTAAATTTTGTCGCTACATTAATGGTGGGCCATATGTGGCGATACATGGGCATGATTATGCTTTATCATGCCCAGGGAGATGTAGTTTTAATACTACGATGTTGGTCTATGTTGCAACGTGTGTCAGTTGTCATGCTTTCTATGTGGAAAAAACTGTCCAAAAGCTAAAGGACAGGATTGGTGAACATCTTAGGGCCATTAGAAGGAAAGATGGGCACAATGCTCTATTCAATCACAGTGTTGGTTGTACCAATTTTAAAAATTTATTTTCCTTGTTATTGATCGGGTGGTACCGAACTGTAGGGGTGGCGATGACAGACTTCTTGTTGGAAGCAAATTAGCATGGTGGCAATTGAGGTTAAATGCCACGCGACCACCAGGACTTAATGAAGGTATTTCCCTCATGCCCATGTTAAAGCAGAGATCTAATAACATTATTTAGCACATTTATTATACTGGGTACAATGCTTATTTTGTATCCAGAACAGGTATACTATGGGGATGTAATAGTGTTTTGAATAAGTCTGAAACCATAGTTTGGTATTGTTTCAAACTTCAAAAGTTAAAAGCTAATGGTTTTTCAGCTTGGGTATGTTTATTAGCATTGCCTGCTGCTATGTTCTTTTTATATACATGTTTTTTATATATCAATGTTTTTAATTCACGGAATACATTTTTATAGTATTTTTTACATGTTCACTCAAACTTTTCAACCAATTTTGTTGTTTGTGGAACCTAGTGGATATGTTTAAATTTGGCTAGATATTATACGCATTGTTAAATGGATTCTTTAATTTGTTTTAGATGAAATGAGTTGCACTAAGCACTTTTTTTAAGAGCAGTTCACCTAATGTTTATTTATGGCTGATGAATGGCTTATCAATTACCTAATTAAGTGTTTGTTAAAAAAATTTTTCACTGTTTATTCTGTTGTAGTTGGAGGTTTCTTTGACTCTGATGAAGCCAATTACTGGCGAAAGCGCTTAGTCGAAGGAACATTTTGTTGTCAATAAAGCTGGTGTGTTCCAGGTCATTGTTGGGATTGTTTCTTTATTTTCAAAATCTGAAGGTAATGCTACTCAATACTAGAAGTCTAAACCTCAAATGCACTCTCTCGAGGCACTCTTAAAAATGGAGAACATCGATATCTGTGCAGTAACTGAGACCTGGTTCAAAGCTCCAGAGAACACCCCTGCAATACCAGGCTAAAACTCTTACCACACTTTTCGGCCACCAAACCAGGACCGAAACACTAAAGGTGGAGGAGTGTCAATATTCACCAGGGATATTCACACCATCAGGCTAGTTGCCCAACACAATGCGTCTGAAATTCTCCAGGTGCAACTAACACTAGGTAAGACTGCAATCTAAATTGTAGCTTGCTACAGATCCCCCACCATACCTCAAGATTCTCACTACACCTTTCTAAACATACTGGAAAATATTAAGATAGAACCAAACACCCTAATACTGGGTGATTTTAACTACCCTGCCATTAACTGGAAAAACTACTCATGTACCAACACCTTTGCCCAACGGTTCTTGGAATTCATAAATTCCAACTCCCTGGATCAACTAATCCATAGTCCCACCAGGGGCTCCAATATCCTAGACCTGGTCATTACCAACATGGGAAATTGATGCTCCACACCTATGGTCACCCTCTCATTTGAAAGGTCTGACCATAAGCTAATCACCCTTAACATCCACATTCCACCCCCACCCCCCAGTAAGGAAACCTCCATAAAATCTTCTCCAAAGCCAACTTCATGTTACTCAAGTCAGAAGTGACAAACTTCATGACACCCATGCAGATGGGAACTGAAAGTTCAACTGCTGAATCCTACACTATGGCACTGTACAAGCACAGCCAGTCATGCGTGAATCGTGCCATCCCAAATAGAACCAAGATGCTCTCATCCAAAAAAAGGAAGGCAATCTGGTGGTCCCCTGCCATAAACAAACTTTACAACAAAAGGAAGAAACTGTTGCAGAAAAGAGGAAAATCCCAGGATGCAAAAAACTCCCTTACCAGCCTCAGTAAGAAACTGAGATCCCTCATAAAATCCTGCAAAGCTAGTAACGAAAATAAAATTGCCAAAGATTCCAATGGCAACCACAAGTCATTCTATAACTATGTCAAAAATCTAAATGGCAATGTTCAGATCTACTCTGAGCTAAAAGAGAATGGCATTATATAAAGAAGCCTATATAAACAGACTAAAGGTACAGCAATGGGGGCAGTTTTTGCCCCAGTATAAGAAAATCTGTTTATGGGATTAGAGGAGAATACACACATATATAGAAGCACATTTTATGGAGGCCATGTTATAACATATTTCAGATTTATAGATGACCTAATATGTGTATGTCAAGGGGGTAGTGATAAGGTACCAGAATTCCAACAGTATCTTAATAATAATAAGTATGAAATTCAATTTGATGGGACACAAGTAGGATCAGTGGTAAATTTCTTGGATATTACTTTATAAGGAAGAATAAAGAGAAGAATTAAAACTAGTATACACAGAAAATTCAATCAAGCTAATTTAATGTTGCATGCTACTAGTTGTCATCCAAATCACATTTTAACTTCCATTCCTTATGGAGAAATATTAAGGATAAAGAGATTATGTAGTGATGAAAATGAATCATGGAAGGAAGCTAAGAAAACTATAGCTATGTTTATAAGCAGAGGCTACAAACAAGATAAAGTATTAGACAGCTATGCTAAAATTTATGGAAGTTTTGAAGTAAGCAATAAAAACTTACATAATAAAAATGTGGGAAACTATAAAAGTGGAAATAAAACATCAATGGATAGTTCTTTGTTTTTTGTTTCCAAATATACCCTTTTTTCAGATAGGTTAAATGAACTGATAAAGGGTTACTGGAAACAGGTAAAAAAAGAAGTATTATCACTTTCCCAAATAAAACTAAGGTTTTCATTTCAAAGAGGATGGAATTTAAAGGATTTCTTGGTTCATAGTAAATATATTAAACCAAAAGAAAAAGTTACTAAATGTTTAACAAAACCGGGAACCTTTGCTTGCAGAAAGTGTTCTATTTGTCAATATATAATAACAACTTTTGTGAGAATTAATGAAAAAAAGTTTGAAACTCAAGGAACCTTCTCTTTCTTTAAGCAAGGGGATTATCTATGCTATAGGATTCTCGTGCAAAAATTATTATATAGGTGAGACCAAAAGAAGCCTAAGTGAAAGAGTAAAAGAACATGCTGGGGACATTAAGAAAAATAAAGTTACAAGTCCACAGCAGAGCATTTTAATAAAGTACATCTAGGAGACACTAAGAACTTAAAAGTAACAGTTTTAGAGCAGATCTCACAACATTTTTTAGCGATGAAATATTAAAATATTTACTTAGAAAAAAAGAATACATTTTTATCATTAAATATAATACTTTACAACCTAACGGCTTGAATAAGGAATGTAATTGGCAAAATTTTATTTAGTAATGTCTTAGCTTTAAGAAAAAGTTTTTCTGATCTTTAGCTAATTGATTGTAATTGACTAATTATGCGTGTGTGTATAAAATGAAGTTCTGTAGAAAAATAATTTTACTCTGTAAAGGCTGGTTGCGGCCGAGGCGCTAAGAGAATTTATACTTTGGAATAAAAAAAGTCTGGTGAACAGAAGAAATAGATACCACTGGTCTTTTTTTGTTACTGTGGTTTAAAAAAAAAAGAAGAAACTGTTGCAGAAAAGAGGAAAATCCCAGGATGCAAAAAACTCACTTACCATCCTCAGTAAGAAACTGAGATCCCTCATAAAATCCTACAAAGCTAGTTATGAAAATAAAATTGCCAAAGATTCCAAAGACAACCACAAGGCATTCTATAACTATGTCAAGAGTCTAAATGGCAATACTCAGATTTGCTCTGAGCTAAAACAGAATGGCATTAAATATACTGATCCCAAGGATATTGCTAATATCCTGGCAGATTGATTCAGTGCCAACTTCACCCCCCTCTCAACCCCTAAATGGTCCATCTCAATAACGGAAGATTGCCAAATTCCGGTAATAACGGTCACACAGGTAAAAAAACGCACTCTCCAAAGCTAAGAATATAGCATCAATGGGACCAGATAACATCCCAGGCTGTGTACTACATGAACTACAATATGAACTGGCACCTCACCTAAGTGTCATGTTTAATCATAGCCTCACCTCATGTTTCGTGCCCATTGAGTGGCGCAGAGCTACAGTTATCCCACTCCACAAGGGGGGATCCACCTTGGATCCAGGAAACTACCCTCCCAACAGTCTGACGAGCCTTATCTGCAAGGCCATGGAGCGTATTATCATGGAAGTTATAAACAAAGACATTGGTAACCTTCAAACGCTGGACCCCACCCAGTTTGGGTTTGTGAAGGGCCGATCTTGTCTCCTGTACCTGTCTCCAGAGCCATGGACAAGGGTAAGGTGGTCCACACAGCCTATCTAGACCTTGCTAAGGCCTTTGACACCACCCCCACTCTGGAATCATAGATAAACTTACTAAGCTGGGCATTAATCCTTACGTCACCCAATGGGTTGCTAACTGGCTTACTGATAGAACCCACACTGTAAAAGTAGCTGACTCCAAATCCAGCTCCAGACAAGTGATAAGAGGAGTACCTCAGGGTTCAGTCCTGGGACCGCTCTTGTTTGGCATCTACTTCTCTGAAGTACAGGCCAACACTAAGGGACTCTAGCTAACAAAGTTCGCAGATGACTGCAAACTGGGGGCCATTATTGAATCCCCAAATGATGTGGATACTCTACAAAAGGGCCTTACAGAAATAGATGCTTGGTTCCAGAGCCATGGGCTCAAGCTCAATGCCAAGAAATGTATAGTTATCCCCTTTGGGAAAAACATGTACCCATGAATTACCATATAGGTGGCAGTACACTTAACACCAAAAGTGTGATAAGAGACTTAGGGACACAGGTGGACAGTGGTCTCACCTTCGATAACCACATCGCCACAACAGTCAGGAAATCCTTCTATATGGCACACCTCATCACTAAGGGCTTTTCATCCAGAAAAAAGGTGGTCATTGTCCCACTGTGCTCATCCCTCATTAGACCCATTACAGACTACAATGCCCCGTTTGGTATGTACCTCTCAAGACATCTGCAACAACTGGAAAGACTGCAGAAATACCCCACTAAAAGAATCACAGGCCTAAAGCAGATGCCCTATGCTGACCATCTCAAAAAACTCCAGCTATACTCTGTCACATATCATCTACTCAGAGGCGATCTCTGCTTAACATACAAGACCATGTCAAACCCAGAGCTGTTGGACATGCTACACTTAAAGAAATCCCAATCCCTCAGAGCCACATGCTCCAGGGATCTAAACCTTGTCATCACAATAAACAAAACATGCTGGAGGGATAGGTTCCTGACCCAGAGACTCCCCAGACTCTGGAATAGATTGCCCATACATGTCAAGCAGAGTGCCTCTTTGGCCTCTTCAGAAAGAACATTGATGATTGGATGGGAGAAAGGAAATTCACCCTGGGGATCGCGTCAGTCACCCTGTTAGACAGGGGTCCAGGGAAGTAAATAGTGTGGGAAGAAATAGCCAGGGAATTGTTATGGCTAGGCTTGTATAGGTCCTAGGGCTGATAGCGTAGTACCGACCTATGAATCTATGAACCTGCAAGGGCTGTTAATTTTGTTGCTGGGCAGAACAAGGACTGTCAGATACAGAGTGGTTAAGGCGGTTTTGAGCAGCTTTAAGTGGGTTTGCAAGGGTTTATGTGAAGCTAAGCAGTGCTAAGCTATGGGTTAAAGTACAGGCCCTTACATCGTGTAGGTTTTGCTTACCAGTGTGCAAATCAGCTCAGCTGTTATATTGCAGCAATGTTGATACTTGTTAAGCATGGCTTAGCCCTGGTAACCAGGTCACACCACCCAGTCTGATAATCTGTAATAAGTGTATGTAATGTCATGTACAATACATGCACCTATGTGCTGTCATTACAGTAGCAAGAGGTGTGAGTGTCATGTGTGGGACACAGACATATATGAGGCCTGTACAGCACTGTTATCCATGTGAATGTGTTACATACAGGCGTAGTAGCCCAGGGTACATGCTGTCACACTGGCATGTAGTGTATCATGGCAGTACTACTGTTGACAGTGCTAACCCAGGCAAGAACAGAGTGCTAAATGTAGTACTGACAACAGGCACACCTGCAGGCATAGCTGGACACTGAGGCCTCCCTGTTGTATCCCTGGTGTGTGAGCTGTGTCACAGTATCTACCCCTTACTGGTTAATGATCCATCATGTGGAATGTCACTGTAGACTACTGTCTGTACAGAAAATGTTAGTAAGGGCATCTGACATGTAGTTATGGCATACATATTGTTGTCAGACGTCTATCTGTCAACACACTCATGCTACTGCATAGCTACTTGCCAAGCTGTTGACTCTCAGTCCCTGTACAGATGTGCAGATGGCAGATATCCAGCTGGGATATGTACAGGCAACCTAAGCTTTATTGACACTGACATGTCTGCCCAGCTGTGTAAGAAGTGGCACATATAGGAGATGTCACCCTGTATGCACCACATGCTATGGGTACCTCCACTACACTACCACAGTCAACCGAACATGCTTGGGTACAGGTCTCCATCACAGACACTAACCATGTGTTGTAATGCACGTTGCATATATGTCAACTTGATCACCTTAGTGGCCATGATCAGGAGGCGCTTGGAGGATTGGCTGATGCATGTCATTCTCACCGTAAGGGTCATGACAGTAGTGTCTGTCGATAGATTGCCTGCTGCCACCTGGCAGGTGACAGAATACCACTGTACACACAACCCCTACAAACCCATCTCCCCTTGGACAATAGCTAGGTACACAGCTATGACCCACGTGCAGGGATGCACCCCTGTGCTGACACATATGTATGTGCGCATGACTGAGTATAGTGGTGTCTGTGTGTTAGCACACTTGTACTTGGGAATTCCATGAGGGCGTTCACAACCAATGCAACACCCATTGACAGTCAGTTGTGGCTGCTGGTGTATGGGACATTACATGCACCCTGTTAAGCTCCCCACCATACCGGCTGCACTAGCCTTGCAGTACCAGTACAATAGTGGTTTACAAATGGGTTGATAGGCATGGGATACCCATTGTGTTCTGGCATGTGTGTGTGTGTGTGTGTGTGTGTGTGTGTGTGTGTGTGTGTGTGTGTGTGTGTGTGTGTGTAGTTGTGCATGTCCGTATATCTGTAGGGTACAGCATTCCAAGGCCACATACTCCTATTCCAATAACCATTGCCACACAGTAGTACAGATAGTGTTGTTGATGCCCATAGGAGAGGCATGGCAATGCAACACCCTACTATGTATGTGACATGTGCATGAGATGCATATCCTTGTAGTACCACTGTTGGGGTATTCTGTGGGTTGTATCACAGTTGCAGCCAATGTGTGATGGTGGGTATGGCAAAGTGTCATCATGAGTTTCAGGGAGTACAGTATCCACTGGGGGATGTGGGTGCTGTGCACACTGTTATTACACGAAGGTACACCCGGTATATGTCCCATGTACCACTTTATGGTTACCACTGTCGCCATCAACCATACAGGTAACTGTTACCACAATCCAAGCCAGTTATGCATGTGATGTGTGCATCCTACCTGTAACACATTGGACACATGGTTGAGTTCGTTAGCAACGGTAGGCCCTGGTATTTCTGATGTGTATCTGGCTGCTATGTGTCTGTTAATGTGTATATGATGGTATGTCACACTACGTATTGTCCAAATACACCCATTACATCCCCCATTAGCATACTGTACATGTCTAGGGATGTTCTGCATGTAACATCTAACCTGGGAGACACCCTCACCCTAAACTCTGTGTGGTGTGTGCAATGTAAGCCACACACTTCAGTATCACTACATAGCTAGGTAAAGGTCTAGTCTCAGTGTTGCCAAGTAACAGTTTGCGTGTATGTGGATGGGTCTACATCAGGTTGCAGGGTATACACTCCTCAGTGGGTCACCTGTCCATGTGGTACAGGCAATAACCAGTTTAGTAAGCTGTGACATGTGTTCAATTGTACCCCAGATATGTCACAGCCATGGTGACACCACAGTGAAATACCCCATTGTGGAATATGACTGCAGACCATCCTCGTGCCTACACATGTACACCTACTCCACAAATGGATAACAATATAGAGACCACAACCATCCAGTGTTACTAATAGCTATGAGGCATCATTGCTGGATGGCTACACTACCTGCCATATATGCATTACACTCTACACTCTACTCTCTACAACATGTTACACTGCAGTACTGTGGTGCACTGTAGTACAGTCACCATGTGCATCAGAATCATATCAGCCTGTCCCTGCATTGATGGTATGGATGACAGAGATGTGGCACAGGTATCATCATATGCACAGGGCATCCTTGTGCTGTCAGATCTACACCTACAACACAAATGAATAACATTATAGAGACTACAACCACCCAGTGTTACTAGCAGCTATGAAGCATCATTGCTGGATGGCTACACTACCTGCCATATATGCATTACACTCTACTCCCGACTACATGTTACACTGCAGTACTGTGGTACACTGTAGTACAGTCACTGTGTGCATCACAACCATATCAGCCTGTCCCTGCATTGATGATATGGATGACAGGAATGTGGCACAGGTATCAACATATGCACAGGGTGTGATTTTGGTTTGCCAGAAGCTGAGGATGGGCCATAGATTTGACACAATGTGTGTGGGTGAGGGGTGTGCTGTTGTGAGCTGGGCATGGTGATGTGATGAGTGTAGGTATGGGGTTGCTCTAGGTGTGTTTGCATAGTGTGTGGGTATGCATGCACACAGTTCTGCCATGTGGCTGCCCTACACAGGTGTTAATGGATGGCTTCAGACCATACCTGGCAGGGTGTGCAGTTCATTGCCTCCAGCCCCGGACACACATAGACTGTGCCTGCCAGGGGTTCCATGGGCACATCCAGGTACAGGCCTCGATGTGCTACCCTCACCTGCTGATGACAAATGTCCCCTGGTACCACATCCCTCCTGGGACTGTCCAGGACCATGTGCATGTGGCCTGCTGTGATGTGGTATGGACAGCATACCCCTGCACTGCCAGGGCTGTTACTGCCACTATGGGACCCCTTAGTGTCCTAGCACATCCACGTTGACTGTCAGTTGCTAGTGCTGCTGGCCCACATCCACGCAGACATTGCTGCATCCCCACCACACGTTGAAGCACAGACACACCACAGCCAATGAGGGCCATCATCTCACCATGCCATCTATCCATGAGCTCGGTATAAGCATGGATGGCACCCGACAGTTCACGGAGGTTGATGCTTACAGATGCAAGAGCAGCCCTCTGCAGCCTCAGGCCCTGTCTGGTGTAATGTTCCATACATGCCTGTGCCACCATGACAGCCTGAAATATGCACCTGCTGCTACCAGTTATGTCAGCTATGCCAGGAACATGATGTCCAGCGGCCCTACCATGGGCACCCTGGGACATCTGCCTATGCAGTGCCCTACCAGACATCCAGCTATGCCTGCTGTGACTGAACACAATAGGCATGGTTGCCACACTTTCCGGTGCACTGCCACCAAATGCCAGCTATCCCTCCACTATGGCTCCTGGTGATGGGGTATGTGTAGGTACAGAAACTGTGTGCATTGTTGGGATGCCTAAAACGGGGATGTCAAATGTTGATGCAGTGTCAGCCCCTGACAACCCCACCTGTGCCTCAACAGTACTATCATCATCTTCATGTGTCTGTATGGACACCAGCATCAGATTCCATGCAGGATGGACCCTGACCAACCTTGCCACCTATGGGGGGAAACAATAAATGCACTTTAAAACCTGTATAACATTTCCTAACAGTACACACACACACACACACACACACACACACACACACACACACACACACACACACACACACACACACACACACGTCCGTAATACCTACCTGTCCATGGGTGTACAGACAGTCCCACATATATGTCCATGTCGTACCCCATCCTGCATCACACTTGTTAAAATGCACACATTGATACCACTCCTTAACATATCAGTCCTATAAATGCCTACACAAGCGGACACACCACAAGATCTGTTACTTAATTACCTCCCTGACCTGTGTGTAGTGGTTTTACATGGCCTCACTGTTGTTGTTCGGTATGCACCCTCTGTATGTTCAGACATCATGAGCATGGCTCCTATATGTGTGGGCTACTATGTTCTATACATAATATCATGCACTGGTGTGGCATGTGTATATAATGCTCAGTACATGCAGATATGCTACTCATACAGCCTATCATGTGACAACTGTGATATATGGGGACACTCCCTAGAGTTGACTAGTACTTCTCCAATGCATCTGTAATGCTGCATATGTGAGTTGTAGGTGACCTCCCTGTTGAATGCGATATTAAGGGTGTACCTGATGTCTACCTTCCCTCTTGATGTCTGTCTCATGCTACAGACCACATTATACTATCAGCTGTCCTGTGATTACACACATGACAGGTATTCTTGGTGTGTAATGTGGCAGTCCATGTCCATGTACTGCATGGTCCCAAAGGGAGGTACAGCTGTATGAACACCCCACAATCTCACATGTGCATACATGGCCACCCACACAAACACACACATGCACACACGCAACCTACAAGCATCTACCTCCCTCCACTTCACCAGAGTGACCCTACAGACTAACTAACCACCAGGATGCACACACACACACACACACACACACACACACACACACACACACACACACACACACACACACACACACACACACACACACACACACACGTGAGGTTGCACAATGATAGTACACACAGTCCTCCTATTAAGCATCTGTTAACATGCAGAACATATGGTACAGAGCAGCATACAGTTCAGTATAGTCAATCCATGCTAGCAATAATATACATGTGTGTGATGTATGTGATGTATCACTAGGTGATGCCCCTTCCCCTGGATACCACTGCACCCCTGTACACAATATTGCTGTGCACCTTTTCCGCACCCTACCATGTACTGTGCACCACATCTCAAAGGTGTACAACCCATTGCAGAATGTGTAGTACTGTGTCAGTTATTTCAGCCTTAATGCTCACAGCCCCTATATTTTTTAGCAACACATACCTGGGATGATATGTGGACAGTTGTCATTGGTGAATGCCTGATGCCTGATTTACAGCTCTGAACATCAGTGGGCCACGTATGACCAATTCAATATTCTTACACTTACAACCATCAGAGCATACCATGGCTATAGGGGTGTACACACCCTTCCTGATATGATGCACCCATCTGTGATCTGCATTGGGACAACATCACTACATATCTTAACAGTACATGTGCCCAATATGTGACATATGTCTTGTACTTTCACATGCAGTGTCTATGGAATGTGTTAGGTGTGTGGATGCTGACCGTGATGCATACACTTTGTGTGGGTATATGTGTGCTATGACAGGTTGACGCACCTCTTGTTGTGTGTATTACAGTAGTCACTACTCCTGGTGGGGTATACCAGCATGGGCCATCTGCAATTGCCAGTGTATGTTCAGTCTGCCCTACACATGTCCCTCTACTCTACATGATTGCAAGGTCTACACATGTGCGCATCCCATAGCGTTCACACACTGCCATCACTATTGCTGTGAGGGTAGGGTTACATCTGCTACAGGTCCTGATCCTGACTATATGCATATACTGCCATTCTTAGCATCCTTAGGATCCCTGCTGCAGTGCACTGGTGTGTCATGCTGACACCCCCCCTTCAACCTTTTTGCAGATGCATGACAAATATGCCCTACACGTGTGCCACTTTGCATTATCCCATGCACTGAACACCACATGTTACAGCTTAGTCCCAGCTGGTAATGTGGACTACTGTAATGCCATATGCCATACAGTGTATATCTGCAGCAGTTGCCATTGTCCTACAGGTATATACACTGGTGTTGCACTGTATATGGGTGTTGTTCCAAACATGTCCCTACTGTAGACCATGTCTCCCACCATTATGTTACTCCCTGTAGACACATTCTACAATGACAGGAAGTTAGTTATCATGCAGGTGTCTAACATACCCTTCCAATACCCAATCATGTTCACCACTGTGATGCTGTGCATTTCACAGCAACAATACGTGCACATGTACAGCATGCATTCTGGGTAGGTGTGTTAGATGCGTGCATAAAATATACCATCACCATTACATGCCCTGTGTGTTGGCAAGCATCTACATAAACCATACTCACCAGCTACAGGCTGCTGCCTTGGTATTATCCCAGAGGGACCTACATAAGAGGGTGAGAGATGCAATGTCAGCGGCCACACCTGTGGCAGTGTTACAGGGTGGGTGCAGTAATACAAAACATCAATGGTACATTTCCACAGTACTACCACATCTGGACATCTGTTTATCACTACTATGCAGCAGCACAATATATCTATGACATGTCAGATATGCATGATCTACCTGTACCTATGCAGATGTATACACAACAATGGACTACTGATGTGCTCTGTTTCCTTACCTGCAGGGTCCTCGGCTGGTGTGTGGGTGACACCCACCTCCACAAAAGTGTCTGGCGGTTGGTGGCCTTCCAGATGGGCATATGCCATGAGGCTGGCCAGGAGCTCCTCCACACATCAGGGGGAATGGATGGCATGGCCCCCCTGTGGTGAGGTGATCCCCTGGACTGCCGCAGCATGCAGATGGGCATTACGAAGCAGGTTAGTACAATGATGCCGGACCTGCTCATAACTGCGGTTGTGCAGTCTGAGATCATTGACCCTGTGGATTAGGTCATTTCACAGGGCGGTCTGCTCCTGCTGGTCATGGGCAGCCCTGCCAAACAGCACTGGGTAGTGCTGGATTAAGTGTCTGATGAGCACGTCATTCTCAACTGCCGAATAGGTAGGCAAGCATGCATGTGACATCTTGGCTGAAAGACATAAAGATGGAAAGAGGTCTGAGCAACTCATACAGCAAGGTTACTGCAGTTTGTAATACACATGTCTGTCACCTCCCCACCATATCAGCTTCAACAAACTGTACACACAACTCATTAGGTATGGATACAGCTTACCTACCAGTGGGACAGATATTGTATTGTACCACACTTTCTGCTATGTGATTGTAGCTATGCTCCCTGTGTGGACACTATCATTGCTGGCCTATTACAGAGTATTCACCTGCATGCCACTGTCAGAGCCACTATGGTTCCATATATGCCTGTGGTATGGCTGCTTTGTGATTGCTGCACATCTGACATTCTGTGTTATTGGGGATATGTATGCATGCTGTTGGACATGTTCTGGGATTGTGTAGATTATGACTACCAACCTATGTTCTATAACAGTGACACAATAACATGTATATGTACTATTGGCCAGCAGAACCACCTCTACAAACCCATCTACCCATGTTACCTGGCGGCATCACATGTGTCCCAATCTGGGGCCTCTTCTTGTACTGGTCCAGCAATACCATCAGGTGGAACCAACCCAGGGGATGTTGTCTCCCCCTGGGGGCACACACAGACATGTTCCTGTCCCCTGAGGTCAGGTCCAGGGTCTGTTCCATACCGGGCTCCACAGACACATGTGGGATGTGTTACATCACTCTGAGGCACCCAGTATATATTCTTAGGGCTGACATGCTCCTCCTGCTCACCCTCCAGGCCAGACACCTTCAGGTCATGGACTGCTGTTGTGAGTAGCAGTGGATGGGAGGCTTGCTCCCATTGTGTCCATAATGGGGCCCATGGAGCATCCACATCACAGACCACATGCACCATCCAGGGTGTTTTCCCACCACATGTGTCACATACCACCCCTGTAGACTGTCCTCTATATATACCTACCCTGACCATCTCCACAACTATACCTGCCATACTTCCCATATTCCCATTCCATACTTCACAGACGAGGGCAATGTGGTCCCAACAAGGGATTAACATGTGACACACTTGTCCATGTTGCACACACTGCCAGCTGTAGATATCTGTGTGTATTGCTATGTGTGTTGTTGCCTCAAACATAGCATGCATGACTGTGGTAGTAATATAGGGGACATGTATTTACATACATATATGTTTGTATGTGTGTTTGTATATATGTCTACACATGGGTATCTGTATATTTGTGGGCATACATGCTGATATATATCTATATATCTATCTATATATATATATATATATATATATATATATATATATATATATATGTATATATATATATATATATATATATATATATGTATATATATGTATGTATATATATATATATATATATATATATATATATATATATATATATATATTATATATATATTATAGATATGTATATATGTACACATATGCAAACCTATATGTGGGATACATTCAGACATCAGGTCCACAATCTCACAACACCTTCCTGCACAGCTACACTGTTCTGCCTTGCTATGACATAGACAGGTGCCACATATGGACATGGCCTGACATTAGGGGGGTATATGTATGACCATATTGCAGGTAACCCTATTATACACCTATGGCATTCCTGCATGCTACATTGCAGATTAACCCGAGTATCCTGCAAAGGGTGAGCTGTGAATCCCACATGTCCATCATAATGGCATTACTTCCACCACCAGCTATTGGCCACATAACATACATACTTCCCATTACACAACACACACTATGATGGCTTACATCTTGTCAGTCAGTGCTGATCTGCACTGGTGATGGCTACGGCCCACTACCCACAGGGACAGACACTATTGTCCATAGCAGTTGTTCAGTTGAACATTATTACAACAACACCTGATGGCATATATAAATCATTCCACATCATCTATCCCATTATTATGGACCAGGTACTACATTCAATTACATGCATATATACTTCACATACCTGTTGTGGGAATGATGTCAGTTCTGGATGGTTTGCTGGATGTTAGAATAGTTTGTTCTTCCTTTGGCCTTTACTTTGCCTTTGCCTTAAGCTTTTTGTTTTTGTTTTTATTTTTTCTTGCTTTTATTCTCTTTCTCTTTCTCTCTCTCCAGTAAGTGGATTGAGCTGCTTTGAATAGATTGCAGCATGGCTTTAGTAGGTGGTGCACATGATCAGATGATGGCCTCTGCACCAGTCAGTGTCCTCCACTTGCTAACTGCATGCAGCTTGCTGTGTAGTACTTCCAGTTACCACTGTCATTGCAACCACCTACTATAAATCCCTACATTATGTGGGCATGGTCCCCTTACCTTTCCTGTGTGATCGACATCATTCCTGTGTGTGGGCATCAGTGTTACAGACAGCAGGTAACAATACCTCTTACAGGAGAACCTGCACACTCAGGCCAGCTACATATTTGTAGGAGGTTCTGGAACTACAGACAGAGTGTGAGTAGAGTTGTGGTATGCTTTGTATAGTACTGGTGTTACAGGGTTTGTGTGTACATACTAGTTTACATTGGAATGCAGTCTGTCTGCATAGCTCTCAACTGTGGGCCTATCCTCTTGATGGCCAGAGGTGTGCCTATTATGTTTTGTCGGTCCACCACACAGGTCCTGCGTCAGATATTTCAGTGGCAGAGTGTGTGTGTTGAGTGCTGTCAGTACAGGACTACATCCATTTATGTTTCTAACCTCAAATTCCTGACTAAGGGTATGTTGCAACACTTTTCCACATATGGGCCTGTGTTCCAGCCTCTGTCCTTCAGCTACATACCAGGCTTTGCACCTATAACATGCTGTCAGGGGTTGTTCTGTAGTGGGCTGTGAGTATGTCATGATGCCATTTCTGCCATCAGTCCATTGCTGTTGTGTCCCCCACACATATGGTGGGGTTGGGGCTATATATGTGTGGGATTCACCTACGCAATACATGTGTGCCCTTATGCACTCCAGAGGCCAGTGTATGCAACAGTGGTATATGGACCTGTATTATTGAGTCTATGGGGGGATGCACCATAACTAACCTAGGCTGTTACAACATGTGGGGGTATCAAGAGTAAACTGCCTTAAGGTATCTGGATGTACATTACCATACAATCCTCCTTGGGTAAATGCAGGCCTACAGCCTCCTGCCATAGTTCTGTTCTGTTTGTCAGTGTGCTTGTGGTGGTTTCAGTTATGCCTTGTTATGTAACAGTTACATCCCATTGTGTCAACTGAGGTCTTTAATCCCTAGGAATTGTGTACAGAGTGTAGATAGAGGCTGTTGAACTATACATCTGCATTACTTACTGTTGATTGTTTGGTATCCTGTGGCCCAGTCTGTCTTTACTATTGTACTACTTGAAGGGCTCGGCCTGGACAGCAACACCTGTAAACCTTTCCAGACTACTGTATTATATAACTGTTTCACAGTTGTATCACTCTGTTTATATGGATGTCAGTGTCTAAATAGCTATATGACTTGGCATATACAACTGTAATAGTACACTAATAAAGCTTTCCCATGTATGCAAACCTGTGTGTGGTGTTATATCCTTCAACCTCTCTGTGGGTATATGTTGCAGGCAATGATTGTCATTTGTATGGGTGGCTCATACAGTGTCCGATTGGTAAGGTGGTAACTGTAGGCATAGTGGCTGTTCCATATTGTGTGCACCTTCCACATATGTATCTTACTATACATATGTCTGTGTGTGTATGTGTAGTTAAATATATATCTATATCTATATATACATGTATATATATATATATATATATATCTGTATCTGCATATATGTGTCTGTGTATACGTATCCTAGGGGTGTTGATTGCTTCCACATTGTACATTCCCTATGGGAGCCGGGTTGTACTGCATGATATGTTACTGATACCAGGCTGACATCATACAAGTGGGCTGGAGTACTGTTAACATCTTGTGCCCATGTTATGTCATGTCCTGGTTATGGGATCTGCAACAGTTGATAGAGTATTGCAGGGCAGACATGTTTGGCTGGGGGGGTACCTATTCATACAAGATGTATGTTGTTTGAGGCCTCTCAACTATTAATGGTGCATGTGGACATATATGTTTTTGTTATGTTCCCATTTTTATCTACAGATATATGTCCGTATATAACTATATAGATATATATATCTGCGTACATACATATAAATTGCTGTATATATATATATATATATATATATATATATATATATATATATATATATATATATATATATATAGATGTATGCATATGTTTATATATATATATATATATATATATATATATATATATATATATATATATATATATAGAAGTAGACATCTATATCTATATGTATGCATATATATATATATATATATATATATATATATATATATATTTATCTATATATATATATATATATATATATATATATATATATATATATATATATATATATATATATACATATAGATATATCTATCTAGATATTAATATATATATATATATATATACACACACACACACACACACACACACACACACACACACACACACACACACACACACACACACACACACACACACACACACACATACATCTACATGTTGAAATGCATTCCCTGTACTGTTGAATGACTGAGCTGGATGATATGTTTGTGAAAACATCAGGGTTATGTATATCTGACATAGCTTAGTGATAAATCACTTTGGCTATGATGTGCAGGATCCTGGATTTGAGCCTTGCAGAGGCTGTTTATTTTGTTGCTGGGTAGAACAGGGGCCGTTGGATACAAAGTTATTAAGGCACTTTTAAGCAATTGTAAGTGGGTTTACATGAGTTTGCACAGAGGTAAGCACTGCTAACTTCTGGTTACTGTTTCTTATACTCAGTTAGTTTCTAAGTTGCTTAACCTGTGTAGGCATTGCTTACCCTCGTGCAAACAGGCTTAAACCTGCTTACTGCTGCTTAAAAGTGCTTACTCCCACTTACCCCTGTGCTAATTTCTTTAAAAGAAAAGTAAACAGGGTTGATAGGAAAGTGGGGAAAAGGGGCACAAAGAGGGAAATGCAGTAGGGAAAATAGCTAGGAATGTGCAGGAAGGGTGTAGGGAAGGTCCATAGCTGCCCATTTCTTCTACAGCAACAGCTGTTAATATACACTGAATGTGGAGGAAGATTTGGACACTGAAACCCCTGAGAGAGGGGTGAGGACAACAGTAATATGTTGTGTTGCCAATTAGACCAGATTACATGTGTTTAGTGGACATGTGTGTGAAATGGACAGCTATGTATGAGGTGAGATTTTTTTTTGGGGTAACAAATTGGCCTTTTTTATCAGGTGAGAGTTTGATGTTGGGGAGGGATAGTAGGTATACTGGGGAAGTAGGTTGTGTGGGTTAACAGACAAGACTAAACAGATGCATACATGGGCGGTATATGACATGTGGGGGGTAAACACCTTGATGGGGAGGTGTGTTGGGAAATTGGAAGCCCATGAGCCCCCTAGTAGAAACAGTGGGACTGAGATCCCCAACCATGGGCAGTCACCACTGCACCTTCACATCCCTGAAGGTGGCTGTGCTGGAGGCTGAGTCGCAGAGCCAGGCTGACCCACTAGTTGTGACACATGGCCCATGAGCTGGCATAGCAGATCTCCAACCTCCCTGCAGAGCTCACTACGCACCACAACCTGGACCTGACGACGGGTGACAGGTTCCTGTCTGTGCCCGCTCCCAGAGGGGATGAGCCCCATCCCCTGAGGCAGTTCCACCTGAAGGTGGTGCAGGACCAACAGATGAGGAGGTCCGGGTTGGGCCCCAGACATGCTTATGCCCGGTGTGATGGCCAGCTGAAGTGGGACAGGTGGGACAGGTGGGTCTGTTAGGACCAGCCTTCCCAAATGTTCCATAGTGTTTAGGTGTTATCATCATATGTGGTTTAGTAATAGTCAACACATTCCAGGGTTAGGTATAACAGCATGGATAGATATTCTCATTAACCCAGACACCAGATATGGAACAGTTGCATAACAAACAGAACACATGCATATATGGGACCACAGTGGAAATAACAACAGCATGCAGGTACATTGATGGCACCATGCCACCAATGTTGGAATAATTCAGTATAGCGCATGCATGGGAACAGTTAAAATATTTATCAAACAATTGGCCATTATCAGAACATAGGTGTCATTACATACCAGTCGGGGTGGGTTTGTTGATTATTGTTGGAGATATGGTGTGGGGAACAGAAAGATGTCAATTAACAACTAGTATATACCTGTAGTCCACATTACTTTCCTAGTCAGTGCTGTTATCTGTACCTTACAAGTATTACTACACTATCCTATAGCCTTAGTTTGGACAGTGATATGGCTGTCATCATCATTATACATGAACTGGTTTTATCTGCAGTATACACCTCTTACCTGGT
This sequence comes from Protopterus annectens, assembly GCF_019279795.1. Classification (NCBI taxonomy): domain Eukaryota; kingdom Metazoa; phylum Chordata; order Ceratodontiformes; family Protopteridae; genus Protopterus; species Protopterus annectens. The sequence goes on from NC_056743.1 coordinate 1,161,265,000, forward strand.
ATACCTGGGAAGGGAATGTTTGTTAACACTAACTAACTGTTTCTGCATATATTCCTAGATTCCAGGTTGATGTTGTGCACATAGCTATCCAACTCTTTCTGCATAGACTCTGGCCATGTGTTGACCACATGCAGGTGTACCAGGACATATCTAGACTATTGCCCTCTTCAACCTTTACTGACTTACCACTCACATATACATGCTTTTATGTAGCACAGTGTGGGTGACAGTCATCACTGATACTTTATTATTCAGAGCAACTGCAATGCTCACAATTCCATACAATACCAAAGTAAACAATACCAGTACAGGGTATCAATGTTTTTATTTCTCGGCACAGTTTTTGTATCCGACATACCTGTGGGAGCAATGTTTGTTAGCACTGCCTGAATGTTGTCACACAAAATTCCAGATTACACATTAGTATTATGCACATACATCTCACTCTGTTGCTGTACATACTCTAGTCACAGCATGACAACATGGGAGTGTAGATAGGACATACTTGGCTTATTACTTTCATAACAGTTTTGCGAGTTGCTAGAGTGACAGGTTTGTTCTCATAGATGTGTGACAATCAATTGAATTCTCTGTTTGCTGCCTAAACATCTGGGATCATCCCACAGACTTCCCAGGGGGACAGGGCGACACGCAGCAGATATGGGCCCATATACTGGACATTCTGGTCCTATCTGTACAGTTGTGGGGTATGATTCTGTATGCAACCTACTTCTACTCCCAGGATTCAGACCATGGCTGTGTCTGCTACAACTTAAACATTGTCCATCAGAGTTGTGTGTTGTATATAGATATTGCAATATATCTCCTATCCGCTTACTGTCATATAATTCTCCTGTGGGTTTGCATTCTGATCTTGTATTACAACACTTTTATGCAGGATTTCCTAGACCGTTATATTTTGTAGGACAGTGTGGGTGACAGTGCTGAGTAATACCTTATTATTTAGAGCAACTGCATCAGTCACAATGCCATACAATACCAAAGTAAACATTACCAGTGCAGGATATCATTCTTGTATTTCTGGGCACAGTGTTGGTATTTGACAGACCTGTGGGAGGAATGTTTGGTAGCACTACCTAAATGTTGCTACACACAGTACCAGATTCAACCTTTTTTTATTATGCACATACATCTCACTCTGTTACTGTACACACTCTGGTCACAGCTTGGCAACATGGGGGTGTAAATGGAACATACCTGGCTTCTTACTCTCATAAGGGTTTGGGGAGTTGCTAGTGTGCCAGCTTTGTTCTCATAGATGTGTCAGTCAGTTTCATTTCCTGTTTGCTGCCTGTACATCTGGGATCATCCCACTGATTTCTCAGGAGGACAGGTTGACAGGCAACAGATATAGACCACTTTACTGGACATTCTGGACATATCTGTGCAGTTGTGGGGTATGATTCTGTATGCAGACTACTATCACTGCCAGGATTCAAACCATGGCTGTGTGTGCTAAAAAGACAGTAGTTCACATCTCAGTCACATGTGCTATTTGGGTTTTGTTGTCTGCCTTTCCCCTGTTTTCTGTCTATGTGTCTCTCAGTTGTACTAAATGGCCTCTGGGGATTATAGCAGTCATATACAGGCATTCCTGCATATTCTATTTATGGTGCACAGTGTAGGTAACAGTGCTTAATACAACAGTACTATTACATGATTGCAAATCTACATTACCATATGATATCAGAGTATACACATGCAGTCCAGCAGTTAGACCATTACTGTCAGGCTATTACACTTTTATTTACATACAAACTATATGAGACTCTTCCTGCCATATTCTCTGGTGTATGCAGTACTTGTCTTAAACAATACAGGTTTTATACAGGCAATTAATGTACTAATACTTTTAGATTTATTTCCGATGACAGTACATGGGGGAGTATTACTGACCTGCCTCGCATTGCAACCTCCCCAGGCGATTTTCATGGGCCTCCTGGTTCATGGCCCACTCACTTGCAGCTGTGGAGAACATAAGAGGAATATTTAGCCATACCTATCCATGATATACATGAGCTGGCAATTATTACACACATATTGGGTGATACTTACACACAGCTGGGACATCCCTTGCCATTCTAGCCTCTTGGAGCCACTGCTCCAAGAGGTCTCAATTATGCCGCTTCAGGTTGGCATAGTGATGCCTGACATGCTCACCAGTTTGGGGTATGCCAGTGGCACTGGTGAGGTCATGGGTGAGATGGTCCCAGGCTTTCGCTTTATATTGAGAACCCTGATACTGGCCCTGCAGCAGTCTCTGCTCATGGTCTTTGACAAGGAATCCTGACATGACTCTGGACTCCTGGATGCACCAGCACTGCACCCAAAAGCACACTCCATCTCCCCTACCTGACATGGTGCCTTTAAGGGGAAGCTAAAACTGTTTATAAGATGTATTCCCACCTGTTGGGTTTAAGTAGGGCTGATTTTCCATACTTTACTGTGATTGGACAGTTTTGAAAAGGCTAGGCTATGGGCAAACCTGCTTACTTAAGGTTGGCATTGTTTAAAGGGGTATTACACCGGGCACATTGAGTTAACTGGCCTACACATTGCTTACACCTCCTAAGCTGGCCTGTGCAATGCTTAGTGTTGCTTACATTAGACTTTGCATTATATTTTATTTTTGGCATTGATTTATTATTCATTACATCTTATATATCTGCCTGGTATTCATGATTCATGCATACGTAGACTGTATGGGGTCCTTCTGTATTATTAGGGACTTCAACACTCTATTACAATTAAACCTCACATCTGGGCTTACTGCTGTACTCCAGTTTACATATTTATGTTATGTAGTGGGTTATGGAACATATGACTATATACTGATTCCTTTCACAAGTTCTGTTTGATTTTACTATACTGAGGACTTGTTTGGTGATACCTCATTCATCTGTACTGCTGTGATGGCTTGGTGGTTGAATATGGTGACTATAGGGTCCTGGGTTCAAGACCTGCCAGACTGTTTATTTTGTTGCTGGGCAGAACAAGTGCCATTGGATACAGAGTGATTAAGGCACTTTTGAGCAGTTGCAAGTGTGTTTGCTGGGTTTGCACGCGGGTGAGCTATGCTTACTCGTTAAATATACTTACAGAAAGTTAGCTTCAAAATTTCTTAACCTGTGTGCGCATTGCTTACCCCTGTGCAAATGGGCTTAAACTCACTTACTAGTGCTGAAATATGCTTACTGCTACTTATCGGTGCTTGCACTTGCTTACTAGTGCTTACTCCTGCTTACAATTACACTGATTTCAGCAGTAATATCTAATGGTTGTTCGGAAGGTGGGGGATTTGAAAGCTGTATGGAGTTGTCATTCATTACACAGTTTACCTTCCATTTATATCCATGATTCCTGTGTACATATACTGTATGGGACACGTGTGCTTATCTGGGGACTTTGCAACATTATGGCACTGACACCTCACATGTGCATTTAATGCCATACTCCAGTTCACAATTAAATGTTATTTAGTAGGTTATACCTCAAAAAATGTTCATAAACTCATTTCACATGGAAAATGGAATGTGCTGCAGTGGGACGAACTGGGAATGCCTGCTAGTAAAGTGAATGTTCTGCCCACTACACTATTTCTATGCTGCTTCATTTGCATATATCTTCCTTGTTATCCTCTTCAGCCATTTAAGCTGCTTTAACCATAGCTAAATGATGGGCACACCCGTGCACCTACGGTTAGCTTTAATCGGATTTTTAATAAAGAAAAAGGTTTGTTCTTTTATTTGTATTTACTTGCTGTTGTACATGAGGGGGGATGTTGGTGGGGATATTTGGGCACCTATGAGAGGCCTTGCTCATTTCTTAGACCTTTATATTGTTCTGCATTGTGAGGGTGTGTTTATTCTGAGAGCTCTGCTCTCAGACATGTCCCCTGCACTCCTACACCCTCTGTGTAAGATTAGGAGCTCAGGCAGTGCGCCTCATTAATATGCATGGTGCGCTGCCGTCCTGCTCCTAAATGGATGCTTCCGTGCAGGACTAAGCTAGTCCTGAATGGAAGATTAGTAAATCTGGGGGAAAGGGTTTAGTTTACTTAGCTAAATGCCAGACATGTCAGTGTTTTTATAATGGTAAAATACCTAAGAGTTTAAAAGACAGAATTTCTGAGCATACATATGATATAAAAAGAGGGATTGTCCACAATGCATTAACTAAGCACAATAAGGAGTTTCCTGGACATAATTTTCTAATTTTTAAGGATAGAAACATTGGATAAGAAGCCCAGTGGTGGCCCTGGTGATCTATGGTTGGACTACCAGCATTTATGGTGGTAGTTTGCTACAGAAGCTATTCAGCTGCCCAATTTTAAATGCTAATCTATCAATTGATTGTATTTTAAAACTTATTACCACTGGATGTTTATAAAATGTTTGCTTTTATTGAGTATTGCTTTGGTTTGAAATAACAGTGACTTGTGCTGGCAATTTGTTGCATTTAACTCTTTTGAATATGGTCTCTATTGGCAGGGAACAGGACATTTCATTCTACAGGAAGTGGTTTATTGGTTACTTTGAGCAGGTGGTGTGTTTTAGAATGTTTCAAATTGCCTTGCATTTTAACCTTGATCATTATGATGGAGTCTCTGATAAGTAGGGATGAAAACACTTAATAAAATTAATACTTTACTGCTGAACTTGGGTATGGTTTCATGTGGTACCTTTTGAACTTAGATGTTTATTTTTGGTATTTTAGAGGTGGTATAACTGTGTGATCTCGCAAGGCAGCCCTATGGAATGTCTCTTTTCTGCATGGCATGATAAAGAGAGGACATATACCATATATATGTCTTCAAGGCACAGTACGATTCTGCAAGATTAAAGTCCTTCCAGGCATTGGTAGTACAAAGTTCATATCCCCTCAGTAAGGTCACACACAACATCTATGCTTAACAAGTAGTAGTCATACCAAACTACATATGCATAATCATCTTCCCAGCTGGGGGAAAGGATGGCAATGTTTCAGTATGGATCCCACTATTCTGCACATTCTAGACATGATATTGAAGTCTCTTAATACTGGTGTTCATTTAGCTCAGGTGGTATGCATTTGGATGTGACACTGTTGTCAAAATAGGTATAGTGCATAAAATGCCAAGGCATGGAAAATTCCTGTGCCACCTCTATCAAGTCTTTGTATGGTGTTTATTGCCAGTAGTGATGCTAAAGTCTGCACTGATATTGGCTTTCCCCTTTTCTTCTGCACTTCCATGTTCCCACATATGCCACACATTTGTTGTGATGGTTTTTTTGAGGTGGTTCAGCTGCTTATCCCTATGTAGGCAATCATATAGCAGAAACAGTTAGAAATGGTGCAGTTGTCATCTTCATTGAATCCTTGGTATTAACAAGGACTGCTACATTGGTTTTCTGCCAAGCCTGTTGACTGTTACTGCCAAGTTCCAATCCTTTGCAAGCATTACTCATAGCATCAAAGTATACATTTGTGCATTTGTTGATTGTGTTGTTACACAGCATTGTTAAGAACAGTGCGGGAGGTTTTAATTATGTTCCACTAAATAGCATATGTCTTTATCATCTACAGACTGCGCACAGTCATTAATTACATACAGGTTCTCACCTGAGTAGCACCCATTTCTGCATCCTCAGGACTTGACGTTGAATGACTTACCACCATGTTGTGGAATATTCACGTAGAGAAGGTACTCGAAAGTTTGCTTCTCAAATGTGCCAGTTGTAAATGACAAAGTCGATCATGCTGCTGGTGTTGATAAAACTATCTTTAAAAACCCTGCAATCTAAAGAACAACTAATTGCACAGACATGAAGAATGGCATGCAGCTCCTTACAATTTCACATAAATGTGTGACTTTGGTGAAGTATACTCAGAACAGCTGTGCACTTTCCTGGATTTTTTTCATCAGTTTTATTTATACTTATGCCTTGCATATCTGAAAATGAAAGACAAACAGTTTTGTCAAGAAGACAGATTGCTTTCAAATCTATGACCACTTTCTCCTTCAGTTTGCTTTAAGCTCTATATATGTTCTTTTCGTCTTCAAATGTGTCATGTAAGATGCAGGGAGCATTCCACTAAGAATGTAGAACATTATGATCAAAGGTTCATGAATGTCCATTCATGTTTTTGTGTGGATGTATCCACTCACATCCCCTGCTACTTAAAATAACATTTGAGATTAATCTTACTTTGAGGAAATGTAAATCCTTGTCTGACAATAATCAAATACTTGCCTTTGTCTTTCTTGCACAAATCCAGGGAAGAGAAAATTGTTCTGAAACAGTGTTCTACTGAGCCCATTGTGAACAGTTATGTTTTAGAAGAAGCCATGACTCCCTTATCAAAGATGCCCTAGAATATTTCAACTTTCAGCTCTTCATCTGAGCAATTTCTGTATATCCAAATGTAACTGTTACTCAGAGAAGAAACTTCCTCAAATTAAGCCATAAATGCATATGTTTAGAGTTGTATGCTACACATGGTTATTAATTTTTTTCTAATATATGCCATTCTCCTGCATACTTGGAAATTCAGCTTTTCGTTAGATCATGTTAATATATTAATATATATTTTCTAATTCTTTTACAATAAAGAACTGATACTGCAGGGTATTACAGATACAACATTTGCAACTTTTTTTGCATATAACTGCATAATTTCTGCAGATATGCAAGGTAAGTAATCATTCATTCTGCATGCCTACCAGGAAAAATTGTTAAAGTGCTGACAGTTGGATTGCTACTGATGTGCATTTAGTAAATATGTGTGCAGACAGGCATCCTGCTAAGCCATTGTCACACAGGCTTACAAAAATGGTCATGAAATAGCAAATGTATCTTTTCTTAGAGATTGGGAGTTAACTTTCACAAGTAGATGAATGCCCATCATGCTTATTGACAAACAGAGCTTAGTTAACCAAGCATAGAATTTTGTCTGAATCTGATCATGTGTAGATGTAAACTACAAAAATTTTGAGTGACAGGGAGTACATGTTTTGTCCTCAGATAAGTTTTCTTCACTTGGACAAAAATCAGAGTGAGTTGCCATGTATCCTTGCCATAACTGCAGATACAGCACAGAGGTAAAATTGTTCCAAGAAATGATTCAGGAAAGGTGTATTAAACACACCTCTCACATCGAAACCCTGTGATAACATGCTTTTTCAGTATACGCGTCATGTCCAGTCATCCAGATATATAAAAGGCAGGCATCAGATTGGCTTTAGAGAGAGACTAGCCTTATCTGATCGCCTGTTGCTGCCACATTGCTGCCTTTCTGCATCTTTATAACTGCGTAGCATAGAGCTAAAAATGTCTGAGTCAAGCGTTCCTGAGAGACATAGTGAGCTTAGCAGTTCTTCATATACCTTAGGTTCCAAAACTAAGACGACATATAGTCTGGGGTCTTCATCAGGGACAGGGTTAAACTCCACACCTGCAGGGTCAGGAGGTACAAAAGATATCGCTTCTGGTGTTGGAATGCTGGAAAGCTTTTCTGGGTCAGCTAGTGGCTCTGGTGGGTCAATTCTTTCTGACCTTGTTGGGGCTAGATATGGTGCGGGTAACTATTGTGATGGTGCTGCTGCTGGCTTTGATAGTGGCATTGGACTTGGTGCCAGATGTAGTGGTGGTGGTGCAGGATATCCACCCATCACTAATGCAACAATGGATAATAGACTGCTAGCTTCCCTGGACCTCACCATAGATCCAAAGATTGAACAGATCTGCACCCAGGAGAAGAATGAAATCAAAATCGTTAACAATAAATTTCCATGTTTTAATGACAACGTAAGTGCATATCTGAATGTATTTCTATTAAATAAATAAGTGCATATTGCTTATTATTTATAACAACAAAACTGTTAGTACTTCTTCGCAATGCCAGAAGGATTTTAATGTGAACATATTTCAGTGATTATTCCATTTAAAATGTATAGTTTTACTTGTGAGAAATTATTTTAGTTCATTTTTATCTAAATAACTAAAAACAATGATTTGTACATTCCATTAAATGAGAAATTCTTAACAAAAGAGGTTGCCAGAGAGTTTATGAAAATAATTTTCTACTGTACCATGAACATGAGGTTTTCTGTACTAGTCTAATATACATGGAAATCAAATAAGGTCACATGAGGTTTTCATGTAACATGAAAAATAATGTTTCCTCATTCAAGTCTTATTATATCATGAAAAGCAAATCAGTGAAAATAAGGTTTCCCCGTAATATATGAATTATATTTTCCTGTACATGTATTACAGTATAAAAAAGCAGAATGGGAAGTTTGTGGGCCCTCTACTATAAATGCTGTTAACAGTTTGTTATTATTGCTGTGATGAAATCGGAGATGAGAAGGACAACATCAATATGAAATCTTGCTTGGGTTATTATACCTAGTGTGAATTACTTCAAAAGTGACTATGACACAAGATAGTTGAGGGCATAAATACCAACTGATGAGAAACAATCGGAAACAGCACAGCATCTAGGAGGAAGTGGAGAACTTTGAATTTTCTTTTATGATCTGTTTTTAAGTCCTGCAGCTTCCATTTGCATGCTGTGTAATCCAGAGACATGCAGAATAACAATTAGAGATGGCGAGTCATTTCTAAACAATCAATATTTGTGGACAATGTGTCATATGTTGCAAGTAAAGAAAGCATAAATGTATATGTGCATATACCTTGTACAATGAAAGCATTACAATCTAACTTTTGCTTTTTTTACCTTATTTCACTGTACATAAGTGAATAATGGCAAACTGCTTAGTGGTACATGGTGCTACCTAAATATCCAGCAGATAGGAGAAGGCAGAAAGGCATTTAGGTACATAGTAATCTAATTTGATTGTAAAGTGCCTTATCAGAAACATAGGAACTGGTATCACTCATGGTCAAGTGAATAAATCTATCAATGAAGCAGAAAGGGTAACTGCCTAACAAATTACCTGAAAAGACACTACAGTTTATGGAACTATCGTGTAGAGGTTATTTATATATATACATTATAAAGTGTGTTTTAGTGCTGGATACATCTGTAGGGACTATATTCTTATTATATATTATATTTATGATTCTCCATTTGTGCTGTATAACTGTAGAAGTCTATTTCATCACTCCAATTGTAGTTAAAACTAGTAACTGTTTATATATCCTCCATGTTCATTCCAATATTTTGAATCTTTGCCTCCTTCACATACCTCTCTGAATGCCTGTTGTATTACTTTTCATGCTGATTTTCAGTGGGTTGTTCAGCACTGTTTACTATATTAATTTAACAGCGTACATGTAAGTAACTGCAATATCTCTCTTTCTTATCTCTGGTCCTGATACAGCCAGTCACCTCTTCACATTTCCATAGCAGAGAAAAAGGAGGTTAAAATATGACTGAGAAAGAAAAACTGTATGGCCAAAAGTTGTTCATAAATAAATAGCATTTTGCAGGAGATGGTCAAACTGTGAAACAAAAGAAATAAGAGAATTCACAGTTGTAAAGTGAATATAATTTTATAGTAAGCTCTGTAATACTTAATTTGATTTGTTTGAAGTCTTATTATACAGTACTGAACAATCTAGCTATCCACTGTGATGACCTTTTCCTCTAGAACCAGGCAAGTATATTTCCTATATTAAATACCATCTTTTAATCTGTTTGCTCATCTCCAAATGGTGAATCTCCATTTAACGTAATGTGATTTTCAAAGATTTTATCTGAAGTAGAGGCTTACTTGCTGAAAGGGAAGATTATTGTTTTTGTTCTGTGGTTATCAGGAGCTACATTGAGAGGTAATGGAGTACTCTTTTCTTTCAGGCAAGTGATCTCGAACAAAGTAACAAAATGTCGGAGACCAAACTGGCTTTGCAGCAGCAGCCACAGCAGCAGGGAGGAGGCAGTGACCATCTTAAATCCTTATTTCAGGCTTTCATTAAAATCTTTCGGAAAAAGCTGGAAAACATCAGTTCTGAAAAAGGCACATTGAATTCGGAGCTACCCAACATGGAAAATTTAGTTGATTTCAAAACAAAGTGAGTATAAATTTACCAATTTACTGTCTCAAGCAGAATTATTCTTTATTTTTTTCTCTTGTACCTCATCCTACCTGCTTGGTCTCATGTGCCACACATCCATACTTGGTGTACCACCCAACCATCCTTGTATCATTCCAGACTACGCCAGTATTGTGGGGTCAGTTATGGATCCTAATCATGTCCTGAGAGCTTAGATATCTGTGCTTCCATGGGGGAGTCTTTGTTATATATACTCTACCCACTCTCTTTCTCTGCCCCTACAGTCTCATCAAATGTTTCCCTTTGCAAACACTCCTTGCCTTAGGGGCATCACTGATGAGCACCTTCCCACGCAGGATGGGCATATCCATACCTTCCTGCTTCTCCACAGTTACCTGAACCACTAGTTGAACCCAGGTCTCTTGGGCTGTAGTCAGGGCATTAACCCTATATGCCACAGAATTGGCTTTATTTAAAAGTTTTTTGTGGTTTCTTCTGTAACTGTGTATAGTATAATGTGATATGGTATGTTGCAATATCTGGCTTTTTAAAAACAAAATAGGTGATAAAAAGGATTGCATTCCTTGTCATTAGTGAAACACGTAGGTAGTCCAGTGTAGTTAAAAGTCACGCTGTGATAAACAGAAACGTCAATGGAAAAGCCAAAGTGAGTCATTTGCAGAGTGGATCTCTTCTAAAAGTGGATGGAGGTAGAGCTGAATGAATTGTTCATTGGCATGATTTTTTACAAGAAATATTCTGAAAATGGTTTCTATTTTTTCAGGAACAATACCATAAAAGTACAGTGGGCAGATTTGTGATGGAAAACTAATACAGTTCAAGTGGAGCTATGTATACCAATGTTAGTTTTAGGTGTGGTATCTGAAACAAATCCAAAGAAAAGAAAAAAAAAACAATGCAGTAACAGGTCAAGAAATTATGTAAATTATGTTGATTCCTTAGAGTTACCAGAAAGACAAATGTAATACTAGGTTGGTAGAAATGACTATGTGTTGTACAAGTCACTAAAAGAAAGAAAAATTCTCACTTTTTAGAAAAGTAGCTTTAAAGGTGCTCACCACTGTTTGCCCAGATCTGGTCTCTCCCTAAATATTTTGGAAAATGAATTAGAAAAGGTACATCAAGTACATTGGAAGCATAAGTTACATAATGTATGCCTGCTGGAAGTAATTGTACTAAGCAGTGTTTCATGGATCTAAACAATTAGTGACTTGAGACTAGGTGCTGAATTTGAGATGACGTCAGGTTAGAAACTACAAAAAACAAAATACTGTAATATATTGTGGTAATGGAAACAAATGCATAAGCTGATTGAAAATGTTTTCTTTATTTTCTTTGAAATGTACTTTTTTAAAAAATTGATAATTTTAGCATAAGAAGAGAACGTTATTTTATGACTCATATTATGAAGGCAGGCGTTCCCTTTGTTAACAGATATTCTCACAATTAAAAGCCTCAACAATTTACCAAAGAATAACATTAATTTACAGTAAGGCACATGCATTTCAAAAGTAGAAAACCAAAATATACTACCATGCCTGTAAGTCTGCTATCTCAATAAGAGTCTTAAACAGAATGTTAAATAAAGAAAATGAGTACAATTTAGTTATTTTGGGTGTTGCTGAAATTCTTAGAGGTTGACTTTTAAAAAGCCCATTTCTCATTATTAAGCACATTAAAAGGTAACATTAAAGCTGTGCTTAAACCATTGTGTATGAAATTAATGTGGTTTGGGAACAAACCAATTTGTCCAGGGACATCTTTGGGTGTGGGTCAAAATAATAATGGGAGTTAAGATGGTATTGGAAGAAAGTTAGTGTGGTGGAGATGGAAGGGTTAAATTGGGAAATTAGGAGGGTTGAGAGGAAATGAGATAAGTATAAGAGGGTCTTAAGTGGTTTTCTGTGAGTGTACCTGGGTAAGGGATCAGATTTTGGTGTGAACTTGTTATGGTAAGTGATACATCCAAGACGACCTGTAGGTATTTCAGAGAACAGGTAGGCCTTGGGTTAATAGTGCTATATGGTGGTATTGGGTGAGTGCATTATTTTTATTTCTGGGTGGGAAGATGGGGTATTCTTTGTTGGATAACAGCTTCTTGGATAGTGTGGGGGGGCTGATTGCGTAGTTTTCTTTACTTGTTATATTACAGATGCTTGGAGTGTGGCAAAATGAGGAATTGTGCTTGTGCTGGGAAAGTTTTTTAATCCTACTTTGCTCACTGTAAACGTTTTTTAATCCTACTTTGCTCACTGTAATAGTTTTCTAATTCTTCTTTGCTCAGTGTAACTGTTGTCACCCACTTCTCTTTATTATATTATTGTAGGTAGTGTTACTTAGCCATGCTGTTTCTACAGCTGCTTCTTTTGATTAATTGCAGGTGTGTTTTGTTGGTGGCTGGTTTTCTCATTGGTCAGTTTGTTGCGGTCCCATTTAGTTTTTGTGCTCTAAAGAGAGAAAGAATGAAGGCAGGTCATGTTGGACTGCTAGGTTGTACAGACTCTTCATTTTGTTAATGGTTGTGGGTGTTGTTTCATTTGATGGTTGACTTCTTGTTGGCAGTTGTTCCACTGTGTTGTCATGGTGTGGAGGCCACCCTTAGGTCATCCATGGTGGTTCACTGGTAGCAGTTGTCTCATCGGTTTCCTGGTGCTTGGATGAAAGAAAGGGATGAGAAGTAAGTGTTGTCTGAGGCATTAGTGGTGGTGGTGAATCAGAAAATGTTTGTCGGTATTGGGTTGCTTCCCAGATTGCAGGTAGCATGTTTGTGGGCTGGGAGATGCCTGAAAGTAATGTCCGTTAGCCGCGTATGGGCATAGTGTAGTTAACTGTCAAGAGAGGAAGAATGGTGGTTTTGTTTGGTTCGTTTTGGCTGTTGTACCACTCTGTCTCCTGAGATGCTCATTTCATCAAGCTGTTATGATGTGGGTGGGGGAAAAGCATATTGGTAAAGGTAGAAGGGTACAAAAGAAAATGTAATGAGTAGGGTTCGAGCTGCTTGGCAGTTCAAGGCAGCTTACAATGCCACTGGCTGGAGCATACCGCTCCACTGTCCAGATTTTTGCAAAATGTCCAGATTTTTGCCTTTTATTTTTATCTGTACCTCATAAAATTTGTAGTTTTCTGGAAAATCATTGAGGATTGAAGTCAGTAAATAATACTAAATAATGACAGACAGTTTGAATTTCAGGATTCATATCCTTCAGAAAATATATAATTATGTCAATCCATCATTCTATCAACTTTCAAAGTTTATAGTAGCAATATTTAAAAGCTGTTCCTATTTTTGGACCTTTGTCCTTCTATTTTTCTGGATTTGTCCAGATTTTTTATGCTGTAAGGTTGAGAGGTATGGGATGGAAGTAGCTGCTTAGTTAGGGTAGATGGTTTGGGGTCTGTTAGGAGAAGATTAAAATGCCCCTAGAAGCAGGCAGGTTTTGGCAGTTATAGCTTAATGATTGTTGAGCAGTTATGTTTGGGTGGGGGGGGGGGTTAGTGTAAGGGCTAAGGTTTTCAGCTTATAGATTTAAAGGTACTCGGTTGGTTCTTCCTTTTGGTAGGCTATCATAGGGAGTAATAATGAGGTTAAATTACAAAAAAAAAAAAAAGGTAAAATAAAATTGTAGTGGGGAAGAGAGGACTAATTCTGGGTATAGCAGGGATTTTACAGCGGGTTACTAGTGGGACTGACTATCGTTAAGGGAACATGATGGTTAAGATCTTTACCTCATTGGTATAAGGTACATGGTTTATTTTGACACCCAATTATTGGAGTTTTGCCTGATTGAGTAGTCGGTTTCAGGCTTGTGGGGTGATGTTCCCAAAAGGTGGTATGTTAGGGAATATTCATGATATTCTCATATGGGAATGCAGAGGCAATTTGTTTGTTTTTTTGCCAAAATTGTTAATGTTTTCTTTCTTTTGGCAGATCACAATAACACTACATGGTGAAGTGCAGAGTTTGCATCAGCCCATGGCCCAAGGGAAGTAGAAGCCACAGGTGATGGATGCTGCTGTGATGGATGTTGCAGCTGTTAGAGTGGTGTGCAATGAGGTCACTGATAATGATACACTGTTAGGTGCTCATTTAGCCATGTCAGATTTGGTGCAGTTTGGGAGTAGTGTGGGGACAGGTGTGGATGAGGTACATCAGAGGCAGGGTAAAGCAGGTGATGTAGCTGAAGAAAAAAGAGGTTTGAAGACCCCTTTTTAGTTAAGGGGGACAGTTTCATGAGGAGTCCTTTGGTGGTGAGGAGGGTTTAGGTTTGATTATTGCAAGATGGCTCATCCACAGGTGGGGTGGAATCACAACAGCATGAGGTTGGGTCAGACTTTGGGATCTGGTAGGGTGATTTGTTAGCTAAGCAGGCCAGGGTCAAGGGTGAGGATCTTTTGACCCCATCAGATACCGTTCTTAGTTAGGGGAAAGATCTGGAAGGGGGAGTATGCCAATATTTTGAATTATTTGATGTGGATGGGGTTCAATAGTCCAATGGAATCAGAAACAGCTTGCAGTAAATCTTTTTGGTGGCTTTAGCGGCCTCAGAGCAGAGGAGGAAAATTAGACTGTAGCCAAGGACATGGTACAACTGGGTACTTGGCTTCATTTATTACATGGTGGCTCGGTTGGAGAGGGATGCCACCTTTGGCCTTTCCACTTTTGGCTTATTGTCTCATGATCTGTGAGGCACAGCATCTGTGGTTGGGGAATGCCTGGTTGTGGTATGATCAGAGATTTTATAGGTTCATAGGTTCATAGGCTGGTACTAGGCTATCAGCCCTAGGGCCTATACAAGCCTAGTCATAACAATTCCCTGGCTATTTCTTTCTACACTATTTACTTCCCTGGACCCCTGTCTAGCAGGGTGACTGACGTGATCACCGGGGTGAATTTCCTTTCTCCCATCCAATCATCAAGGTTCCTTTTGAAGAGGACCAAAGAGGCACTCTGCTTGACATGTATGGGCAATCTATTCCAGAGTCTGGGGAGTCTCTGGAGGTGAAAGGCAGTGGATCTGTCACTGCACTGAGATGTGAGGCATCCTGCCATTTGGCTAGCTACTATAGTAGATAGTCTTGGAGCTGTTAGCAGGGGGTTAAGTTAGTGGTGGCTGGGAGAGGGGTATTCAGACCCTTTAATTTGGGGTGTTGATTGTGGGTAGCATGTACATTTTTGCACACCTGTTTGAAGTGTGCTAGTATGTATTCAGCTGTGCATGTGGCAGACAGGAAGACATATTCATTTATTGAGTTTGCAGCAGCCTAGTTTGGGTGGGTTAGCTGTGGGAGATGAAGTAAAATCAGTTATGTGTCTTTGGATGATGTAGTGCAGATCATTTGAGAGTTTATGGACTAGTGGTTGTTGAAGGTAGATATCAAATCAATTATTTGTTTATTACCATTTTCAGAGGAAGAATGGCTGTTGCTAGGCAGGGTAGTTGGGTTTAAGTTATACATTGACAAGGCTATGCTGATGGGATGCTACGTGGCCTCTGCTGCTTTGAATGTTTTTGCACTGCTCTCCATTGCACTTGGCAGTAGGTGGGCTGCCACAGTGTGGTACATTATTTGGATGACTTAAGAGTAGATGAAGGGTTTGACATATCATTGGAAGGTATGCGGGTCTTTTTGGGGATGTGTGAGGATCTGGGTATTCCATTGGCTAGGCAGAAGTTAGATGGCTTGAGCAAGGCTTTGTTTTCTGGGATTGCAGTGGATACAGGCCATTGTTTGTTTTGTTTACCAAATGTGAAGATAACACATTCAAAAGAAAAGATTCAGTGGGGAAATCCAAGGACAAGGTGCAGATTAGGGATGTCCTGGAGCTGTTCAGGCTCCTGAAGTTTGCATGCCGGGCAGTTTATCTGGGATATTTATTTTGTGAGTTTGTGGCCTTTTTGTTGAATGGGGGAAGCAGACATCATTGGGTGAGGGTTAATAACTTGCTTCATGCTGATTTAGTATTGTGGCTGTCTTTTTGGAGCAGTTTAGTGGTATGGCTTTTGGCAGGTGGATTGGGTTCCTCAAGATTAGTTACAATTGTTTACAGATGTGGTAGGAAGTACTGGGAAGAGAGCATACTTTGGGGGGAATGGTTTGTGGCTCACTGGGTGGCAGAATGGAAGGACAATTGGAGGAAGGATATTGTATGTTTGGAGCTAGTTCCAATTTGGCTGGCATTGAAGGTGTAGCAGGAGAAGTTGTGGGGGAAAAGGATTAATTTTCATTCAGACAATATGGCAGCAGTACAAGCTGCAGGTATTCTTAGACAAGGTGTGTCAGGTTGGGGTGGAAGGATCAAATGCTTGCTACAGGGAATCCTTGGTAGCTTTTAAAAGGAAGGTGTATGGTAGAGCATTGCAAGATTTTGTTAAATTAGTCTGGCAGCTGCCAGAGAAGGAAGGAGTTTGTTGGGAAGGATCATTGCTGGGATACTTGATTAAGGCTTGGGAACAAGGTAAGGCAGTTTAGTCAGTCAAGATGGACTTAGTTGCAATTAGTGCAGTTGCACAGGCAGCTGGGTTATGTGACGTTACTAAATCTTGGACTGTGTTTTGTATGTTGAAGGGTTGGGGTAGGCTATTGACAAGACAGGTTTTGAAGGTTTTGTTGCGGGGAATAGTGTTGGTAAATGGAGATTCATTGGACTATTCTTTATGTGTGACATTTGCTTTATGGATAAATTATGGATCTGTTGGGATGTCAGAGTTGGTTTGTTTGCGAGTTTGGTGGGATGTTTCAGTGTTTTTTCATTCTATGTGTATTAGGTTGTGTAGATCTAAAACAGCTGATTTGGTGTATTGTGTTTATTGAAGGGGTTTGGGACAATTGAGGTTTGGGAACAAACCAGTTTGCCCAGGGACATGTTCGGGTGTGGGTCAGGTAGGAATAGTAATGAGAGTTAAGATGGTAGTGGAAGAAAGTTAGTGTGGTGGGGATGGAAGGGTTAAATTAGGAAAGTAGGAGGGATGGGAGGAATTGTAGTAAGCGTAAGGAGGGGCTTAACTGGTTTTGTGAAACTGTAACTGGGGATGGGATCAGATTTTGGCATGAATTGCTACCCTCCCTCCCTCCCTCTTTTAGGAACATTGAGGATTATGTGAATATTTTATAGGTTTGATGTTTAGGTAGAGAAGAGAGGCAGGATTCTCCCTCTTCTGTTCCCCTTGTGGTGCTTGATGTTTAATTTAATGAGTTGGGAATGAAAGTGAGTGATGGGATGCTGCTTGATAAGTTAAAGTAAGTGAGCGGAGGTGAGGATGCTGCTTATTTTAGTTAGGGTGAATGGGGTTATGCTGGCCTAGTAAATAGTTATATGGCTGTTTATGTTGTGATTAATGCATTAAATATTTGATTGATAAAGTTATGTTTATGGAAGTTTAATAAACATCAACAAATGTCTTTTGTTGTGGTGGGTTTATTGAAGTGGACGATGACCTGTTCTAACTCAAATGGAACTTTATTCAGGAGCTGTAAACCTTTAATACTTTTGGCCAATAATTTACTGTATTAAGGGTAGAGTACCATCTTTAAATATAATAAAGTTATGAGAAGAAAACATAAAAACAACTACTTTGATGCTTGTCAATTTAGGTATAAATATAAGAATATAGTCATAAACCCAATTTCATAAATAACATTTCTCTCCTACAAATGCCCACAGATCTGGAATATTTGCTGCTATAAGTTTAGTAGCAGAAATTTAATGTGCTTTAATATGAATATAAATTTAATTCAGTTTTAAGGGCTGATGATCAATGTACAGCAGGATACAGACAGCAAATGATGAATTGCTCTGACAAGTATAGAAGCAGGCCAAACAACAAATAATAAAAGCAATTAGCATTATCCGCAATACAGCTAACACTGGGGTTCCACATAGGACAGTACTGGGTCTAAGATTTTTAAGATATTTTTATGTAATTTCACAAGATATTTGTAGAGTTCTGTGAACTTGATAATCATTACACAAAAATGGGTAGAGTTGTCACAGGCAAGGTTAGCTCTCTAAAAAAAAACAATTTAGGTTGGCATGGTAAGTAGAAATGATGGAAGTTGTGCTTAGTGCTTTTTGCAGAGGTGACTCTTGGATCCTGAGAAGTACCCCAATGCATCAATGTTCTGAATATGATGAGCAAGCCCATTTCTCTTTAGTACTGCAGGTTAATAGCAGCAATAAGCAAATTATTGCGGTGTGTAACATGTGGTAGAGCCCATTAGTCATCATTTCTGTTTCTAGAGGATACTTTTAAGGATTTGTATTTAGTACAATGTATAGTTTTGAATGTTTTTTATTAAGTGTGAAAGCACACTGCATATTACTTTCTATTGTCAGGGATGACCAGTGAGCATTCAATTATATAGTTAGTTTACTTCAAAAGTCAAAAGCATGCAAGTGAAAATAAGGGCTACTGTAGGAAATGTGTTATAGCTGATATTACTTTGAGTTCTAATATTAGATTAGTTAGACTTAAATGAAGAGGGACATTAAGATTGTTATGTGGAGGATTCAGTGAAAGGTGACCAAAATGAAAAGGGAACTAAGTGATGAAATATAACAATGGGTTGATGACTGCAGTTATTTATGACATAAAATAGAGCAGAAACTAAGGGTGACATGATCTGATCGGAATTCATGTACCTTTCAGGAGTATTCGGATTGGCATTTTATACAGATTTTCCACAATTCTGACAGCCTGATAATCTAAACACTTTCCTTATTATTTCATTTGCAGAACGTGAGTGTACTGAGGTATCCAAAAACAGAAAGTGAGACAAGTAAATGGAAAACAGTAGGGGCAGACTGACATAGTGAAGCTTCAGAGCTGGGTGCCTATACATTCAGATAGATTTGCTAAACACCTCCCTTTAGTAGTCATATCTGTATATATCAATGTATGTCAAGAGCCCTGTGATACATTACAATACAATACAGTACTGCACAATACAGTAGGACTGTATACTGAGCTGGTGTAGTGACAACATAACATTTTCAAATAAAAATATAATATTTTAGTGTCACAAACTGTTATTTTC
>NC_056743.1:1161289081-1161311581 GCF_019279795.1 Protopterus annectens
GAGTCTTTTCAATTCTTGTTGTAGGTTCCCAAAATAACACAATTTTAATTTAATATATCCTAATTTCATAGAGATCTGTAGTAAAGGTCATAATAACAGATTCAGCATAGTTAATCTTTTTTCCTGTTGGCTTGTTGTTAATCTCCTGGGAAGAGTCATTTCCATTGCTTGTATAAATAACTTGGCAATAAAAACACTACACTCTTTTTGAGGTCGCCTTGTTACAAATATCGTAAACCAAGGTGGTGGGATATCCCCTTGCTAAAAACATATTTGATAAAGTATCACATTCCCTGTGAAATAACTATTCCTCTTTTCTGGTGAAAAGGCTGACAACTGGTGTAGTGTAACTGGGAGGTTGAATGTGTAGGTTTTCTGAAAATATTAGTAATAAACGTTTTCTTGTTGTACTACTTAATTATTGTTATATTTAGATAATTGAATTTGTCCATGTTAGTTACATATGTAAACCTTAAAAATGTAGTAGTCAAATTAACATAATTCATAAATTTTATAATACCCTGAATTGGGAAGTTTCAGACAATAAAAATATCATCCAAAAACACGGGTATATAGTACCCACAACAAGCTGCAAGAATGTTTGAACATACATTTATTTTCCTCTAAAGCTTAATATTGTTAGCAAAAAACAGGGTACACATGGCCCCCATGCCTAGTCCTTTTGTTTGTAAATAATATAGTCCCTCAAACAAAACACACAGTTGTTCTACAACGTCTCCATCAGTAATTCTACAGCAATGTCTTCATCAATAAAACTAAGATGTTAATTTTATTTGCAGAGAAATCTGTAGATTCCACTAGGAACTCCTGGAACTACTCTAACCATGTGTCATGAGGGATAACATTGAAAAGATTTACCACATCAGTTGTGAGAAAACAGAGATCTTTAGTGTAATTGACCTCCTTAAATTTTACAAAAAGTCCCAAAAATCCTTACACAAATGTTTGAATGGTTCCAAAGAATGTTTAAGTGTGAGATTGATAAATTTGGCTGAAGGGTAAGTCTTAGATCTACCTGCATTTACTATTGGTCTCAAGGGAGGGTCTTCCAAATTCTTGTGAATCTTAGGAATTCCAAATATAGAAGACAATAATAATGGAATGTGAGTATTCAAAAACTGGTGCATTTCATACAAAATGTGCCTGTGGTCAACAGGTCTTTAAGTAAGAAATTAAATTTTTGAATAAGAAATGTTCACACAATTTATAGAGCATTCTTCATAAAAAAATCATTACGTAGTAACAAGTTCATTTTGTTGACATAATCGCTCTTCAACATAATAATCTTCAGTTCCTTATTATGATATGACTCTTTGAATAGACGATGCTCAGGAACATACACTTATGTTGTATATGACAGCCTTTCTTGTTAAGCAGTTGCCTGAATTCATGTTCACAAAGTTTTTCAAATGGTATCAAAGAAGGGGGTAGCGGGGAGTTAAACAAACTCTTCCTATGATACATGCTACTTGTTGAATCACAAATGTCCAGAGTAAAAATCAATTTAAAATTCAATTCCCTAAAAATAATTTTAAATCAATAAGGACATTTTTAATTCAAGACCTGTCTGAAGGGACAAAGAAAGGCTTTCTTCCAGTAAATTGGCATGGTCAGGTCCCATCTGAAAATCAGTGTAATTATAGATCTTAAAGTCCTGTTTCCTGTTGTAAATAATGGTAGGACTTACAGTACTTCATGTTAAACAATTGTCCACAGTGGCCAGAAGGTTGTTTACTGTCTCCCCTCCTATTGTTTGCCCTGTTTCTCTTGTTCTGTCCAGAATTCCCATGGTGCCTGTTCTCCCTTAAGATCTGCTGGTTCTGGTAAAAATTGAATATCGATTATGCTGCTTCTTGACATGGTTGTTTTTTTTTAACTGCTAGCGACATTGCAATGAATTGATTATTTAAACATCATAATGATTCAATTTATTATGCTTTGTTATAAGTATAATACATATTCTGTTTACTGTGTAACCCTGGTCTGCCCAGGGACAGTTGGGACAGCTGCCAGATAAGTTATAAGACCTGGTTCTGAGATGGATGGATATAGAGAAAGGTGCTTCATATGGCTTGGAAATTTTTTTTTTTTGACAGTGCTTGTTGGGGTACTTACGTATTATCGCAACCAGATTTTCTTGTTTGCCAGTTTCGCATACTTCCATACAAAGCAGCCCCTGAAACTGTGAGTGCTTACTGCTGGGGAATAACTTTGGGTTACTTTCTGTAACAGAAACTTTTCAAAAAACACTCTTCCTTTTTTGCATGCATTACACATGCACGCTTGATTTGTCAGGACTGGAGTCATTATGGCCAACTGATTCCTTTCACTGTGTGGAAGGAATCCTTAACAGGAGGCAAAGCTGCACACAACAATAATGGTTTGGATTAACTTTATTTTTTTTTTCACAATTTGTACAAGTAGGCTCATGTAAAAATGAACACACTGCTACATGTCAGAAAATGCAGGTCTGTGTTGTCATATTACTTGACTTCACATTACAGAATGTGTACTTAAGAAAGGGCTTGAAAATGCACAAAATGTGGCTAGCTCCACTGGGGTTTCATCCACAAACAGATATTTGGTTGTAAGGGGGGGCAGAACCTACAGACAAAACACACGTATGAATGTCAATCTCAAGGATTTTGGATGTGTTTCCGACTGAATCACTGCTGGAGTTAGCATATGAAAACATACGAGCTGAGAGTGTGGTGTCCTGGGAGATTGCATCTCTTGCAGAACTGAGGAAATACCACAGAGGCAATGTCACAGGTCCAAATAAACCCAGTTGTGACTTATAAGTAAAAGCACAATATTCTGTGACCTACACACACTTCACTACACAGTCTGACCACATTTCCTGGACTGAGAAAAGAGCGGAAAGCGTCCTCTCTTGAATTGAACAATCTGGTTGGGATAATACGTAAGTATCCTCTTTGGTAATGCTTGATGTCTGAATATTCTGCCATAAAAATGGTTTCCTTACCTTATATAATCCTTAGCAGTGTCTGCATGTACATCTGTGATGCTTCCCCTATGTTTTTTCAGACCAGATGCACATGCATCTATAGCTCTGCATATTAATATTATCTGCTTAGCTTCAGTCAGTGAGGTACTAGATAAGTTCTGCTTGCCTGTTCCATGTTCCTTTCAGGTGCTTTCCCTGGCCTGAACATGACAGTGGTGGCAGTGACAGGTGGTTATTTCCAGTCTTTACCTATTTTTAGTGCAGTTAATGGCTGCGGTGGTGCAGTGGTTACCATTGTCACCTCACAGCAAGAGGTTCTCCCCTTCGATTCTCAACTGGAGCTCCTTCTGTGTGGGGTCTGCATGTCCACCCCATGGTTGACTGATGTCTAAAGATATGCAGGCAGATGTGTGCATGAAAGGTTGTGCCTTCTTTGAAGGTTGGGCATCGGGCTGGCAACTCGGCACCATAAAAATCCACTGCCAATCCTTAGTGAACCAGAGTTCCACTGTGGTGACCCCTAACCAGGAAATGCCGAAAGACTTTTAAAACCTACTTTTAGTGCAGATAATGCCTGAGCCAATGTGGTGCAAAGGCTATCCTACAGCCATTCTCTAGGGTGTACTGCAGTATACTGCCAAAATCTTCAAGTCGGCAGAACTGTATATTAATATGAGTAAGCTCAGAAGCAATGATTACCTAATTTTAATGTATCTCTGTATTATATATCAAATCATTTCCTAATATGTGAACAGAGAGGTAATATAACTGAGTTCAAAAGACACCATGTGATGCAGCACCCCAGTTAAGCAGTAAAGTATTAATTTTATTTAGCTCTTTCATCTCTTGGTATCAGAGACTTCATCAGAATTAATAAGGTTAAAAATGCAAGGCAATTTAAAACATTATAAAACATACCACCTGTTCAAAGTAACCAACAGAATGAAACTTCCTGTAACATGTAACTTCCTGTAGAATGAAACATCCTGTTCTCTCACCATAGACCATACACAACAGAGTTAAATTTAGTTGTATCCCAAAATTTATAATTAGAAAAGATGCCTCTCAAAAATTTGCTTGAAAGCCCTGTCACTAGAACACCTGACTACACAGGCAATAGATGGAGAATGATTAAGTATCAGTGTTGTAACTATGGCAAGTATATTTTATAGGATAGACAGGTCCAATTCAACAACATGTCGGTGGAACCCTAATTTAGATGTAATTGTAAAACAAAGGCTTTAGTTTACTTAGCTAAATGCTAGCCATGTCAGTGTTTTTATACTGGTAAAATACCTAAGCATTTAAAAGACAGAATTTATGAGCATATATATGATATAAAAAGAGGGATTGCCCACAATGTATTATCTAAGCACAATAAGGAGTTTCCTGGAAAAAAAATATTTTTTTTCAGGATAGAAAAATTGGATAAGAATCCCAAGGTGGACCTGGTGATTTATGGTTGGAATACCAGGAGTTATGGTGGCAGTTTGCTACTGATGCTATTCAGCTGCCACATTTTAAATGCTAATCTATGGATTCATTGTATTTTAAAACTTAATACCATTGGATTTTTATAAAATGCTTGATTTTAATGAGTATTGCTTTGGTTTGAAATGAACAGTGACTTGTGTTGGCAATTTGTTGCATTTAACTTTTTTGAATATGGTCTCTATTGTCAAGGACAGGAAATTTCATTCTACAGGAAGTTACATCTTACAGAAGTTTCATTCTGTTGGTTACTTTGAACAAGTGGTGTGTTTTAGAATGTTTTAAATTATCTTGCATTTTAACCTTGTTCATTATGATGAAGTCTCTGATACGTAGGGATAACAGCAGTAAATAAAAATCAATACTTTACTGCTAAACGTGGGTGTTGTTTCATGTGGTGCCTTTTAAACTTAGTTGTTTATTTCTGGCATTTTAGAGGTGCTGTAACTGTGTGATCTCTGCAGGGCAGCCATATGGGACGTATCTACTCTGCATGGTATAATAAATAGAGAACATATACCATATATATGTCTTCAAGGCAGAGTTAGGTTCTGCAAGATAAAAGTCCTTCCAGGCATGGGTAGTACAAAGTTCATATCCCCTCAGTAAGGTCACACACAACATCTATGCTTAACAAGTAATAGTCATACCAAACTGCATATGCATAAGCATTTTCCCTGCTGGGGGAATGGATGGCAATGTTTCAGTATGGATCCCACTATTCTATACATTCTAGGCATGATATGGAATCATCTTAATACTGGTATTTGTTTAGCCCAGGTGGTATGCATTTGGATGTGACACTGTTGTCAAAAGTAGGTATGGTGTATTAAAAGCCAAGGCATGTGAAATTCCTGTGGCACCTCTATCAGGTCTTTGTATGGCATTTATTGCAAGCAGTGATGCTAAAGTCTGCATTGATATTTGCTTTCCCCTTTTGTTCTGCACTTCCATGTTCCCACATATGCCATACATTTGTTGTGATGTTCTTTTTGAGGTGGTTCAGCTGCTTATCCCTGCGTAGGCCATCATATAGCAGAAACAGTTAGAAATGGTACAGTTGTCATCTTCATTGAATCCTTGGTGTTACTGAGGACTACTGTACTGGTTTTTTGCCAAGCCTGTTGACTGTTACTAGCAAGTTCAAATGCTTTGCAAGCATTACTCATAGTGTCAAAGTATACATTTGTGCATTTGTTGATTGTGTTGTTACACAGCTTTAAGAATAGTGTGGCACTTTTTAATTATGTTCCACTATATAGCATATGTCTATATCATCTACAGACTATGTGCAGTCATTACTTTCATACAGGCTCTCATATGAGTAGCATCCATTTCTGCATCCTCAGGACTTAACTTTGAATGACTTATCACCATGTTGTGGAATTTCATATAGACAAGGTACTTGAAGGTTTGCTTCTCAAATGTGCCATTTGTAAATGACAGTCGATCATGCTGCTGGTATTGATAAAACTGTCTTTAGAAACCCTGCAATCTAAAGAACAACTAATTGCACAGACATGAAGAATGGTATGCAGCTCCATACAATTTCACATAAATGTGTGACTTTGGTGAAGTATACCCAGAACAGCTGTGCACTTTCCTGGATTTGTTTCCCGTCAGTTCTATTTATACTTATGCCTTGCATATCTGAAAATGAAACACAAACAGTTTTGTCAAGAAGACAGGTTGCTTTCAAATTCGTGACCACTTTCTCCTTCTGTTTGCTTTAAGCCCTATATCTGTTGTTTTCGCCTTCAAATGTGTCACATAAGATGCAGGGAGCATTCCACTAAGAATGTAGAACATTATGATCAAAAGGTCATGAATGTCCATTAGTGTTTTTGTGTGGATGTATCCACTCACATCCCCTGCTACTTAAAATAACAACATTTGAGATTAATCTTACTTTGAGGAAATGTAAATCCTTGTCTGTTTGACAAGAATCAAATACTTGCCTTTGTCTTTCTAGCACAAATCCAGGGAAGAGAAAATGATTCTGAAACACAGTGTTCTATTGTGAACAGTTATGTTTTGGAAGAAGCCACGACTCCCTTATCAAAGTCACCCTAGAATATTTCAACTTTCAGGTCTTCATCTGAGCAATTTCTGTATATCCAAATGTAACTGTTACTCAGAGAAGAAACTTCCTCAAATTAAGCCATAAATATAAATGCAGAGTTTAGAGTTACAATGCTACATTCATTTTTTTTTTTTTATATTGCCATTCTCCTGCCATTCTGGAAATTCAGTTCAGCATTTTGTTAGCTCTAATATATTATATATATATATTTTTATGTTTTTTTTTTAAAGAAAGAACTACTGCAGGCAGGCTTAATGTAATGATTCTTTCTAAATCTCTCTGTATTATAGATACATTTGCAACTTTTTTTTCAAAAAAAAAAAAAACTTAATTTCTGCAGATATGCAAGTCAAGTAGTCAATTCATTCTGCATGCCTACTAGGAAAAATTGTTAAAGTGCTGACAGTTTGATAGCTACTGATGTGCATTTAGTAAAGATGTGTGCAGACAAGCATCCTGCTAAACCATTGTCACACAGGCTTGCAAAAATGGTCATGAAATAGCAAATGTATCTTTTCTTAGAGATTGGGAGTTACTTTCACAAGCAGATGAATGCCCGGCATGCTTATTGACAAACAGAGCTCAGTTAACCAAGCATAGAATTTAGTCTGAATCTGATCATGTGTAGATGTAAACCGCAAACATTTTGAGTGACAGGGAGTACATGTTATGTCCTGAGATAAGTTTTCTTCACTTGGACAAAAATCAGAGTGAGTTGCCAAGTATCCTTGCCATAACTGCAGATGCAGCATTGAGTTAAAATTGTTCCAAGAAATGATTCAGGAAAGGTATATTAAACACACCTCTCACACCGAAACCCTGTGATAACATGCTTTTACAGTATACGTGTCACGTCCAGTCATCCAGATATATAAAAGACAGGCATCAGATTGGCTTTAGAGGGAGACTAGCCTTGTCTTATTGCCTGCTGCTGCTGCATTGCTGCCTCTCTGCATCTTTATAACTGTGTAACACAGAACTAAAAATGTCTGAGTCAAGTGTTCCTGAGAGATGTAGTGGATTTAGGAGTTCATATACCCCAGGTTCCAAAATTAAGACAGTATATAGCCTGGGGTCTTCATCAGGGAGAAGCTTTAAACTCCACACTTGAAGAGTCAGGAGGTACAAAAGATTACACTTTTGGTGTTGGAACGCTAGAAAGCTGCTTTGCTGGGTCAGCTAGTGGCTCTGCTGGGTCAATTCTTTTTGACCCTGTTGGGGCTAGATATGGTGTGGGTAACTATGGTGATGGTGTTGCTGCTGGCTTTGATAGTAGCATTGGACTTGGTGCCAGATTTAGTGGTGGTGGTGCAGGATATCCAGCCATCACTAATGTAACAATGGATAATAGACCGCTAGCTTCCCTGGACCTTGCCATAGATCCAAAGATTGAACAGATCCGCACCCAGGAGAAGAATGAAATCAAAACTTTTAACAATAAATTTCCACGTTTTAATGACAACGTAAGTGCATATCTGGATGTATTTCTATTAAATAAATGCATATTGTTTATTATTTATAACAAAAAAACATTAGTACTTCTTTGCAATGCCAGTAGGGTTTAATGCAAACATAGTTCATGGATTATTCCATTTAAAATGTATAGTTTTACTTGTGAGAAATTATTTTTATTCATTTTTATCTAAATAACTAAAAACAATGTTTTGTACATTCCATTAAATGAGAAATTCTTAACAAAAGAGGTTGCCAGAGAGTATATGAAAATAAGTTTTTACTGTAACATGAACATGAGGTTTTCTGTCCAAGTCTAATAAACATGGAAATCAAATAAGGTCACATGAGGTTTTCATGTAACATGAAAAATAATGTTTCCTCATTCAAGTTGTATTATATCATGAAAAGCAAATCAGTGAAAATGAGGTTTCCCTGTAATATATGAATTATATATTCCTGTACATGTATTACAGTATAAAAAAAGCAGATCAGTATGTTTGTGGGCCCTCTAGTCTAAAAGCTGTTAAAAGTTTATTATTCTTGTGATGACATCAGAGATGAGAGGGACAACATCAAAATGAAATCTTGCTTGGGTTATCATACCTAGTGTGAATTACTTTAACAGTGAGTATGATACAAGATAGCTGAGGGCAAAAATAGCTACTGATGAGAAACAATCTGAAACAGCACAGCATCTAGGAGGAAGTGGAGAACTTTGCATTTTATTTTATGTTACTGATCTGTTTATAAGTCCTGCAGTTTCAATTTATTATACCTAGTGTGAATTACTTCAACAGTGACTATGATATAAGGTAGTTGAGGGCAAAAATAGCAACTAATGAGAAACAATCTGAAACAGCACAGGATCCAGGAGGAAGTGGAGCACTTTGCATTTTCTTTTATGTTACTGATCTGTTTTTAAGTCCTGCAGCTTCCATTTGCATACCGTGCAATCCAGAGACATGCAGAGTAACAATCAAAGATGGTGATAAACAATCAATATTTGTTCACAATGAGTCATATGTGGCTAGTAAAGTCGTAAAGAATACATAAATATATGTGCATATACCTTGTACAATGAAAGCATTGCAATGTAAGTTTGTTTTTTATGCCTAATTTCACTGTACATAAGTGAATAATAGCAAACTGCTTAGTGGTACATGGTGCTACCTAAATATCCAGTAGACAGGAGAAGACAGGCAGAAAGGCACTTAGGTACATAGTAATCTCATTTGATTGTAAAGTGCCTTATCAGAAACATAGGAGATGTTATCACTCATGGTCAAGTGAATAAATCTATCAATGAAGCAGAAAGGGCAACTGCCTAACAAATTACCTGAAAAGACACAACAGATTATGGAACTATTGTGTAGAGGTTTAATATATTAATTTTTGGAGGTATTTGCTGATCATTTCTAGCACCTGTCTAATAGCATCCTAAAATCAGTATCATAATTGATAGGAAAGTGATCCTCTTAACAAAAGTTATAACAGTTTTATGCTGATGGTATTCAGTACATCTATTCATATCGCAGAACCCAGTGTCACACAATTACTAAGGATCATGAAATGTGTTTTATTGTTAGACTCGTCTGTAGGAATTATATTCTTATTATATATTATATTTATGATTCTCCATTTGTGCTGAATAACTGTAGAAATCTATTTCATCACTCCAATTGTATTTAAAACCAGTAACTGTTTACATATCCTCCATGTTCATTCCAATATTTTGAATCTTTGCCTCCTTCACATACCTCCCTGAATGCCTGTTATATTACTTTTCATGCTGATTTTCACTGGGTTGTTCAGCACTGTTTACAATATTAATTTAACAGCGCACATGTAAGTAACTGCAATACCTCTCTTTCTGATCTGTGGTCCTGATACAGCCAGTCAGTTCTTTACATTTCCATAGCAGAGGAAAAGGAGGTTAAAATATGACTGAGAAAGAAAAACTGTATGGCCAAAAGTTGTTCGTAAATAAATAGCATTTTGCAGGAGATGGTCAAACTGTGAAACAAAAGAAATAAGAAAATTCACAGTTGTAAAGTGAATATAATTTTATAGTAAGCTCTGTAATACTTAATCAGATTTGTTTGAAGTCTTATTATATAGTACTGAACATTCTAGCTTTCCACTGTGATGACTTTTTCATCTAGAACCGGGCAAGTATATTTCCTATATTAAATACCATCTTTTAATCTGTTTGCTCATCTCCAAATGCTGAATCTCCATTTAAAGTAATGTGATTTTCAAAGATTTTATCTGAAGTAGAGGCTTACTTGCTGAATGGGAAGATTATTGTTTTTGTTCTGTGGTTATCAGGAGCTACATTGAGAGGTAATGGAGTACTCTTTTCTTTCAGGCACGTGATCTCGAACAAAGTAACAAAATGTCGGAGACCAAATTGGCTTTGCAGCAGCAGCCACAGCAGCAGGGAGGAGGCAGTGACCATCTTGAACCCTTATTTCAGGTTTTCATTAAAAACTTGTTGAGACAGCTGGAAAGCCTCTGTTATGAAAAAGGCACATTGAATTCGGAGCTATCCAACATGGAAAATTTAGTTGATTTCAAAACAAAGTGAGTATAAATTTACCAATTTACTGTCTCAAGCAGAATTCTTTTTATTTTTTTCTCTTGTACCTCATCCTACCTGCTTGGTCCCATGTGCCACACATCCATACTTAGTGTACCACCCAACCATCCTTGTATCATTCCAGACTACACCAGTATTGTGGGGTCAGTTATGGTTCCTAATCATGTCCTGACAGCTCAGATATCTGTGCTTCCATGGGGGGGGGGGTCTTTGTTATATATACTCTACCCACTCTCTTTCTCTGCCCCTACAGTCTCATCAAATGTTTCCCTTTGCAAACACTCCTTGCCTTAGGGGGCATCACTGATGAGCACCTTCCCACACAGGATGGGCATATCCATACCTTCCTGCTTCTCCACAGTTACCTGAACCACTAGTTGAACCCAGGTCTCTTGGGCTGTAGTCAGGGCATTAACCCTATATGCCACAGAATTGGCTTTATTTAAAAGTTTTGTTGTGGTTTCTTCTGTAACTATGTAGAGTATAATGTGATATGGTACATTGCAAAATCTGGCTTCTTAAAAACAAATGGCAGGTGATACAAAGGGTTGCATTCCTTGTCATTAGTTAAACACGTAGGTAGTCCAGTGTAGCTAAAGGTCACACTGTGATAAACAGAAATGTCAACGGAAAAGCCAAAGTGAGTCAGTTGCAGAGTGGATCTCTTCTAAAAGTGGATGGAGGTATAGCTGAATGAATTGTCCATTGGCATGATTTTTAAATATAGTAATTGACAAGAAATATTCTGAAAATGGTATGTATTTTTTCAGGAACAATACCATAAAAGTACTGTGGGCAGATGTGTGAGGGAAAACTAATACAGTTCAATTGGAGCTATGTATACCAATGTTAGTTTTAGGTGTGGTATCTGAAACAAATCCAAAGAAAAGAAAAAAAAAACAATGCAGTAACAGGTCAAGCAATTATGTGAATTATGTTGATTCCTTAGAGTTACCGGAAAGACAAATGCAATACTAGGTTGGTAGAAATGACTATGTGTTGTACAAGTCATTAAAAAAAATATCTCTATTTAGAAAAGTAGTTTAAAGGTGCTCACAGTTGTTTGCCAAGATCTGGTCTCTCCCCAAACATTTTGGAAAATGAATTAGAAAAGGTACATCAAGTACATTGGAAGCATAAGTTACATAATGTATGCCTGATGGAAGTAATTGTACTAAGCAGTGTTTCATAGATCTAAACAATTAGTGACTTGAGACTAGGTGCTGAATTTGACATGACGTCAGGTTAGAAACAACAAAAAATGGAAATACTGTAATATACTGTGGTAATGGAAACAAATGCATAAGCTGAGGTCAATTGTTTATTTATTTTCTTTGAAATTTACTTTTTTAAAAAATTTTGATTTCTGATATTTATGACTCATATTACGAAGACAGGCATTCACTTTGTTAACAGATATTCTCATAATTAAAAGCCTCAACAATTTACCAAAGAATAAAATTAATATACAGTAAGGCACATGCATTTCAAAAGTAGAAAACCAAAATATACTACCATGCCTGTAAGTCTGCTATCTCAATAAGAGTCTTAAACAGAATGTTAAATAAAGAAAATAAGAACAATTTAGGTATTTTGGGTGATGATGTAATTCTTAGATACTGACTTTTAAAAAGCCCATTTCTCATTATTAAGCACATTAAAAGATAACCTTAAAGCTGTGCTTAAACCATTGTGTATGAAATTAATGTGGTTTGGGAACAAACCAATTTGTCCAGGGACATCTTTGAGTGTGGGTCAGAATAATAATGGGAGTTAAGATGGTAGTGGAAGAAAGTTAGTGTGGTGGAGATGGAAGGGTTAAATTGGGAAATTGGGAAGGTTGAGAGGAAATTAGGTAAGTATAAGAGGGTCTTAACTGGTTTTATGTGAGTGTATCTATGTAAGGGATCAGATTTTGGTGTGAACTTGCTATGGTAAGTGATACAACCAAGGCGACCTGTAGGTATTTCAGAGAACAGGTAGGCCTCCGGTTAATAGTGGTGTATGGTGGTATTGGGTGAGTGCTTTATTTTTCATTTTTGGGTGGAAAGAGGGGATATTCTTTGTTGGATATCAGCTTCTTGGATAGTGTGAGGGCTGATTGCATAGTTTGGTTGCTTTACTTGTTACTTTACAGATGCTTGAAGTGTGGCAAAATGAGGAATTGCACTTGTGTTGGGAAAGTTTTTTAATCCTTCTTTGCTCACTGTAAAAATGTTTTAATCCTTCTTTGCTCACTGTAACTGTTATCACCAACCAGATGTGTTTTGTTGGTGGCTGGTTTTCTCGTTGGTCAGTTTGTTGTGGTTCTGTTTAGTTTTGATGCTCTAATCAAAGAAAGAATGAAGGCAGGTCATGTTGGACTGCTAGGTTGTACAGACTCTTCATTTTGTTAATGGTTGGGGTGCATGTGTCTGGGCTGAGAGATGCCTGCAAGTAATAGCTTTTAGACGCGTATGGGCATAGTGTGGTTAGGTCAAGTGGGGAGGAAGGATGGTGGTTTTGTTTGGTGTGTTTTGGCTGCTGTACCACTCTGCCTCCTGTGATGCTTGTTTCGTCAAGCTGTTATAATGTGGGTTGGGGATAAGCATATTGGTAAAGGTAGAAGGGTACAAAAAAATGTAATGAGTAGGAGTCGAGCTATTTGGCAGTTCAAGGCAGCTTACAATGCCATTAGCTGGATGCATACCTCTCAACTGTCTAGATTTTTGCAGAATGTCCAGATGTTTGCCTCTTATTTTTGGTCTGTACTTCATAAAATTTGTGGTTTTCTGGCAAATCATTGAGGAGTAAAATCAGTAAATAATAGTAAATAATGACAGACAGTTTGAGTTTCTGGATTCTTATCCTTCAGAAAATATATAATTATGCCAAATCAGTCATTCTATCAACTTTCTAAGTTTATAGGAGCAATATTTAAAAGCTGCCCCTCTTTTTGGACCTTTGTTCCTCCATTATTTCTGGCTTTTGCCAGATTTTTGTGCTGTAAAGGTTGAGAAGTATGGGATGGAGGTAGCTGCTTAGTCAGGGTAGGTGGTTTGGGTCTGTTAGGGGAGGATAAAAATAGCCCCTAGAAGTAGGCAAGTTTTAGCAGTTCTAGCTTGATGATAGTTGAGAAGCTATGTTTGGGGGGGGGTTAGTGTAAGGGCTAAGATTTACACCTTATAGATTTAAAGGTACTGGGTTGGTTCTTCCTTTTAGTAGGTTATCATAGGGAGTAATAATGAGGTTAGTAAAAGAAAAAAAAGGAAATGCTGGGTATAGCAGGGATTTTACAGCGGGTTACTAGTGGGACTGACTATCGTTAAGGGAACATGATGGTTAAGATCTTTACCTCATTGGTATAAGGTACAAGGTTGATTTTGACACCCAATTATTGGAGTTTTGTCTGAGTTAGTAGTCGGTTTCAGGTTTGTGGGATGATGTTCCCAAAAGGTGGTATATTAGGGAATATTCATGATATTCTCATATGAGAATGCAGAGGCAATTTGTTTGCTTTTTTGCCAAAATTGTTAATGTTTTCTTTCTTTTGGCAGATCACAATAACACCACATGGTGGAAGCGCAGAGTCTGCATCAGCCCATGGCCCAAGGGAAGTAGAAGCAACAGGTGATGGATGGTGCTGTGATGGATGTTCCGGCTGTTAGAGTGGTGTGCAATGAGGTTGCAGATAATGATACACTGTTAGATGCTCATTTAGGCATGTCAGGGTTGGTGCAGTTTGAGAGTAGTGTGGGGACAGGTGTGGATGAGGTACGTCAGAGGCAGGGTAAAGCAGGTGGTGTGGCTGAAGAAAAAAATAGGTTTGAGGGCCCCTTTTTAATTAAGGGGGCAGTTTCATGAGGAGTATTTTGGTGATAATGAGTGTTTAGGTTTGATTATTGCAAGGTCATCCACAGGTGGAGTGGAGTCACAACAGCATGAGGTTGGGTCGGACTTTGTGATCTGGTAGGGTGATTTGCTAGCTAAGCAGGCCTGGGTCAAGGATGATGGGCTTTTGACCCTCTCAAATACTGGTCTTAGAGGAAAGATCTGGAAGGGGGACTATGTCAATATTTTGAATTATTTGATGTGGATGTGGTTCAATAGTCCAATGTAATTGGAAACAGCTAACAGTAAAGACTTTTGGTGGCTTTAGCGGCCTCAGAGCAGAGGAGGATAATTAGACTGTAGCCAAGGACATGGTACAACTTGGTGTTTTGCTTAATTTATTACATGGTGGTTTGGTTAGAGAAGGATACCACATTTGGCTTTACCACTTTTGGCTTATTGTCTCATGATCTGTGAGGCACACCATCTGTGGGCAAGGAATGCCCGGTTGTGGTATGATCAGAGATTTTGGAGGTGGAAGGCAGTGGATCTGTCACTGCGTTGGGATGTGAGACATCCTGACATTTGGCTAGCTACTATGGTAGATAGCCTTGGAGCTGTTAGCAGGGGGTTAAGTTAGTGGGGGCTGGGAGAGAAGTATGCTGAGCCTTTAATGTAGGGTGCTGATTGTGGGTGGCATGTAGGTTTCTGCACACCTGTTCGAAGTGTGCGAGTATGCATTCAGCTGTGTATGTGGCAGACAGGAAGACATATTGGTTTATTGAGTTTGCAGCAGCTTGTATTGGGTAGTTTTCCTTTGGGAGATGAAGTAAAGTCAGTTATGTGTCTTTGGATGATGTAGTGCAGGTAATTTTGGAGTTTATGGACCAGTGGTTGGTGAAGGTAGATATTGAATTATTTTTCATTTATTACTGTTTTGAGAGGAAGAGTGGCTGTTGCTGGGCAGGGTAGTTGGGTTTAAGTTTTACATTGACAAGGCTATGCCAATGGGATGCTAGTTGGCTTGTGCTGCTTTGAAAGGTTTAGCACTGCTCTCCATTGGATTTGGCAGCAGTGAGTGGACTGCCACAAAGTGGTACATTATCTGGATGACTTAAGAGTAGGTGAAGGTTTGATGTATCATTGGAAGGTATGCGGGTGTTTTCGGGGCTGTGGAAGGAACTGGGTATTCTGTTGGCTATGCAAAAGTTAGAAGGCTTGAACAAGGCTTGGTTTTTTGGGATTGCAGTGGATACAGGCCATGGTTTGTTTTGTTTACCAGATGTGAAGGTAACACTTTTGAAAGAAAAGACTCAGTGGGGAAATCCAAGGACAAGGTGCAGATTAGGGATGTCCAGGAGCTCTTCAGGCTCCTGAAGTTTGCATGTCAGGCAGTTGCTTCCATTCCTTTTGTGGGTTTGTGGCCTTTTTGTTGAATGTGGGGAAGCAAGCATCATTGGGTGAGGGTTACTAACTTGGTGCATGCTGATTTAGCATTGTGGCTGTCTTTTTGGATCAGTTTAGTGGTATGCCTTTTGGCAGGTGGATTGGGTTGCTCAAGGGGAGTTACAATTGTTTACAGATGTGGTAGGAAGTATTGGGATGGGAGCATACTTTGGGGAAAATGGTTTGTGGCTCATTGGCTGGCAGGATGGAAGGGCGATTGGAGGAGGGATGTATGTTTGGAGCTAGTTCCAATTTGGCTAGCATCAAAGGTGTAGCAGGAGAAGTTGTGGGTGAAAAGGGTTAATTTTCATTCGAACAATATGGCAGTGGTACAAGCTGTGGGTGTTCCTAGATGTGGTGTGTCAGGTTGGGTTGGAAAGATCAGATGCTTGCTACAGGGAATCTTTGGAAGCTTTTAAAAGGAGGTGTATGGTAGGGCATTGCAAGAGTTTGTTAAATTAGTATTGCAGCTGCCAGAGAAGGAAGGAGTTTGGTGGGCAGGATTGTTGCTGGGATATTTGATTAAGGCTTGGGAACAAGGTAAGGCAGTTCAATCAGTCAAGATGGACTTAGCTGCAATTAGTGTAGTTGCACAGGTGGCAGGGTTATGTGATGTTACTAAATCTTGGACTGTGTTTCATATGGTGAAGGGTTGGGGTAGGGTTGATAGTTTGAAGACTAATAGATGATGGCCATTGACAAGACACATTTTGAAGGTTTTGTTGTGAGGATTAGCATTGGTAAATGGAGATTATTTGGACTATTCTTTATGTGTGATGTTTGCTTTATGGATATATTATGGAGCTGTTAGGATGTCAGAGTTGTTCTGTTCATTGGTTTGGTGGGATGTTTCAGTGTTTTTTGCTTCTATGTGCATTTGGCTGTGTAGATCTATCACACCTTAGTTGGGGAAGGACAGGCAAATAGTATTAGGAAAGGACAAGACTGATTGGTTGTGTCCGGTGGGTTGGGCTAAGAGGCTGATGTGGTTTCATGCTGGGAGTCCTCAGAAGTTTGTTTTGATTGGTCAGGGCAGGGCGAGGTGATGATGTGTAATCAGTTTGTATATATGTTGAGGAGGGCTTTTCAGTGTGTTGGTTTTCCATGAGAGAGGTTTTCTACTCATTATTTGTGCATTGAAAGGTTATCAGATTTACTGAAGGAAGGGAGATCAGTTGAAGCCATTAAAAGGGAGGGTTGTTGGTCATCAAATGCTTTCTTGTCATATATTAGATAACTGAGTATGATGACTGGCTTAGTATTGGGTTAGTCATTTCTTCTACTAGGAAAAACATTTCATTTTGTTCATTTTTATCCTTTAGGTGGAAAAGGGGGCTGCAGTTAATCCAGATGGCATGGAATTGAGTTTGCATTGTTTCAGGTGACACTGATCTCCTTAGAGTCCTGGTGGTACATTGGGCAGGTAATGATCTGGGAATAATTCTGAAGCTACAGAAGTGAGGCTTTGGTTATTTTAAAGTGGTTATACCCAGGTTTGTGTACTGTGTAGTCAGAGGTTGTACCACAATTATTTTGGCTTTTGAGAAGGCTCATTGGCTTGTTAATTTTAGGCTAGTTAGGCAACTGGCTGCTTTGGGTATTTATATGATAGGGCATTGGCATGTCGATGACAGGGATCCAGGTGAGTTTAGAGAGGATGGAGTAAATCTAAATGATTTTGGTTTGGACCTCTTTATTGTATACTTAAGTTTGTTTTTGAGGGTTGCGTGAAGGTTATGGAGTAAATGAAGGGGAACAACCTGTGTCAGGCTGGTTGGCAGAGAAGAGGGGCAGGCTTGTCCCTGTTCTGTTCCCCCTCTGGTGTTGGATGTTTAATTTAGTGAGTTGGGGAATGAAAGTGAGCAGTTGGACACTGCTTGATAAGTAAAAGTAAGTGAGCAGAGGTGGGGACGCTGCTTATTTGGTTAGGGTGAGTGGGGTTATGCTGACCTAGTAAATGGTTATATGGATGGTCATGCTGTGATTAATAAATTAAAATATTGTTCAATAAAGTTATGTTGATGGAAGTTTAATAAAGATCATCAAATGTCATTTGGTGTGGTGTGTTTGTTGAAGGGGACTAGGACAAATGAGGTTTGGGAACAAACCAATTTGTCCAGGGGCATCTTCGGGTACAGGTCAGGTAGGAATAGTAATAGGAGTTAAGATGGTAGTGGAAGAAAGTTAATTAGTGTGGTGGGGATGGAAGGGTTAAGCTGGGAAAGTAGGAGGTTTCAGAGGAAATGAGGTAAGTGCAAGGAGGAGCTTAGCTGGTTTTGTGTGAGTGTAACTGGGTAAGGGATCAGATTTTGGCATGAACTTGCTACCCTCCCTCCAACTTTTAGGAACATTGAGGACTGTCTGGATATTTTATAGGTTTGGTGTTTAGGTGGAGAAGAGAGGCAGGATTGTCCCTTTTCTGTTCCACCTCTGGTGTTGATGTTTAATTCAATGAGTTGGGGAATGAAAGTGACCGATGGGACACTGCTTGATAAGTAAAAGTAATCAAGCAGAGGTGAGGACGCAGCTTATTTGTTTAGGCTGAGCAAGGGTATGCTCCCCTAGTAAATGGTTATATGGATGTTTATGCTGTGATTAACAAATTAAAATATTGATCAATAAAGTTATGTTTATGGAAGTTTAAAAAAGGTCATCAAATGTCATTGAAGGGGACCAGGACAAATGAACCTGTTCTAACTCAAAGAGAACTTTATTAAAGAGCTGTAAACCTTCTTTAATACTTTTGGCTGATAATTTACTGTATTAAGGGTAAAATACCATCTAAATATAATAAAGTTACATGAAGAAAACATAATATCAACTACTTTGATGCTTGTCAACTCATGTATAAAAATAAGAATATACTCATAAACCCAATTTCATAAATTAAATTTCTCTCCTACATGTGCCCACAGATCTGTAATATTTGCTGCTTTAAGATCAGTATCACAAATTTAATTGTGCTTTAATATGAATATAAATGTCATTCACTTTTAAGGGCTGATGATCAAGGTACAGCAGAGTACAGATAGCAAATGATGAATTGCTCTGACAAGTGTAAAGCAGACCAAACAACAAATAATAAAAGGAATTAACATTATCTGCAAGACAGCTAACACCAGAGTTCCACAGAGAACAGTACTGGATCTAAGTATTTTGAAGATATTTTTATCTAATTTCACAAGATATTTGTAGAATTCTGTGAACCTGATAATCATTACACAAAACAGGTAGAGTTTAGGTTGGCATGGTAAGTAAAAATGATGGAAGTTGTGCTTAGTGCTTTTTGCAGAGATGACTCTTGGATGCTGAGAAGTACCCCAATGCATCAGTGTTCTGAATATGATGAGCAAGCACTTTTCTGTTTAGTACTGCAGGTTAATAGCAGAAATAAGCAAATCCTTGTGGTGTGTAACATGTGGTAGAGCCCATTACTCATCATTTTCTGTTTGTAGAGGATACTTTTAAGGATTTGTATTTAGTACAATGTATAGTTTTGAATATTTTTTATTGTGTGAAAGCGCACTGCATATTACTTTCTATTGTCAGGGATGACCAGTGAGCATTCAATTATATAGTTAGTTTACTTCAAAAGTCAAAAGCATGGAAGTGAAAATGAGGGCTACTGTAGGAAATGTGTTATAGCTGATATTACTTTGAGTTCTAATATTGTTAGATTAGTTAGACTTAAATGAAGAAGGACATTAAGAATGTTAGTGTGGAGGATTCAGTGAAAGGTGACCAAAATGAAAAGGGAACTAAGTGATGAAATATAACAATGGGTTGATGACTGCAGTTATTTATGACATAAAATAGAGTAGGAACTAAGGGTGACATGTTCTGAATTCTGACTCTGCAAGGAATGCACGGACATTTGAGGAGTATTCGGATTGGCAGATTATACAGATTTTCCACAATTCTGACAGCCTGATAATCTAAACACTTTCCTTATTATTTCATTTTCAGAATGTAAGACGGCAGACTGACATAGTGACATAGTGAAGCTTTAGAGCTGGGTGCCTATACATTCAGACAGATTTGCTAAACACCTCCTTTTAGTAGTCATATCTGTATATATCAATGTATGTCAAGAGCCCTGTGATACATTACAATACAATACAGTACTGCACAATACAGTAGGACTGTATACTGAGCTGGTGTAGTGACAACATAACATTTTCAAATAAAAATATAATATTTTAGTGCCACAAGATGTTATTTTCTGTTACTTGACCAGAGGAAATTAACATTATCTGTGATTCAAAATGAAGCTTTAAAGGTCAGTATTACTTAAAAGCATATTAAGAAAGTGCCTAGTGAGAAGAGCTGCTAATGTTAGTGGAAGAGTATGGTTCAGGCACAAAGTCTTAGCAAGCCATTATGTAATATAAGCTCTTTATATATTTCGAGAAAAACTGCAAAGTCGACCACAAACAGTGCCAAAAGTCCACTAGTAATTAAATAAAACACTGTCGATGCCAGGAATTGCTGTTAAATAGTTTAATTCACTGTTAAAACACAGACTGAGCGCTTTCATCCCCTCATGGGGATTTCATCAGAATCTGACATTCTCCATTTTTATCCCCTTTAAATACCATCTGATATCTGATGTCATCATTTAATTAATCTGCAGACATTTTATTTAAAACAATAGCAACCATATATATCTCAAAACACATTCCTATATGTATATTTATAAAAAACTACTAATTAATAAATCCTTATTCCTAAATAAAAACATGAAAAATGTAACATGTATATTATAAAAATCACATAAAATGAAATGTTTGAAATAAATTGTACAATGCTTACATAAACAATGTATTACTTGTATTGTTCAGCCCTTTTAATTAATACAGGCTTAATGGATATAATTTCATTTAATCCAGGCAGTATATTAGCTTGCAGTCTGACCTGCCATCTAGTCTCCTTTTCTTCTATCAAATTCTTATAGTTCCCTCCTCTAGGGTTTCTTAGTACTTTTTCTAGAATACAGAATTTAAAACCTTTGCAGTTAGTGGACAGTTGCATATGTCTATATAGGGCATTGTTGTTGTTACAAGTGTTTATTTGGTAGCCATGTTCATACATCCTGTCCCTTAATCTCCTCTCTGTTTTCCCCACATAGAATAAACACTTGTAACAACAACAATGCCCTATATAGACATATGCAACTGTCCACTAACTGCAAAGGTTTTAAATTCTGTATTCTAGAAAAAGTACTAAGAAACCCTAGAGGAGGGAACTATAAGAATTTGATAGAAGAAAAGGAGACTAGATGGCAGGTCAGACTGCAAGCTAATATACTGCCTGGATTAAATGAAATTATATCCATTAAGCCTGTATTAATTAAAAGGGCTGAACAATACAAGTAATACATTGTTTATGTAAGCATTGTACAA
This sequence comes from Protopterus annectens, assembly GCF_019279795.1. NCBI lineage: Eukaryota > Metazoa > Chordata > Ceratodontiformes > Protopteridae > Protopterus > Protopterus annectens. Next base: position 1,161,310,357 of record NC_056743.1, read on the forward strand.
TTTATTTCAAACATTTCATTTTATGTGATTTTTATAATATACATGTTACATTTTTCATGTTTTTATTTAGGAATAATGATTTATTAATTAGTAGTTTTTTATAAATATACATATAGGAATGTGTTTTGAGATATATATGGTTGCTATTGTTTTAAATAAAATGTCTGCAGATTAATTAAATGATGACATCAGATATCAGATGGTATTTAAAGGGGATAAAAATGGAGAATGTCAGATTCTGATGAAATCCCCATGAGGGGATGAAAGCGCTCAGTCTGTGTTTTAACAGTGAATTAAACTATTTAACAGCAATTCCTGGCATCGACAGTGTTTTATTTAATTACTCTTTATATATTTATTCAGCCAGTAAACAGCGTTTATGACAGTGATACAGCTTCAGTATGGCGACCATCTTACAGCATTCGAAAAAGGGAAATGCATTTGCCTTTAAATCACAGTCCTGGTTTATTCTCACTGAATAACCAATGACTATTCTTGGTCTCTCACTGATCAGAGTTTTATATATCTTTTACCAATCAGTTTTAGTTCTGCCTATATTGCATTTGAATTCAACTATCATTTTTATGCTGTCTCATTTATATAGATATGAAGATGAAATTAACAATCGCACTGCTGCTGAGAATGAATCTGTGACCTTAAAGAAAGTAAGCATAATGTTTGATTTGCATCTAATTAAATTTTGTTTGTGTTTACTGGAAATAGTAGATGGTGTTTTGAGTGTTCTATCAATAATGCATAAAAATGGGGAGAGTCTCACACAGATAACACACTTGTTGTACCAATAAGTAAGATATGCATGTATAAAGTTTGAGCAACTAAAACTCAATCAACTGTCCAAGGATTACATGTAAGAAAAAGTGTTACTTATCCATTGATAGGGAATTTACTATTCTCCCAACAGAGTTTCCCTAGCATGCATTTGTCTAATCTCCGTGGGTATGTTATAGCTTGGCATTTACTCAACATGCACTTGTATGATGTCCATGGAGGTATCAGCTTTCTATGTTGTGGTTATCATCTCCACGAGATTAATCCGGTGTAATGAATCCATTTTAAATGAGTTGCAATAATAAGTTAAAAGACATTTTTGCTCCCATCTATGATAAAGGCTCATTCAATGTGAAGTATGTTATAACATTCCTTAAATGTGTGTGTCTCTTTACAAAGACTAATTTCTGATTGTTGTACTTTATGCTGATATGTC
>NC_056743.1:1161694081-1161709081 GCF_019279795.1 Protopterus annectens
GATAAGTATAAAAAGAAATTAGTAATGGAGAAGTCAAAGAAATAGAAATTGAGGTAATGGAACATCTGCAAAGAGACGGATTCAGTGTAGAAAATCGAATGCAGAAAGCACCACAGCAGGATAGAGCAATGGATATCCAAATTAAGCGGAAGCCAGTAGAACAGGAAGCAACAGGTTAGGTGCCATATCAAGATATTTTGGAGCCTTCCACAGGAAACCAGTATAAAAGTTCACTTGCAGGAAAGGAACAGGAAACTGTGGAAACTGATGCAGTCAATGTTGAGGAGTGATAGGCCGGTGAGTTTCCATATGACAAAACAACAGATGACACAGGATGAAATTGAAGAGAATGTGCTGCAAGAAGATGTTATAAAACTTTCTATAGAATGCCCGCAGGAAATGGAAAACAAGGGATGTGCCCTCAGTATGGAAGAAAAGGAGTTAAGAGAAGAGTTGCTTGATTTAATAGACAAAGACAGATATATCAAGATCAATGAGAGAAATAGACTGCAGAAGTTTAATAAAACCCCAAAAGTCAGAAGCTTGATAAAATAAATGAACAGAGTAATTAGGACTGTCCATAAAGATCCATGTGATATAACAGAAGTAAACAGAATATACTACTATACAGCTAAATTAATAACTGATAAAATTCTACCACAGGAACATAGGGTAGTGAAGGAAAAGGGAAAGTGAATATCATCATGGAAATATCGAATAGAGAAAACTATAAAGCAGCTAAGACAAGAAGTGTCATTGTTAGAAGATTATAGAAGAGGGAACAGATCAACAAAAATATTAAGAAAGATAGATGTGATAAAAGCAGTGCGCAGTATTAGAACAGGCCAGTCAGTCACTCCAAATCTATAAGTTAGGACAGGAAGAGGAAATTGATTTATAGCTTGGATCTTATTCCTAGGTGTCAATGCTGTTTTCAGGATTAATTTAAGTCTTTTAAAGTACTCCTTACTAAGCTTTATTTGCATTTGAGTGCAGCAGAGGTATATACTACAGTGTCTTGCGTACAGAGAGACACAAAGTCATAAATACAAAAAGAGCAGCACCAAAGATATTTGAAGAAAAATATAGCAGAGATATTGTCCAATATGTGAGGACATTCTGACACACTCTGTACAGTCCAGAGATATACACAGAACCCCTTAGTGCAAAACATGTGTACCATGCCTGGCAATATGGATGTTAACAGCCATGTAGATAGGTATAACACATAATGACTGGTATACATATGCCACCATAGGTTATGCATTCACACACCCCTGTCTGGCCTGACACATAATAACCATTTGTACGGGGGTGCCATGGCTATATACTACCCACTAGATATTGACATACATCTGTACAGCATCCCACTGCTCTCTCTGACATACATGACTGTTAAGGGAGGCCTGGCAGCAGTACATCTGGCAAGTATCTGCACATGACATCTCACTGGGTAAGTACACTGAGCTGCTAGGCATATAACAATGTACTGTACAGGCTACAGGCAGACTGGCTCAACACTGGCCTACATCTCCTATGGGAATATCCCTGTGTGAAAGTGCATAACCACAACCAATGAGAACACAGCCACAGCCACATATGGCAAGCTAGCATACTATTACAGTATATGGACTATCTGTTCAACACCATCCTCATATGTGCCACTCACACACTAACCCTACATATACTGGGCCGCTACACAGTTTGGTCTGATGGCTGACTGTGGTATGGGACATATGTGTGTATGGCCCTACAAACATGTAAGCTAATATGGTAACATACAGTGGAGCAGCATGTAACATCAGATAGGATGGGACTTAGGAAGATGACAACTACCACAGTCTGTACACAGGCCAAGGTACATATTAACAATAACACAAAAGCAGAAAACAGCCAGCACTACATGGAGAATCCAAGACTTTATTAAGTCTTAATCTTGATCCATTTTAGTACATTTTAGTATATATTAGAAGGCAAAAACCTCCTAAACCTTCACACACAGACCGGTTTTGACCTAAAAGCCTTTATCAATGTAACCAAACAACCAATGGTGTTCCTTTTTTATACAAAAACAGTCACCCTATCCACCAATAAAAAGTCCCTAACAGTTAACTACCTAACTATTAAAATACCTTAAAAATAAAAATGAACATACCTGTTAGTAAATATATATATATATATATATATATATATATATATATATAGATATAGATATATTTGGTTTATATTCAATTTAATATTGGTTACATTCACTAGGTAACAGACTTGGCCATTTATACTTTTTTGATATACAACGTGACTTCCCCTTAGAGTTTTATGCAGTCAGCATGACATACGCCATTTTAAGCTTGGGGGTGTTTGGGCTTCCATTTAAAGGTTTATCGGCTGGTAACAAATGTCAGTTGAATTGGTTGGTGTGGTTTCATCACAACAAGGTGACTTTGGGCACAATAATTTTTCAGATCTTCTAACATTTTTTATTGGAGATGCCATCATAGGCTTGGTTTGCCTTACTTTTTTGTTGGTGGCTTTTTGGGAATTCAGTTTTACATCAGGAACTTCAAATGAGGGAAATCTGTTGTTGTAATTTGTTTTTGAATGGCCTTTTGACCTTTATGCCACTATTGTAGCCATTTGTCAAGCAAGCCGGGGAATTGTTTGGATGGTATTTCATTTTATATAGGCTACGTTTTTTGGGGTTACATGTCTGGCCATTTATACTTTTTTGGTATATCAAGTGACTTTCCCTTTGGAGTTTCATGCAGTTGGCATGATAAACCCCATTGCAGGTTTGAGCTTGAGTTTGGGTTTTCATCTGAAGGCTCATTGGCTGGCAATGAATGTTCATTGAATTGGGACAGTTATTTATGCTTGAAGATTCGCTTTATCTGTATTAGGGGACTTTAATGTCATCCAGACAAATAGTGCATTTTGTATTGGCTTTAAGTTTGATTAGCCATACAGGTTGGTGAGTGCTAATTTATTTGGATGTAACATGTTTTTTTTTGAGGGTGATACTTTCTATTTGCATCTAATGTTTCATTTTTACCTTGGATTTATTCATATATAAGCTTCTGAGACACTGCAGTGGTGAAACATTATTTAAAGTGGCAATGATTGTATGTGAACAGAATAACAAAGGTTTGGTTTATTTTGTATAACTTGTTTTTTATTTTGGCCACTGAAATATAATTTGAAACCGCATTTATTATTTTGAGTACATTTTATTGGATTTGTTGCTCCTAAATTTCTTTCACTGGGTCAATTCACTAAATATTTAATAATAATGTATAAGGTTGTAATGAGATTGGTCCTAGTATAAAGAAATTGTTTAGACCCTCATTAAGTCTTAAAGGTGCATTGTTATCACACTTTTTGAATTGTGTGATTTTTCATTTATTTGTTTATTGGGCCTGGTCACTAACTGTTTTTAGGTATTAAATTCTGAAGTTGGGGCCAAGGTGTGAGACATTTTAAAGGATTATGGATCTCATGACTATTTTACAGGGCCTATCAGATGATAAGGAGGACATTGAGATCTTTGATATGACCAAATCAAAAACTGATGGTTTGTCATCAATTAAGGGTGACAGTTGTCAATCTTTGTTTGACAATATTTTCAAAAGTATGAAGTCTTTGAGATCAAGTGTTTGGAATACTAAATTATTCAAAGCATATATTTAGAATAGTATTATACCAAGGGGTTTAAGGGTTTGGATAAAACCACTAGTGGGCCAACCCAATGAAACATTGCTTACTACCTGGGCTAATATACAGCAAAATTCCTCTATGGAATTTGTTAAAGCTTTTTTTTTTCATCAATGGAGGGTTGAAACTTTGATCTCTGAGGTCTCTCAAATCTGTCAGGAGGCTAAACAATTTGAACATGCATCTTCATATAGGGAATGCCTTAAGAAACTTAGTGAGGATTTGTTGTTTTTTGAAAAGGAGTTGAAGGAACGTAAGATCCGCAAATTCAATAGGGACTCTAATGATTATATCAGGGTCGTCCTTTTGAACCAAGGAAAAATGTTAAATTCTTTAATAATAATGAGTTTAACCCCAGAAACAAAAGGAAGAGGAAATCTATTTTAAAAGCCCATAGTGATGCTTCAGAGGATGCTTTTTCAGCTCATACTGATACAGAAATAGATATCTCTTAAACATCACTAGAGCATAAACGCTGTCCTTCTAAAGATGGTCAAATGGGTTTAGGTAAAATCCCATTAGGAGAAGCAGGAAACGGGGGGGGGGGGACGTAAACATAAATATAGGGTCCAACTCCAGTTTAACACTAGAGAAGATGTTACAACTTTTGGAACCCAAAAAAGTGCAAACAATGTCATAACTATCTCTTCTGTGGTTTTATCTGCTGTTGAATATGGTTTACTGAATAAAGGGTTAAATTTTATACCCGGCTTTATGGTTTCTGCAAGTGATTTTGTACAAGATCTGGTGTCGTTTTGTCGGCTACTTAACCTTAAGTTATTTTTTAAGGATTTTGAGCATATTGAAGGATCTCAAGAGACTGGCTTTAAATTCCATCCCTCATCCTTTATATCACCAATGAATAAACATGTTGAAAATTTTCAAAAATGCATATTAAAAGAGCTATATTTCAATTTGTGCTTTACTAAGGGGTTACTTTCCAACAATTTAAATCAGCAGGAGAGGGAGGCACTAAATATACTTAAAATAGGAAAGATCTGGTCATTATACAGGCCGATAAAGAGGGATCGCTAATGGTCATGGATTGGATTATGTATGAGGCAGAAGCCAATAGACAACTCAGTGATAGGAGATTTTATATGATCATGCCTATTGATCCCTCCCTACAGTTTAAAGCACAAATTAATGAATTTTTGGATTTGGCCCTTGATGAGAGTATTATTGATGAGAAAACATGTTTTCATCTTAAGGTTAAGGAACCGGCTTCACAGTTTTTTTATTTGTTGCCCAAAGTGCATAAGAATCTTCATAACCCAACGGGGCAACCAATTGTTTCAGGCAGGTGGTCATTAACTGAGCCCATTTCTGTATATCTTATTAAGTATTTGAAACCTTTATTGCAAGCCGTTAGGACTAGAATTAAAGATACTACAGACTTTTTAAATATCATTGCTGATGTGCAATTGGATGATGAATGGTTGCTTTGCACTTTGGATGTTACATCGCTTTATGCTAGCATTCCTCACTGGGCAGGGTTAATGGCACTGGATTTTTGGTTTACTGAGTTGTGGTTATATAATCCTGGTTTTAATACCTTCCTTCTCTCTTTGAGCATGTGCTAATGAAAAATGTCTTTTTTTTCAATGGCAAGTGTTATCTACAAATGAGGGGTACTGCAATGGGGGCTTCTTTTGTCCCTATATATGCAGATCTTTTCATGGGATATGTTGAACATTTCATGATTTATGACAGAAGTCATAACATTTTCATTGATGAAATCGACATTTGGAGACGGTTCCTGGATGACTTCTGGATAGTTTGAAAATCTGATGCTATTTATTTGGAAGAATTTGTGCAATATCTGCACGAAAATAAATGGGGCATCCACTTCACAATTAGTTTTGATAGGAAATGCATTTCCTTTTTGGATGTGATGATCAATAAACAAGAAGATGGTACCCTTCAGAGCATAGTATTTAGGAAGCCATTGCACTCCAACTCCCTTTTACATGCATCCAGCTGCCATCCAGGACATATTGTCAAACATATTCCTAAATCCCAGTATATGAGGATTAGACGCATTTGCTCTAAAGAAGTGGATTTTGTACATTTTAATGATGATTTAACTAGGAGGTTTATCAAATGGGGATATTTGGCTAAAGATTTAATCCAGACCAGTAATACAGTTGGTAAGATGCCCAGAGAGGAATTGCTTAGTTATCAGAGCCACAAGTCCAGTAGTGGATCTAAAATTAGATTCATGACTATATTTGGTAGGAATACTAAACAGTTGACCAATCGAGTCCAATGACATTGGGATATTTTGTTATCAGATTAATATTTGGGCCAGATATTAGATAATAGATGTGCCTTTTCCTTCCATAAGGGTGTCACTTTAGGCAGTCACCTTGGCATTTATAAAAAAAAATCCGTTTTCCAATGTGAAAATTTAACATACATTGGATTGCACTAGATTATTTGGATGTTTCCCCTGTGAACATTGCAGTTTCTGTAGATATGTTCTCAAAATAAAGGCGTTTACAACAAAAAATACCAAACGTGTTTTTGAGATTCAGACGTTTGATAATTGTAGTAGTAATTGGGTAGTGTATTTGGCTGTTTGCTACTGCTTTGCTTTTTATATTGGTCAAACGTCCAGATCTCTCAAACTGAATATCTCACAACATCTAAGTAATATAAGGAGTAAATTAATTTTACTATTATTGATAAGGTTGGTAGTCATAGATTTAAAAAAACTAACTGGTATGAATTTTTAAATAAAAAGGAAAAAGCATGGATGATTAGACTGGGTGGGTTATTCCCCCCTGGTCTGAATGAACATCTGTAAAGATATATGATCATTGTTTAATATGGTAGATATAACACACAATATATGTGTATGTATATATATATATATATATATATATATATATGTCTTTACTAATAGGTATGTTCATTTTTTATATTTAAGGTATTGTAATAGTTAGGTAGTTAACTATGGGTTCCTATCAGCTGACTGAAGATGCAGGTTAGCGAATGCAACTTGGTTGAGCTGTAAACGCTGAAACAGCAACATATCGAAGTGGCATGTAAGCAAATTCTTTCTCTGGGAAAGAATTTGCTTAGCCGCTTCGGTCGTTTGCCATTTTCGGCACTGTAGTGTGGTCTCGGAGTTGATATATTTAAGTGGGGGGTTTGGGGGGTGAACCCCCCCACTTAATATCATGTATTAAAGTGTTTTTTTTTTTGTTTGTTTTTTTGTTGTTGGAACAGCGATTTTTTTTCCCTTGGAAAAAAATCGCTGTTCTGACAGTTTGGTTTTGTAAGCTTTCACTTACATGGGATCGATTAATCACCAATCGCTAACCTAAGCATTCGGTGATCTAATATAGACCCTTAACTATTAGGGATTTTGTACTCCTGGATAGGGTGACTGTTTTTGTATAAAAAGGAACACCATTGGTTGTTTGATTACATTGATAAAGGCTTTTGGGTCTAAACCAGTCTGCGTGTGAAGATATAGGAGGTTTTTGCCTTCTAATATGTACTAAAATGGATCAAGATTAAGACTTAATACATAACAAAATAAAACATTCACACCCAACATGCATGGGTATAGAACCCCTAACAGAGGTCTATATCATACTACAGCAGTACGCAGTTATGTCACATACTACAGAGATTACTGGGCTACATTTTACCTAGAGGTGTATTTCTAGGTGGATGACATCAGCAGCCTTACCAAAGTAGAGCATACAAATTGTGTGGAGTGTGATTAGGGGCTATAGCTTCCCAGAGGTGTATCTCTAGGTGGATGACATCAGCAGCCTTGCCAAAGATGAGCGTTTGAATTGTAGGGAGTGTGACTATCCTAAAAAGCATTGGGTTTAGGTAAAAATCCCTTTAGGGGAAGCAGGAAATAAGGGGGGGGTGGACGTAAACATAAACATAGGGTCCAACTCCAGTTTAACACTAGAGAAGATGTTACAACTTTTCGAACCCAAAAAAAGTCAAACAATGTCATAACTATCTCTTCTGTGGTTTTATCTGCTGTTGAATATGGTTTACTGAATAAAGGGTTAAATTTTATACCCGGCTTTATGGTTTCTGCAAGTGATTTTGTACAAGATCTGGTGTCGTTTTGTCGGCTACCTAACCTTAAGTTATATTTTAAGGATTCTGAACATATTGCAGGATCTCAAGAGACTGGCCTTAAATTCCATCCCTCATCCTTTATATCACCAATGAATAAACATGCTGAAATTTTTCAAAAATGCATAGTAAAAGAGCTATATTTCGATTTGTGCTTTACTGAGGAGTTACTTTCCAACAATTTAAATCAGCAGGAGAGGGAGGCACTAAATATACTTAAAAATAGGAAAGATCTGGTCATTATACAGGCCGATAAAGAGGGATCGATAATGGTCATGGATTGGATTATGTATGAGGCAGAAGCCAATAGACAACTCAGTGATAGGAGATTTTATATGATCATGCCTATTGATCCCTCCCTACAGTTTAAAGCACAAATTAATGAATTTTTGGATTTGGCCCTTGATGAGAGTATTATTGATGAGAAAACATGTTTTCATCTTAAGGTTAAGGAACCGGCTTCACAATTTCTTTATTTGTTGCCCAAAGTGCATAAGAATCTTCATAACCCACCGGGGCAACCAATTGTTTCAGGCAGGCGGTCATTAACTGAGCCCATTTCTGTATATCGTATTAAGTATTTGAAACCTTTCTTGCAAGCCGTTAGGACTAGAATTAAAGATACTACAGAATTTTAAAATATCATTGCTGGTGTACAATTGGAAGATGAATGGTTGCTTTGCACTTTGGATGTTACATCACTTTATGCTAGCATTCCTCACGGGGCAGGGTTAATGGCATTGGATTTTTGACTTACTGAGTTGTGGTTATATAGTCCTGGTTTTAATACGTTCCTTCTCTCTTTGAGCATGTGCTAATGAAAAATGTCTTTTTTTTCAATGGCAAGTGGTATCTACAAATGAAGGGTACTGCAATGGGGGCTTCTTTTGTCCCCATATATGCAGATCTTTTCATTGGATATGCTGAACATTTCATGATTTATGACAGAAGTCATAACATTCTCATTGACAAAATCGACATTTGGAGAAGGTTCCTGGATGACTGCTGGATAGTTTGGAAATCTGATGCTATTTATTTGGAAGAATTTGTGCAATATTTGAAAGAAAATAAATGGGGCATCCACTTCACAGTTAGTTTTGATAGGAAATGTATTTCCTTTCTGGATGTGATGATCAATAAACAAGAAGATGGTACCCTTCAGAGCATAGTGTTTAGGAAGCCATTGCACTCCAACTCCCTTTTACATGCATCCATCTGTCATCCAGGACATATTGTCAAACATATTCCTAAATCCCAGTATATGAGGATTAGATGCATTTTTTCTAAAGAAGTGGATTTTGTACATTTTAATGATGATTTAACTAGGAGGTTTATCAAATGGGGATATTTGGCTAAAATTTAATCCAGACCAGTAATACAGTTGGTGAAATGCCCAGAGATTAATTGCTTAGTTATCAGAGCCACAAGTCCAGTAGTGGACCTAAAATTAGATTCACAACAATATTTGGTAGGAATACTAAACAGTTGACCAATGTAGTCCAATGACATTGGGATATTTTGTTATCAGATGAATATTTGGGCCAAATATTAGATAATAGGTGTGCCTTTTCCTTCCATAAGGGTGTCACTTTAGGTGGTCACCTCGGCTTTTATAAAAAAAATCTGTTTTCCAGTATGAAAATTTAACGTACATTGGATTGCACTAGATTATTTGGATGTTTCCCCTGTGAACACTGCAGTTTCTGTAGATATGATTTTTAAATTAAAGGAGTTTACAACAAAAAATACCAAACGTGTTTTTGAGATTCAAACGTTTGCTAATTGTAGTAGTAATCGGGTAGTGTATTTGGCTGATTGCTACTGCTTTGCTTTTTATATTGGTCAAACGTCCAGATCTCTCAAACTGCATATCTTGCAACATCTAAGTAATATAAGGAATAAATTCATTTTACTAGTATTGATAAGGTTGGTAGTCATAGATTTAAAAAAACTAACTGGCATGAATTTTTAAATAAAAAGGAAAAAGCATGGATCATTAGACTGGGTGGGTTATTCCCCCCTGGTCTGAATGAACATCTGTAAAGATATATGATCATTGTTTAATATGGTAGATATAACACACAATATATGTATTGTTATATTTATATATATATATATATATATATATATATATATATATATATATATATGTCTTTACTAATAGGTATGTTCATTTTTTATATTTAAGGTATTGTAATAGTTAAGTAGTTAACTATGGGTTCCTATCAGATGACTGAAGACGCAGGTTAGCGAATGCAACTTGGTCAAGCTGTAAACGCTGAAACAGCAAAATATCGAAGCGGCATGTAAGCAAATACTTTCCCTGGGAAATAATTTCTTGGCCGCTTCGGTAGTTTCCCATTTTCGGCACTGTAGTGTGGTCTCGGAGTTTGTATATTTAAGTGGGGTTGTGAAGCCCCCCACTTAATATCATGTATTAAAGTGTTTGTTTTTTTTTTTGGAACAGCGATTGTTTTTTCCCTTGGAAAAAAATCGCTGTTCTGACAGTTTGGTTTTGTAAGCTTTCACTTACATGGGATCGATTAATCACCGTTCGCTAATCTAAGCATTCGGTAATCTAATATAGACCCTTAACTATTAGGGATTTTGTACTGCTGGATATGGTGACTGTTTTTGTATAAAAAGGAATAGCACTGGTTGTTTGATTACATTGATAAAGGCTTTTGGGTCGAAACCAGTCTGCATGTGAAGATTTAGGAGGTTTTTGCCTACTAATATGTACTAAAATGGATCAAGATTAAGACTTAATAAAGTCATGGATTCTCCCTGTAGTGCTGGCTGTTTTTTGCTTTTGTGTTATTTGGTTTTTTGGCCTTGCACTTGCTGTCTGTGCGAAGCCATCTGTTCATTTTGGTCTCACAGATTAACAATACACACAATGTCGACATTCACCATAAGTACACAGACCTCAGTACTGTAAAAACAACCACAGTATGTCCAAGTTATGTCATCAAATATAACCCCTACTGTACAAGTCTGATATCTCACTGGCTTGTTATCAGATATGATGACAATAATTATGGTGTACAGCACATTTGCACCTCATACTGCATGACATATGTACAAACGTTGACTGAGTTGTGGCTGGAAGCACATACACAGGGCCAATATTGACATGCTGCTGTGATAAATAACATCATACATTTACTGTTGTTACATGGTTTGTTGTAACATATATCCTGTGAGGGATATGAAGTCAGTAACTGTCATGGCTTTCACCATCTACAGACTGCAATCCTCCCATTACCTTCTGCAGTTCACAGATGCATGTTCTGTGGGTAACACATGACACCAAAGGCACCACACACTGCCCAGTCTGCAGATGACCCTACAGATGGGGAGTCCTCATAAAAATACAACTGACATGGCAGGTATTACTACATGCAGGACAGCCATATCTGCACCCTGTTAAACCAGCATTACCCCGAATGCAATATAGCAGCACTTACAATCTGTAGTCAGGTCAGGCACACCCCCCTCCTGTGTGTTGGCCTGTTTCCACAGTGTATGTTGTCAGAGGTAAATCCCCACTCCATCTGAGATGCTGTTTGCCAAACAACAGAACGAGTTCCTGCTCACATTGAATGAAAAGGACCAACACAAACATGATGTTCCTAGATATTGGAGTGTATTTTGATGCAATTGGCTATGGGAATGTTACCACAGCTGTTCCATATGCAATCAGCTAGGGGAGGACTGCAATTCATGCAGAGGCCATCAGCTGATCATGTCTATATCACGTTATCGAAAGTTTACTTAATCAAATCAATCAAGGTCGAACTTTATTGATAAAGTAAAACGTAACGTTAAAAAAAAAAAAAAACAAATTAACAAAAACAAAACTAAATGGCATAGGCAGGGGGCAAGCCCCCCTGCACCCACCATGGGGGGGGGCTGCACCCCCCACACCCCTCTACTTAAATATACCAACTCCGAGACCACACTATATTGAGGTAAATGTAAATCTCCCCTTACTTGCACGATGTTCTTCACTTTTGATATTGTCGTGTTGACAATATCAGACTCGATATTGTCCGCTTACGACAACATGAAGTAGACCCCAGCTGATCATAAGCATTACCTAAAATACACATGCTGCACCTAAGAAAAGCAGGTATAGGTCTCCACATCCACCAGTGAGTGAATGAGAGAGGCAGTCAGAGGCATTGACAAGTCAGGGAGGGGTGGGAGAGTAAAACTTAAGCATGTTTGTGTCACACACCTACCAGCACAGGGTATCAAATCCCAATGACTATGTAGTGCTATCACAGTCTTATGCAGTTGTTAGATGCACCACATAGTGTACCTGTTGTGGAGTCCGCAGAACATATATGTGATTGTGAGTGACATCTGCAACAGGGATATGGTAGCTATACTGTAGGTGATGTACACATGTCTGTCCGCATGAACAGGTGCCAGCGTCAACACAGCCACACTCTCACAGGGATGCACACACATTGACACACTTGGCAGGGCCAGGGATACAGCTCATCACTAGTGAGATTGCCATAACATATTACTGTGCAGGTATCACATGTACCACACGGGTCATATGGAGTTATATGGGCAAAGGGTATAGGGAGGTGTCTGACATCAGACAGCATGCCTCAGTATGCCACTGGGGGTTGTAGTGAGTGTGGATGGGATCATGCGCATCATACAATACACGCACACAGACACACAGGGTGCCATACTGACATGCATGGGTGCATTTCTGCATAGGTATGTGGTGATTGACTGTGCCAGATTGCTATACAAGGCTAGGTGATGGGTATACCTTGGCATCAGGCCACATGACAATGGTCTGCATTGTGGCTCAGGCCTGTGGATTCTGCATTTGCCCACACAGGTGGGTATTGTATCCACCATCCAATTACCTGGGTGGCTATTGCGTGTGGCCAATGCTGTGCATCGCTTGCCACATATGTGCTAACTGTGATTGCCTGGCCATGATGTCACATGGATGGTGCCTGGGATGTGCACACCTCCCACATGCATATACAGTGACATGTGGAACTGTACCTGGGGTGTCAGGCCCATGTTGTGTACACAGATTATCATCAGATGTGCCAGTCTTGGCCACCTGTGGCAGGAACTGGTAATGGACAGCAGGTTAACCCTGCACTCACATTGATAGCATGCTAATGGCATTCCCTGGCATCAGTGGCATCTGTCCATACAGGGCATATTTTCAGGCATGGTATGTCCTTTGTGGGTCACATGTGATGGCACCACAGGTGTTGCAGGTGTCCAGTGGGGAACATGGTAAAGATGCAGTCTGCATGCATGTGCCTATTGGACAAATGGACAGGGTGCCATGTCCTCTGTAGGCCACTGCAATCACTTCATAGTTACTATCAGTCGCCAATATGCAGTGTACTACACACATATTAGCTATTGCCTCAGCATGTGTGTGTGTGTGTGTGTGTGTGTGTGTGTGTGTGTGTGTGTGTGTGTGTGTGTGCGTGTGTGTGTGTTTGTATGTGACATGGGTTGAGAGTGTGCTCTGGGTAATACTGGGGTTGCTAACTGTGATTGCCTGGCCATGATGTCACATGTATGGGTATGGATTTGCACCCCAGCCTCTTGACTATTTCACATCTGTTATCCCTGTACAGTGGACATTGTGATATAGGACCACCATAAAAGACATTTGCAAAACTCACCCCATATTGGGCCCTGGTGTCACACGCTCACAGCTACCTCCACAGAGGATACAAGTTACAAACACACACAAACTTTTCATGTCTGGGAGTTGAACCCCTATCTAACTAGTTTATTATACTACAGCACTATGCATTTATAGTACATGCCATGGAGATTACTGGAGTAGTCGTTCCCCAAAGGTGTATTTCACATTGGATGATATCAGCAGGACTGCCAAAGTAGGCCATTCGACATGTACTGAGTGTGACTAGTCTAAAATGCATTGCTCCCTACACAGACATTGAAACACACACAAAACATTCACACCCAGCATGCATGGGTATAGAAACCCTAACAGAGGTCTTTATCACACTACAGCAGTATGCAGTTATAGCACGTACTACAGAGATTACTAGGCTACATTTTTCCTAGAGGTGTATTTCTAGGTGGATGACATCAGCAGCCTTGCCAAAGTAGAGTATACAAATTGTATGGAGTGTGACTACCCTAAAAAGCATTGCTCTTTACACAGACAAGGTCAGACAGACACGAACACACTTGCCATGTCTGGGAATTGAACAGTTACCTACCTAACTTATCACACTACAGCAGTACGCAGCTGCAGGATGTACTATGGAGATTAGGGGCTATAGCTTCCCAGAGGTGTATTTCTAGGTGGATGACATCAGCAGCCTTGCCAAAGATGAGCATTTGAATTGTAGGGAGTGTGACTATCCTAAAAAGCATTGCTCTCTACACAGACAGACAGACACACACACAGATGCCACGTCTGAGAATTGAACTCATACCTAACTATTTTTTCACACTACAGCAGTTATGCGACATTCCACAGAGATTACTGGAATGCAATATTTTCAGGGATGTATTTCTAGGTGGAAGACATCAGCAGCCTTACCAAAGTAGAGCATTTCAATTGTAAGGAGTGTGACCACCCTAAAAAGCATTGCTCCCTACACAGACAGAGTCAGACAGACACACACATACACACACACACACACACACACACACACACAGTTGCCAAGGCTGGGGTTAGAACTCCTACCTAACTAGTTTGTCACACTACAGCAGTTATGGGATGCACCACAGAGATTACTGCAATGCAATGCTTCCAAAAGTGTATTTCACAGTAGATGACCTCAGCAGACTTATCATAGTGGGGCTATGGGTAGGGCAGTGTGTGTGCATGGGCCATAACTCATTCATCTAGAGATTTACACGCCACATGCGGGCACAACCTGGGTCATATTCCACAGGTACGTGTATACAGCTGCTAGATGACTACTTCCTTGAACAGTCATGTTGCACAGATGGCACTTGCACCACATAATCTGTAATGCTGACAGATACCGGTGGCTAGTATCTGCAGTGTGTGACATCTGCGCCTCATGTGGTTGTGTCCCTATGGCTGTGTGCTGGGTGGGAGAGCCCTGGATGGCTCCTTGTCACAGTCACCCTCTTCCACACATCTATGTATGTCTGCCTTTGGCTTAT
>NC_056743.1:1161714081-1161751020 GCF_019279795.1 Protopterus annectens
ATATTTGTATAAGGTTCCAGACCTACAGACAGTGTGAGTATTGTGGTTATATGCATTGTATACCACTAGTTTTAAAAGGTTTGTGTGTATATGCTAGTTTAGCACGGAATGCAGTCTGTCTGCATAGCTCTCAATTGTAGGCCTATCCACATGATGGCCAGAGGATTGGCTGTTATGTTTTGTCTGTTCACCACACATGTCTTGTCTCTGATATATCAGTGGCATTCTGTCTGTTGAGTGCTATCAGTACATGGCGACATCTATTTATGTTTCTGACTTCATATTCCCGATTAAGAACATGTTTCAACCAATCCTTTAACACAAGCAACTTTCTCAGTGTATAACAGCAATATTGCAAATATGGCCCTGTGATCAAGCCTCTGTCCTCCACCTATATTCCAGGCTTTGTCCATATGTCATGCAGTAAGAGGTTGTTAAGTAGTGGCCTATCATTATGTAGTGCTGGCATTCCTGCCATCATTCCAGTGATGTTGTGGACTCCCACACATATTGTGGGGTAGGGTCCATATATATGTGAGTTGCATATGGACAAAACGTGTGTGACCTTGTACAGTCCAGTTGTCAGTGTATGTAACCCTGTCACATGCCCTTATAAGTCATTCTATGAGGGAGGGGTATGCACCATTTATAACCTAGGCTGTTACAACATGTGAGAGATATCAGTAAGACACATTAAGGTACATGGCTATACATTTTCATACATTTCACCATGGGAACAGTGGTGGGCTAGTGCTTACTGTCTTACAGACAGTTCTGTTTATCAGTGTGATAGTGATATTTTAAGTTAAGCATTGTTATGTAACAGATACATTTTCATTTTGACAACTTAATTCTTTTCCCCCTAGGGGTTGAGTACAAAGTGTAATTGGAGGTTGCAGAACTACATATGTAATTAATTAGTGTTCTTGATTGATTCTTATCTTCCAGGCCAGTGTTTCTTTACTGTTGTACTACTTGAAGGCCTTGGCCTGGACAGCAACATATGTTATGCTTTCAGATTACTGTATCAAATGTTTTGCTTGAGAGTTGCATTACTCAGTTATTAGGTATTTCAAACACCTAACTGCTATATGGAATGGCATGTACAACTGAAATAGTACACAAACATTTCTATGTATGCAAACCTGCGTGTGGTGTCATATCCTTTGACTTCTCTGTGGGTATATGTTTCATGCAATAATTGTCTGATGAACTGTCTGCACAATACATTGCTGTTTCTACACATATTTCAGATTCACATATTAGTTGCAGGCTCTGGAGAGTGTCTTGTGTCTTTCACATACATCTACTGTGACATTCTCTGTGTGCAGGTTTCTTGTCAACTGGGGAAACTATCCGTGACAGCATGACACTTGAGGGACTTGTCTGGGCCAGACTGCAGAGTTTGGATGTCTAGCTTGCATCTATTTGTAGGACTGGGGTTGATCAACACAGCAATTGTACACCTTTCATAGTTATACACATCATACTAGTAGTTCTATTCAGATTGCTTTATCTGTGTGCTCTGTATGGAAAATGCATGTGTTGCAGTACATTATTTTTTCTATTCAGATTGCAGTTTAAAACTGTAGAACCTGACTGAGATGTTAGTGGCGGTCCCTGGATTCGAACTGTGCAGTGTGTGCAAAATTGAACTACAGGCCTAGTACTTATCAAACTGAGCTACTGGAGAGATGCTGTGTGTTATTTGTGACATTTCTATCTAGTACATATTTTTGTGCACAGTACTTTTATTATGATATGTTGCATTATTTGTTTCCCATTTTCAGTACAATTTAGGCATACACAACAGACATTCGTGATACTGTTTGTGAAACATGCACATTAGCTGGATTGCACATTTGACTGTTTTGCAACTACATACAGCAATTTAGATTCCTGAGTACACAGTGTAGGTTTTATGTCTGCACCTGTTAGCCTTATACATTTCTCAGTACATTCACAACTACATATGGCTGAAATTGAAAGGTTAACACAGGACAATGCTGGTAGACAAACAAGTAAAACACATTCTGATGGGAATATGTACTGTTGGTTTTTTCCAGTTATTCAACATGCCAATTCTAAAGTATGCAAACAAGCAGTGCTAAATCAGTTCACCTTAGTTAATACATTCTGCAGGACATACACATTTCTATTTATCATGTACAACTGAGATGACACACATCAGTGTTTGGGATCACCTTTATTAGTTTTGACATACATATCTGTGTATGACTCAGAAATCCACAATTACTATTCCTGCATGATCTGCACAGGGGAATGCTTTTCATTTCTAACTATTACAGTAGCCCTGACATGGCACTTTCTTGGAAGGTTAACTCAGATACACTCATACATATTCTAATATTCCTCTCCTGCATATTGTGCCTTGTTTTCTACTGATATCTGTATTAAACAGCAGCTGGGAATACTCCATCGTAACACTGGTAGCCTGACACAGGCATTTATTCCTGACTTTTACAGTGCAATTATATATACAGGCAGTACTACCATTGCTATAATTTTGATTTCTTACTGCTAATAGTAGGGGGTATTCTGTATTCACCATACTGCTGAAGTAGCTGGGCCAGTCACTGGGCATGAGCCTGCAAATTCTGAGATCTCTCCACAGCAGCTGTATGGGGAGACATCACACATTAATCACACCTGGACAGTCACAAGTTGAACTTTTTCCATACTTAGAGATACATAAGACTGCATACTTACAGACAGGTGGGACATCCTGCGCTCAGGCTTCTTGGGTCCACTGGTCCAAGACTGCACCCCTCCTCTGCTTCAGGCCATTATGGTGATGATGTACATGCTCACCAGTCTAGGGTATGCCAGTGGCACTGGTGAGATCACGTGCAAGCTGGTCACAGGCCTCTGCTTTGTACTGCGAGCCCTGGTACAGGCCCTGCAGCAGTCTGCCATCATGGTTTTTAACTAGGAGCCCAACCATGACCCTGGAATGCTGAATACCCCAATGTTGTGCTCAGAAGCGCACACCTTTTCCAAAAGCCAGCCATTTTGGTTCTGCTGTGTGCTATCCCAAATGATTATGGCTGTATTCCTGCCTGTGCAGTGTAAATAGGGCAGTTTTCTCCACACTTTTTCTTGATTGGCCAGTTTTAATATGCTGCACTATGCTTAGCTCCATGCAACTCTGCATACAAATGCTTACACCAGCTAAGCAAAGCTGAATGCAGGTAAGCAATGCTTACACTAGCAAAGCATTAAATCTATTTTTTTATTTAATTTATAAATTATTTTTTTCATTTATAATTTACATATTCTCACCCCTACTGTGCTATATGTGAGCCATATAATTGACATCTATCCTTCACATTCCTTAAATGTTTATTAAATAATTTGCCAGAGGGGGATTCAAGCCTAGCATGTTCTACAAGCTATACCATGGCAGTACCATTATGC
Organism: Protopterus annectens; assembly: GCF_019279795.1. Lineage (NCBI taxonomy): Eukaryota > Metazoa > Chordata > Ceratodontiformes > Protopteridae > Protopterus > Protopterus annectens. Next base: position 1,161,717,520 of record NC_056743.1, read on the forward strand.
TACATCAGCTTGATGTGGTTTCTATCACAGTAGCACTTGTCTATCATTTTCAGGATTTCAGCCAGTCTAAGCATAGTGGTGCACTGCACAACCAACCTGCATGGCGCTTAAACTTCAAATTTATTTCATGAAAAAAAATTATTATTACATTTTTTTATTTTTTATTCCTTTCCTCTTCCCCTACTGCTTCCATGCATGTTGGGCAAGAGTGTATACATTTGGGGTCTGCACTTGAAGGCTGCTACCTTCTTGATGTTTGTGGTATTTTTTTTTCAGTGTCCGTGGACACTAAAATGCTGCCTATTTACATTTCAGTGTCTGCGGACACTCATTTACTATATAATATTAGAGCCAGGCTCTAATATTATATAGTTTGACATTCATCCATGTCAGAAAGTGTTGTATGGCACTTTCAGAGTGAAGGGGACATGTTTCAGGTGCTGGCACTGCTGACACACACCCCCTACACTCATTCCTGTTTCATGTCCATTTAGTTTAGATAGCAGTGTGCCTTCATGCATATGCAAGGCATGCTGCTATCCTAAATGGACATAAACCACTCAGTGCAAGAATAGCCTTATTCTTGCATGGAGCTTCATGAATTCAGGGGTTTATCTTTATCTTTATAAAAAAAACTTCTTGCTTTTATAGCTCTGATTTTCACTTCCTCCAGTTCTTTCCATGGATATGCATAAAAATATTTTGCCATTACTTTTTTTACCACTTTTTTCTTTCATCTTCTAAAAATTCCCTACTTATTTTCCAGACTACAATTTTATCTTGTTATGCTTTCATTACTTCATTCATATACTCTTCTATTTTACAACTTTTCATCATATCCCATATTTTATATTTGCTTTCCAATAATAGACTTATTAAATAACCATTTTCATTTAACCAGTTAAGTATTTTATATAGATGTAACAAAACTGCAAATACCCCTGGATTTATAAGTCTTAAACCACCATCCTCTTTTGCTACATATAGCACATCTCTCTGCACAGGGTATAAGATGAGATCCCCATATAAAGGAGAAGATAGAATTAATAATATATTTTTCAATTGACAATGGCATACTAAACAGACTAGCTTTATATGAAATATTTCCTAATACAACATAATTAAGCAAATAAACTTTTTTCTTGAAAGAAAGTTTAAAGGACCTTCAAAAAGAACACATATTTTTGATTTTTTTATAATGCTTTCCCATTGTAGTAATACATTTTGTTTTCCAAATGAAATACCTAATAACTTTATTTCTTGAGAGCTGAATTCAATACCTTTAATCCTACCTTCATGCCCTAAACCTTTACTTTTTTATGTTCAAACACATACCAAATTTATCTAAACACAACTTCAACTACCTTATAACTCTGTCCATTTGATTCAAATGCTTAGTAACTAGAATGATATAATTTGCATATGGTAACATTATACGTATATCAATATATTCCTTTGTTTTATATCTAACATTACCATCTACTGGATTAATATAACTAGTTATTGCATTCATAACTAGTGAAAATATAATGTTACTAAAAAGACAGCCTTGCCTTAGACATCTTTTAATGCTTATTTCTTCATTCAGCCATCCATTAATCGAAACTTTAATTTTGTTTTGTGTGTATGCTGTAACACACACATTTCTTATTTTCTTACTTAAATTATAAGCTTTGAATAAATCCCATAGCACATTTTGCTAAACAGTATCAAAAGGTTTGCTCAGATCTCCTACCATAGTCTTTTCGTGCCTTTTCAGTATGCCATCTTCAATTTCAATAAAAATCATTAATACTTCTTGACATCATTTTCTTTTAATATTATATATTAAATCTAACAGAATGTTCTTAAGTTTTGATTCCATTATTTTCAGTAGTATTTTCATAAGCATTTTATAATCAGTATTATTCAAAGCAATAGGCATCCAATTTCTTATATCTTTTCTCTTACATTTTTTTTCCTATAGACTTAAACATTCTACTACATAATTCCATATATTTAAATCCTTCATTAAACCACTCACTTAATACTTCTGTGAAATATATCTTTTGACTTACTGTCATATTCTTATACATTTGATATTCTAAGCCATCCAGACCTGCTGATGCATGTATATTTACTTGTGTTAATACTATATCCATCTTTTCTTCTTCTTCTTTTCCCAGTTAGGGGTCACCACAGTGGATCATCTGTTCGCTCATGATTGGCAGTGGAGTTTTATGGTGTCGAGTTGCCAGCCTGGCACCCAACCTTCCACAGAAGGCATACACATGCACACTCATGCCTAGGGCCAATTTAGATTGTCCAATCCACTTACAGCATGTCTTTTGGGATGTGGGAGGAAACCGGAGCACCTGGAGGAAACCCACATGACCACAGGGAGGACATGCAGACGCTGCACAGAAGGCACCCCAGCCGAGAATCAAACCAGAGAACCTCTTGCTGTGAGGTGGCAACACTAACTGCTGCACCACCATGGCTGCCCAACTATATTCATCTCTTCTAATCTTATATTATTTTCCAAATCTATATTTTCTTGCTAAGAGAAAATTCTTTCTTTCCATGATATCCTTTGTTCTTTAATAATATCTTTAAATAATTTTTTATATATCTCTTTGGTCTTTCTGCACTATCCCTTTTTTGTCAATGAATTTTCTCTTACTATCTTCCTTGACTATTTTATTTAAATAAGGAACTATCTATACTTTTTATGCTGTAGGAAATATCTTTGTTTACACAACAGATTTTTTTTCTTGATTCATTGCATATAACTCTTGTTTTTTCTTAAAATATTCATTTTTATTCCTTTCTAAATTTTTAAGAAGTTCTTTACTTAAATTATTATAACTCCTTTCACTTGCCATCCTAGATAACATTTTTTATGTTTCTTTTTAAATAGAACTGTCATCTACTTACCTCTGCTGGAGAAGTTCCTAGAGGTGAAATAATATCGTCCTATAACTCATATATTTCTATTTCTCTTTCTTCCTTGAAGAAAATCTTAACAGTATAATTTCTTCTTTGTTTCAAAACTGTTTCATTTACTAATGTTCCTTTTTATGCTTTTATCTTAACCATATCAGCATATGGTCTTGTCTTTCCATCTCCTGTTTTTTTGTATTAAAAGTGTCTCTTAATTTTGAACTTTGTCCAGTATATCTCCCCATGCCACATCTTTGACACTCTCACGTTTGCTTTCCGCACATAATTTATTTAATAAAACATCTTGCAACCCTCACAAATGGAGAGTTGGAATAATACTTCCCTCATCAAGCTGGCTCTCTTTCTGGAATAACTGCTGCTGGAAAATCTCTTCTGAATTTGATAAAGGCTCACCTGCCTTTTCCCTGACTATGCACCCTTCCACAATTTCAAAAATATCCATAGAAGACTCAGCTGTCTTCCTACCATCATCTCCAACCAAATGAACTCCACTAGAAGGCATATGTGACTTCTCTCTCGAATCTCTGACCTCAAACACAGATATAGAATGATCTACTGTCTTCTCTTTGCTCCTCTTATCTCTCAACACATTTTTAGGCTGATTAGAAGGTTGAAAATGCTCAACCACCTTATTCTGCTCTAAATCACCACCAAACTACACTCTTGACTCAATTGCTGTAACTCCCTGTTTCTATGAGCAACCTGCATACCAGAAACAGTAGCAGGTAGTGCAACCACAAAAATGTTCCCCCTCATAACAAAAAGATTAGAGAAAATTCCCCAATGCCCTGGACAAATTTCCCCTAGTACTATACATATCACTTCAGCAGGACTAACCAAGTCAATGAGGGAGAAGTAAAATAAATAAAACATATCAGATGAATAACTATTGGGAGGCTATGTATTGCTAATTATATCAAGTCCTTGAGAGATGATCAGTGATAACACTCTATTTTACTTTATTTTTTTTTCTTTGCACAGAGGAGGAAAAAGTTAATCATGGACCATAATCACCTTGGCCTCTTGATCCTATACAGTCTTCCCTGCTGATCTAACATATGTGTGTGTGTATATATATATATATATATATATATATATATATATGTGTGTGTGTGTGTGTGTGTGTGTGTGTGTGTGTGTATGTATGTATATGTGTGAGTAAATGTATATATATATATATATATATATATATATATATATATATATATATATTTACATTTTTTTTTGAAAAATTGAAATTTTATTTCTTGTTCTAGTCCTAAAAGGTCTGAATACTTCATGCCTTTCTATATGCCTGATTACAGAGATTGCCACAATTCCAGTTTAGATTGTAGCTCAGTATAGTATTTAATTACTACTGATTGGATTTGTTTCACTTCAGTGATTAAACTATATATGTTTTTTAATGTATTCTCTAAGTTAGTTCCCTTAAACATTTCTAGGATGGAAATCAAACTAACTTCTGCTATTTATATTCCTATAAAAATTAGACCTGCCTTTTTAAATTCTCATAGCAGTATTTGATTTGTGATTGGCTTTTGATCAGCTGCTTGAATAAAATGGATGCATATCACAACATGGAGGAGATAATAGAAAATTCATGTGCTACCTACACCATATGCAGTGTACAATAAAAAGCATTTTTGAAGCAGGGGAATTGATCGATACTCTACATGAGAATCTTCACTCCCAACACCTCCTTAAACGTTAACTCCATGGTCACACAACTATATAAAAATAGCAAACACCCTAGAACAGGCAACATGTTCCCCCATCCCAGTGTTAGCATTCCATCAATAACAAGCCCAGACTTAACCTGCTGCTGCATTTCAAATCAGCAGTACTGCATAACAAAATCAGCGAATGCAAACAGAAAGTACAACTGTCAGAAAACACCAACAGAAACATAATGTAAAATCCACCCATTCAGAAACTTCTGCATAATCTAAAATATACTATTTGTACTACAGACTTATACTGAAGTAATACAGCACACAAAACACAACAAAGTGTCATGTTACTAAATTCATTATTTGACAATTAGACTTCACTAGTACAGGCTCCAAAAGTTCACCACTAGAGGAAATGAGCCTCTAAATTCGATATATCTTTGCTTGATTCTGATTTGGGTGGTATTGTATTATATTAGTCTGCCTTGCAGTTCTAAAATCTTGTTCAAGTTCCTTATTATTGTTTATTTCTTCATTTGGCTGACATTTTTCCCAGTCTTCCTTGCCTGCATAGTCAGTGCACTGTGCTAGATTATCTCACAAATGACATATTGCTCCTGCTACAGGATATAATGCAGTACGGCATAACTGATTTGCTCCTTACTGATATATTATAACATAGAAGAATGCTAATGAATATTTTGCTGTATCATACACTTTCATATCTACAGAATACAGAATAATACTGAAGCTCTGTTGTACTGGAGTTGCTGCTATACTGTGGTTTTCTGGAGTATAGCATTGTTGTGTGGCCACAAATGTGACACATCTACTGCCTCACTCTGTGCAGATTGTTGTCTTAAAGTTTTGTATCAGTTATTACCACCGACATGCAAAACATATGAACACATGCCTCCTAACTGCCTCCTCAGACTTCTACTGCTAATCAGGTAAAAATATATTTTATACCTCTAGGCCAGCCAACAACCTTGGCACTATACAAATACAGCTGTGTTCAAAACTTGCTGCCAGACTACTGTTATATGTTGCTAGCATTATGGTGGGTATATGGGCCATATCAGGCATACCACTATATATCCATATCGTATAGGGAAGGGGAATTTATATTTTTCAGTGTATTCAAGCAGCGCCATGTGTTATAGTGCACATAGTAGTGTAATATATCTCTCAACTTCTCTCATTGCTTTTTATTGCCTTTATGAATAATGCACATTCTGCATGTGATCGCTTTACTTGATTCCAAGTTAATAATCTAATCTCCAACTGACGTAGCAAACATATAGAAACAAATGAAATGCTGTTGTTGTTGCTATCAGTGTGTCATAGTTGAGAGCAATTAGTCTTATGCAGTGTGCCACCTAGCAAGTAAGAAGAAATGTAGTTGTTAATTTCAGTTCTGCCATGTTTCATGAAAAAGATATCTTTAGTCATTTGTTATTAAATCTGCATTAGAATGTACCATATAAACATTACAACTTATGTGTTCATATCTTTGATATTTACACCTCATATTTACATCGTTCTCCAGCAGCTGACAACCTGCATCAGAATAGATTGTCTCTAGCATATGACTGTACCAATTTAATTTATAAAAATGAGCATAAACAGCTACACTAAGTGCAGCTATCATGTAGGCAGAGCTGCACTACGAGTGCATAATTGTAAGCTATTTCATCTTCATTAAATGGTTCTAGACTTAATGTAGAGCCACACAACGAGGGTAAATGGTAGCATAAGTGGCTAAATTACATGATAATTAATCAGTCTAATATGGCATAGCTTTTCAGGAAGCTAAATAACAATTGTATACACTCAGTGTAGCTATTTGCCCTGAAATACAAAACCCTTTAGATTACAGCCATGATTAGACTTATGAAAAAACATGTTAGCAGTTGCAGCTGCCATCATTAACTTGCATGTGTAACAGGCTTTAATTCAAGCTGCTGATGCAAGACCTTGGCCAAGAAGAAGGGTGCTTAGACCCAGCATGACTTATCATGGACTGCATGGCAAAGAAATTGTAGAGTGATACTGAGTGGACAGGGAAACATTAGAGGAAATATACAACTACTGACGCTTTCACCTGAGGCCCCAGACAAATCATGAAGAACCCATCCTATTGGAAACAATGCTAACTCTACTTGTATGTATACAAGCTACAGAGGACTTTCTAGAGAGTCACTGAGGATATATTTAGTGTGTCACAGGCCTCAGTTTCCAGAAATTTCCAGAATATTACATCCATTTCTAATAGCAATGCTACAACATGCAAGGGAGTGAATCTGTTTCCCATGAACCCCACAGCAGAGAACAAGAACTAAGCAGGAATTTGGTGCAATAGCATACTTCCCTTAAAATTTTGGGGGGGGGATAGATTTCACACACATACCAATAAAAGTCCCACTCAGTGAACGTGGAAGGAGGTGCATTAATAGGAAAGGATACCACTCTATAGACTATCAGCTTGTCTGTAATGCCCAAGGGACCATCAACAATGTCAGTGCAAGAAAACCAGGCAGTTCTCATGACTCACACATATGGCATACTTGTGAGGTGTACACAAAGTTTGCTAGGGTGACTTGCCACAAGGGCATCTAATAGAGGATGCAAGTTATGCACTAGAACCATGGCTCATGACACCCATGAGATACTCACACGACCCCACTGAGCAATGATACAATGATGCCCATGCTCAAACTAGGAGTATCATCGACCAAGTATTCAGCTTGCTCAAATCAAGCTATTGGTGTTTAGACACCTCAGGAGGTACCCTGCAGTATGACCCAATAACCTCTGCTGAAATACTCACAGTCTATTCCATTTCAGACAATATCATTCTCAGGAAATAGCTTCAATGAAGTCAACTAGGGGCAGGATCACAGTTCCCAGGACCACAGGCAGGGCCAGCATTTCCAGCAAACACAGATAAAAGGTCTGAGGGAGAGCCACCAGCTGCAGATGTTCATAGGTTCATAGGTTCATAGGTTGGTACTAGGCTATTGGCCCTAGGGCCTATGCAAGACTAGCCATAACAATTCCCTGGATATTTCTTCCCACAATATTTGCTTCTCCAGGCCCCTGTCTAGCAGGGTGACTGACATGATCCCCGTGGTGAATTTCCTATCTTCCATCCAATCATCAAGGTTCCTTTTGAAGAGGGCCAAAGAGGCGCTCTGCTTGATATGTATGGGCAATCTATTCCAGAGTATGGGGAGTCTCTGGGTCAGGAACCTATCCCTCCAGCATGTTTTGTTCATTGTGATGACAAGGTTTAGATCCCTGGAGCGTGTGGCTCTGAGGGATTGGGATTTCTTTAAGTGGAGCATGTCCAACAGCTCAGGGTTTGACATGGCCTTGTATGCTAAGCAGAGATCACCTCTGAGTAGACGATATGCCACAGAGTATAGCTGGAGTTTTTTTAGACCGTCTGTATATGGCATCTGCTTCAGGCCTGTGATTCTTTTAGTGAGGTATTTCTGTGGCCTTTCAAGCTGTTGCAGATGTCTTGTGAGGTACATACCAAATGGGGCATTATACTCTATAATGGGTCTAATGGGGGATGAGTACAGTGGGACAATGACCTCCTTTTTTCTGGATAAAAAGCCCTTAGTGATGAGGTGTGCCACATAGAAGGATTTCCTGACTGTTGTGGCAATGTGGTTATCGAAAGTGAGGCCACTGTCCACCTGTGTCCCTAAGTGTCTCAGCAAACTTTTGATGTTTAGTGCCCTGCCACCTATATGGTAATTCTCATGGGTACATGTTTTTTTTCCAAAGGGGATGACTATACATTTCTTGGCATTAAGCTTGAGTCCATGGCTCTAGCACCAGGCATCTGTTTCTGTAAGGCCCTTTTGTAGAATATCCACGTCATTTGGGGATTCAATAACGGCTACCAGTTTGCAGTCATCTGCAAACTTTGTTAGCCAGAGTCCCTTAGTGTTGGCCTGTACTTCAGAGAAGTAGATGCCAAACAAGAGTGGTCCCAGGACTGAACCCTGAGGTACTCCACTTGTCACTTGTCTGGAGCTGGATTTGGAGTCGGCTACTTTTACTGGCTGGGTTCTGTCAGTAAGCCAGTTAGCAACCCATTGAGTGACGTAGGGATTAATGCCCAGCTTAGTAAGTTTATCTATGATTCCAGAGTGGGGGATGGTGTTAAAGGCCTTGGTGAGGTCCAGATAGGCTGTGTGGACTACCTTACCCTTGTCCACAGCTCTGGAGACTGATTCGAAGAAGTCAATCAGATTCAGGAGACAAGATCGGCCCTTCACAAACCCAAACTGGGTGGGGTCTATTGTTTGAAGGTTGCCTATGTCATTGTTTATAAGTTCCATGATAATGCGTTCCATGCCCTTGCAAATCAGGCTTGTCAGACTGATGGGACGGTAGATCCCGGGATTCAAGGTGGATCCTCCCTTGTGGAGCGGGATAACTGTAGCTGTGTGCCACTCAGTGGGCACGAAGCCTGAGGTGAGGCTATGATTAAACATGACACTTAGGTGAGGTGCAAGTTCATTTTGTAGTTCATGTAGTACACAGCCTGGGATGTCATCTGGTCCCATGGATGCTGTATTCTTAGCTTTGGAGAGTGTGGTTTCTACCTGTGTGGCCGTGATTATCGGAATTTGGCAATCTTTTGTTATTGAGATGGGCCCTTTAGGGGGTGAGAGTGGGGTGAAGTTGGCACTAAATCGATCTGCCAGGATATTGGCAATATCCTTGGGATCAGTATATTTAATGCCATTCTGTTGTAACTCAGAGCAGATCTAAACATTGCCATTTAGATTTTTGACATAACCATAGAATGCCTTGTGGTTGTCTTTGGAATCTTTGGCAATTTTATTTTCGTAACTAGCTTTTGAGGATTTTATGAGGGATCTCAGCTTCTTACTGAGGCTGGTGAGGGAGTTTTTTGCATCATGGGATTTTCCTCTTTTTTGCAACAGTTTCTTCCTTCTGTTGTATAGTTTGTTTATAACAGGGGACCACCAGATTGGCTTCCTTTTTTTGCCAGCAAATGTAGGCGTGGGCAACATGCTATGGCTCTGTTTTTCCAATACAGAGCTTTGCTTAACTGTGTTTCAATCTCTTTGCTGCCTTAGCACATGCAAATATTAAAGCTGATATTTAGAAAACTGCACAGACTTTACTTAACCATACAATAGTTGTATTTTGTTAGAATCAGACACTGGAAACCCCCAAGAAGACATCTTGCATCTGCATTATTACCAAGGTAAGTCTTGGACTTGTATAGAAAAAGTAATACAGTTATATCACTGATTACTGTGTTATGCAAATTCTCATGTCCCTAAGATGATACATGTCCCAGGTTTACAGTAATGTCAGTAATAGCTTATGAGTGATGTTTACAATATACAGCTATGGATTTTGCCCAATAATGTGCATAAAGCATTTCATCTGGACACACTATATAAATCAGTCATCAGGTCAATGTTACCATCATTTGTACAAGTGTAACAGTAAGCAATAGTTAAACATCTGTTTTGACTGCATGCGTAAGAACAGTAACAGAAATACAGTGAGGGTCAACAATTACAGAAGCAATCATTCACAACTGATTAAGAAATGTGATTAAAAGCATTTACTATGCAATACACTTACATTAAAATAAGGTTCTGAGTAAGCAGACTTTAGCTATCCACTTTGTCCATTAGATATATGGGCAACCCAAAAACACAAAGAAATGTGCAAAGGGCAGGGTATAGTCATCCTCACTTGTATGGTGGGAGGGGAAGGGAGGGCAAGCCTGACACCAAAGAAGTGTGTGTGTGCAAGTAAAACAAAAATGTATTCATTAAGTATCCAATTTGCAGGGTCAGTAGCAAGATAGGTATAGCAGTCGACAGTACTGTTTATACTGCTTAGATAAGTAATGTGCGTTTGTGTGTGTCTGAGTGTGTGTCTGTATGTGGTGGTATGGGCAAGTATTTGTTGAATGTGTGCATGCATGCTCAATGCACGTGTGCATGCATGTGTGTGCGTGCATGTGCGTGCATGTGTGTGTATTCCTGCATGTGTGTGTGTGTGTGTGTGTGTGTGTGTGTGTGTGTGTGTGTGTGTGTGTGTGTGTGTGTGTGTGTGTGTTTGTGTGTGTGTATATGTGTGTGTTTGTGTGTGTGTTTGCCTGCATGAACACAATCAAGCAGTGTGCTAGCACTATGTTCTGGCAACTTTGACAGGTGTGAACCATGCATGGTAGACTAGTCAGTTCAGCATCATCACCCCTGACCAAAAGAACTATCTCTGCCAGGAGTTGCACTGTTAGTTGCATGACCCCGGCTAGAATTCAAGTAGCTGCCTGACTGTGAGTGATGTCTCCTAGATGAGCTCTCATCATGACTATACCCAGGACCACAACTATGTTTTGGTGTGGACACTACAATCACTGACAGAGCTGTAGAATTAGTGTCACTATGGGAGCAGGATCTTGTACGGCCATGTCAACTAACACCAGAGAATTTAGTGGCTGTACTGCCATGTGGATGCCGATCCACCCCCAGCTGATGTTCCATTATAGACATTAACTGCTCCAGTGTTTCATTCATCCTGTCCAAGGAGTCACCCATACAGTTCAGATAGTCCCCCATGTCAGAATTCACAGTTTAGTACTTGCACTTTCTCTTCTGAGGCCCTGGTGGAATGTTCCTGTGCCTCTGTGGTGGCCCTACACATGCATCTTGTGATACCTACTGACACACTAACATCAGGCAGAGGGTTGACAGCAGGCCTCCTCTGAGCACCTCTACCAACTAGCCTGTGTGGCACTTTGCCCTCATGTTGGCTATGGAGAGAATCTACCATTTCTGCATCTGTACTAACCAGACTGCCATGATCAACTGTGCCACCCTGTATAGTCAGGCTAATCTTCTGTTGAACAAGCTGAAGAGCTGAATGTACAGCATATATTTGGCATGACGGTAATGATGGAATGCAGACATTCTCCTTTTCTACAATCAAATCGGAACTTTCAAAAGCAGGAGTTCCTACATGACATGGCTAGATAATATTGAAGTTTGTACATGTTTCTTGGGATACTGTCAAGGATCAAATCTAGATGTATGCCAAAGTGTTTTTGAATGTTTTGTAGGACCTCTGCGGTTTTAACTGCTAGCAGTTAACATTTTCTTAGGAAAAGCATTCTCCTGCTGCTGTATTAATGTGCTGTTCCCATTGTAAACACTGTCTTGTACAGATCTTGCCTGAATAATTATGATGATAAAGCAAACTAATACAACACAAATATATGCAGAAATTAACCATCAATAATCTCTTAGTATGTCTGTATGTGTATTCCTGTTGCCAGTTGTCCATCTTTTCCTACCCATTCTGTGTCCTCAGATAAACTTCCTTGATTCAAAACTCTTTCCATAAGCCATGTTTCCACCAGCAATAACATGCTTGGTCTCTCATGGTTTTTTCATAATACACCTGTAGCATACATATAAGGATTGAAGAACTGCAACTGTCATGACAAATGTGTAAATTGTGACACCTGAAACATGACCATAACGCATCTCTGTTCTGTATTCCATCATAGTCAGACATGGTTGTATGTGTATACCGCTTATTTGCATGATTACATCATAAACTACTGCTAAATCCCATTCTAAGTTCAACACCTTAAGATGAGATTACACAACATGTGTTAATACTTTACCATCAGCAGCACAAGTGAGCATACCACTGCTGTGCTTCAGGCAGAGAGGGAAAAAATTATATATATATATATATATATATATATATATATATATATATATATATATATATATATATATAATATATGTGTGTGTGTGTGTGTGTGTGTATTTACAACAAATGATTCTTTGTTTTGTTTGTATACTTTCTGTATGTCTTTATTGAATTTTGAAACCAAGTATCTGCATTTAAGATTGATGTTGACTCAGTTGTCAGTCTGTTAATGTATGTCTGAACTCCAGTAGTTACCCTTACAACTGTGTTACAGTTGTGTGTCACCTTTTCAAACATATCTGTTAATATTATTTTCAGTGCTTTGTCATATTTAGGAAGTGTATGTTTGTATTGTTAATACACATTGTGCATTCATGAGGCAAGACAAGTGACAATGACACTATAAATGTTTATTATTTACATGCACCCATCCCAGAATGAACTGGCAGGAATGCTTCCACTGTTTTACAGTTATGATTGATATTGATATTTCATACTGTGAAACAGGTACACTTACCTCACATTAACACAATGCACATGAATTACAGTATATAAATCTTAGTAGAGAAGATTGTCATTACATGGGACAAGCAGAATACTGTTACATTGGTCTGTCCCCACACACACACACACACACACACACACACACACAAACACACACACACACACACACATACAGTTGTTCCAAAACCTGTGATGCACAGTACCATATGTTCCAAACAGTGAAGCTTTACCGAGTACAAATATGTATTTTTCACATCGTTAAAGTTAGACTTCTCCTGTGACACTTACAGCTTATACCATGTTCTGTAGATTGTTTAACTAGATAGGTAGGAGGTTCAGTTCTCACAGTAGTGAACTTTTGAGGAGGATTCTACTAACAGGTAAGTAACACCTCGGTGTCAAATGTGTTGTGTCCACTTCTGTGCAGGAGAATAAAGTTATTGTTGGATACTGCTTCCTTTCCACTTTATCAAACTTTTAACAGAAACATCCTCTCTGCAACACATTGATGAGGTCATCACATGAAAAGTGTACTCTGTCCCTATAACAGTCAAGACTTCTCTGTGGTGCTTGCAGCTAATATCGTGTAACTAGATAGGGAGGAGGTTCAATCCCAACCATAGGGAATGTATGTGTGTGGTTCTAGTATTAGGGAAGTCAAGCTTCAACAACAGTTGTGCTGTGGCTATTTCCCCCACTAGAGAATGTTCTAACTTTGAGCACAGATCCCTCTGCAGTTTATCCCACTTTTAACACAAATGTCTTCTCTGCAACACTCTAATGAGGTCACCCTGTCAAAAATTCCACTCTCTTCCCTTAAGAGTGAGACTTGTCCTGTGATGCTTGGAGCTACTGCTGTTCTCTCTAGATTGTGTAACTAGATAGGAAGGAATTTTCAATCTCACAATGGAGAACTTGTGTATGTGGCTTCAATATCAGGTGTATATACCTTCCTGAACAGATGTGTTATATCAACTTCCACTCAGGGGAATATTTTAACATGGAAGAGGATGCCCCATCCCCTTATCCCACTTTCACCACACATGTCTTCTCTGCATCAAATTAATGAGATCATTGTGTCAAAAAAGCATTCTGTACCCTTGCAACTCAGTCTTTTCCTGTGGTATTTGCAACTATTTTTTCTGTAAATTGTGTGATTAGATAAGTAGGAGATTGAATCCAACATGACCTAACTAAAGTGACTGTATGGACTATCATGTACAATTGTGTCCATAACAACACCCCTTATGTAAACTTCCATGTAGGAGACATGTTTTCATTGGCATATGACTACTCTATAAATTTGTATTATCCCCCCAGCTAATATCCAGTTTCAGAAACACAATGCTTAAATCCTGCTATCAAAAATTAACATCACAGTGTTTATATGAGTTATGCTATGGTGCTAACTGTCAACACTGAGCTCTTTAGACTGCATAAGTATAGAGGGAAAAGATTTCAATCCAGCAATGATTAATTACTTTGAGTCAAGTTGGGTAGAAGAGGCTTCTAATACATGCAGCTGTGTAGTATCACTGTGCACTTCAACCATATTCATACTTTTTAGAAGAATGTCAACATATGAAAGAATGGTGATGTCATCCATTCAAATGTGCACTGTCACAATTGTAAAGCAGCATCTTCTGTGGTACAGATGAATCAGGCAGTGCCCTGTATCCTGCAATCTTAGGTAGTCTGTTACAGCCATTACTCCGTAGACTCACTTGTGTCAGTATGTCTGTGAACATGCAGGTAGGTAAAAATGTGGTCACTGTGCTATCTGATTTGCACATTTATGGCTGGGGATTCCTATTACAATAATTTATGCTCAGTTTCACACAGAAATGCTTTATTGGATGATGATGCCATGGGATGATAGTTGACTTTCCTATGAGAACTACTAACATTTTTCCTGTGGTATGATGACATCAGACAATGTTCCTTTGCTGTTGCCTTAGTAAGGCATGTGCTTGAATCTGTGATTCTCAACAGATTGCGCATGATCGCTAATATCACATCATAGCGATGACCACAATACACATCATGTGTGTTTGTGTACACCTAGCAAAAGGCAATGTTGTGTGAGAAAGACACATATAGCAACAGTCTTTTAAAGAACACATATCCCTTGCAGCAATAACATGATGTCATGGCTTCAAAGACACAACTATCTCACAAGTATAGCATTTATTACATTGTGGTGTATTCATTCTTCACAATATCATGTAGATTCATTTATCATATAGTCAGGTTTTCAAAACCCACACTGACTGACTGTAAGCATTGTGTGTCCTAATGCTGTTATGCATGAATGACATCCTCAAGTGTTATAATGTGTATAATTACAGTGGGAGAAACATCCTCAGCCCTTTTGTTTCATACAAATTGAAACACAATCATATCATGTAATGACTTCACATTACATCATTCTGATAAAATTTCCTTTATTACTTCATATATTAATCTAATTTATTTGTGACAAGATCCATTTATTTGTCATGTGGTAGACACAATCAATACATAGGTCTGTAGAGTGTGTAATATGATAGGCAGGGTTTGAACCTGGTAACATCTGTTTGTCATGTAACTGTATCGGACAAAAGTGGCTTAAGATTAGGAAGTATTTATGTCACAGTCAGAGGTCAACATTTTAAGGCAACACTGTCCAATGTAGGGGATACATATCTGTTACAGTAGGAAAGTGCTGAAAACCCTTAAAGCATGTTCACCATGACACAGACAGTATGCCTGTTTCTGTGGTATCACATGTTGATATGCATCTTTCTGATATATGTCTTGGCATATGTTCAAGTATGGCAATACATGTCTTCCTGTATGGCATGATGCCAGATCATCATAAAGTCTGATTGGGCCTGTTAGTGAGTTGTTTCATGCAGACTAGTGGTAAAGGTTTAATTCCCTCAGCCTCCATTGCCTAACTGTGTGACTCTGTGCAAGTCACTTAACCCTCCCTGAGTCTGAAAAAGGTACATGGAGATGAGTGCTCTACTGCGGAAAACAAATACAAATAAATAAATACATAGGACTTGGATTTCTGGTGAAGAGAATCCTGTGTTGTGGCAGGGAGGCTATCTGTGCTATAGTGTTCAGATAGCATCCAATAAATTCTAAGGTCTAAGTTGGTGACAAGATTCTCTTTTGCAGATTGACTGTAATCCCCAAGCTGTGAAGTTATTGGAGTAAGAGGTCCATTTGGAGAATTAACAGATCCCTGGCTGGAGTGGTAGGAGACAGTTGTCAAAGTATGGGAACATCTGGTACCCCTTTAGTCTGAAGTAGACTGTCACTGCTGTCATGCATTTGGTAAACACCTGGGGGACTCTGGTGAGTCCAAAGTGCAGATCTCTGAATTGGAATTGACTGACTCCCACCTTGAAATGGAAACATTTCCCTGAAATGCGTGCATATGTTTACATGATAGTAGGCATCTGGGAGATATATCAAGCACATCCAGTCATTCATTTTAAGTGGATGTAATGGACTGAACTGTGAACATCCAGAATTTTGTCTACTTCATGTATTGGCTATAATGATTTAGTACCAGTACTGGCCTTAGGTCCCCTGTCTTCTTTGGAACTATAGAGAACCTGGAGTAGACACGGGATCCAATCTGTTCTGGTGGGACCTGCTGGATGACACTTTTTTCCAACAACTTTTTGACTTCTGCTGTTACAGACTCCAACTGATTGGGTGGTACTAAGAAAATCCTGGATTTTACCTGAGGCATTGTTAGAAATGGAATTGAGTAACTTTGGTTATTATCCTTAACACCCTAGAATAGAAAGTGACAGCCATCAGGTTTGAGTGTGTAGGGACTGACTCCCCTGACTACTCTAGAGTGTGGCTTGCAGGATTTATCTTTAAAAAGCCAGTGAAATCTTTGGTTTTGCAGACAGACTCTGCACCTAGGATGACATCCATTAAAACTACCCCCTCCTCTCCCAAAGAAGCATCCTGGTTAGAACCCTGCAATTTCTGGAACCAGATCTTCTTCCCTCCTAGTTGATCCCTGGAGAAGGTTCTCTGAGGAATAGAGAAGCAGATTCCAATGGCAGACAGTCCTGCTCACTTCTAGTGTTTCCTTAACCTTCAAACCAAACAAGGTGGCAAAATCAAAGGGGCGCTCTGATGAAGGAAGTCTCAAAGTCTTCCACAAAATCACACAACTGCATCCAAGCAAGGTGGCATATAGCTATACCAGTACCTGCTGCTCTGGCTATCCCATTGGCTTTATTAAAAAGTAGGCACATGGAAACATTAGAAATAGAAGATAAGGTAGATAGCTAGAATTACATAGTCTTCTGGATAGAGAATTGTAATCTCCCTGGTCAATTCTCTTTGGAATTGAATGATGTGAGCAAAGAAGTTCAGCTCTCTCAGGGAAAAAAGCCACTGAAGCATACGCCCATTTTCCAAATCTGTCCAAATCCCGGGATTCCCTTTTACAGGGATGGACAGATTATCTCTCTTCAGAGAGTTCATTCTTCATGGCTGCTGCTATGACTATGGCATCTATGAAGGGACCTTTACTCCAGTGAGCTCTGTCTCCTGGAGCAGCTAGAATATTATCTGACTTCTTAGGTATTGGCTGTGTTGTATCAGCCTCCTTTCAAACCCACTGCACTACCAAGTCAATGACAGCATCAATGGGAGGAACCAAGCCCCAAACCCTCCAGGAACACATGTTCTTCTGGGAAAGTCATATCTGTGAACCATTCCCTCTCTATTTCACAAATTCTAGGATTTTACCAAAAGAGACATCTCCAAAGGGGGATCTAATGCCCACCCTTTTATCCAAATCCATGTCATCTGAGATGGTTTCTGGAGATGAATCCAAATACTTTTGTTTGCAAGTCTGCTTTCTATCCACCTGTCATTGGGGAATATCTGGCAATGGGTGTGAAATAGAATGGTAGCTCAAGGACAGAACTTCCCCAGGGCTCTTAGAAGATGGTTGTTCCTGTCAATGAGAAGGAGTGAATTCTAGAGAAGAAAACATTTGAGGTCAGGTCAGATCTGAATAAGGTGGAGGCACCTCTTCTCTTGACTTTGAGAGGAGCCATTGGAAGGCCTTGAAAGCCATGGAGGAAATCAGAGCTGAGGAAGTCTCTCTAATAGGTGGGACAGAGAGAGATTCTGAAACTCCAACTCTTCCTGGCTCAGAGGCCAACATTTGAGCTGAACTATCAAGAGCCAATACACAGAGAGGAATGGATTGTTCCAACAGTTTCAAAGTAAAACCCTCTCCGTGAACACCAGTTCTGAAGCTTCAACTCTGACTCTCATCTCAATCTGACAAAGTCAGAGTTGACAGAGACTGGGTGATAAGGCTGACGTGGATGGTATATTAGTGCCAATATAGGCATTCCAGAGCTACTTGGATTCAAGGGCATCAGTTCTGAAGCTCAGGCTTGCAATGGAGTCATAAAGGGGGGGGGGTTGATATAAACATTCATGACTGTACAATGGGAACAGAGTTGGGAGGCCCCCCAAATGTGTCTGTATCTGAAGGAACCTTCACAACATTTTGTTGACATTGGCTTCAGTAAGGCTCCTTGAAGAATGAATAGACCTGGAAGAAGCACCTGAGGATGCCCTGGATCATTGTTATAAAATGGGAGAATGGAGTCAAGGACTAATTGGCTACAGAGAAAAAAGTCACTGTGGCGACAGAGAATGTATCAAAGAAGTCGGATCTGACAATCCACAACTTTCTGCACTGGAACTTTGGAGGCTGTGGGGTCAAGAGACCATTTCTTGGGTCTCTCAATGCCCTTCTTGGAAATATTACTTAAAAGAATAGGGTCATTCAGCTTCAGAGTTTCTCCCTCTTTTTATTTTTCCCTCGAAGTCGAAAAAGTTGGAAAAGGAACTGATTTTGTTGACAAAGCTGGAAGGAGATCCTTTAAGATTAGTTTGTCCCTTATGCTCTGAAGGGCTTTGTAGCCAAAAGCAGCACAGGCTTCACATTCAGTGTCAAAATGCACCACTCCCAGACAGTACACACAAAGGGAGTGGGGGTTCTGAGGGGGAATTTTGTGGCCACATTTAGGACACTTTTTAAATTTATTTACAGCCTTTGCTATAGTTTAGTACTAGAGGAAGGATAAGTCAACCACTACAAAAATGCAGCAAACAGCACTACAAAAAAAAAAAAAAACAACTATTATTCCAAAAAACTGTAAACAGTCTACAGGTAGTACTTGAAGGAATATAAAGTTATATTTTTTAAATACACAATAGGGGAGAAAATACCAAGCTAAAGATAACTGCAACAAAATATTCTGAAAAGTAAGATTATTCTTGGAAAGTGAATGATAATAGGGGACTATATTAGCATGTTGACAGGGCAAAACAGCGAATGCCCTTACATCGATACATATTACACAAAATGCCTAAATCTCGAATGGCCAGAACAGTGATTTTTCTTCCCAGGGAAAAAAAATCGCTGGGCCGTTGTTGGAAATTTGCCATTTCCTCCACTGTAGTGCAATCTCGGAGTTGGTATATTTAAGTGGGGTGGCACAGCCCCCCACATCGGGGTGGAGAGTGGGGTGAAGCCTCCCACTTTATTTTGTCTGTTGTTTTTTTTGTTTGTTTTTTTTTGGCCCAGCAATTTTTTTCCCTGGGAAAAAAAAAATCTCTGTTCTGCCCTTTCGAGATTTAAGGATTTCATGTAATATGTGTTGACGTAAGGGCATTCACTGTTCTGCCCTGTCGACCTGCTAATATAGACCCGATAATAGCATTTATCCTATTCTCTTGAAGTGACAAATGAGATATGAGGTAATCTGAGGACGGTAAGGGAACTATGGGTGGGTGAGGAGTCAGAGCCCTGGATACGAAGGTTTGGAGGTGGCGAGGCTGTATCTGAATCAGATCAGAGTCCCATTTGCTGAATCAGATGAAAATGGAAAACCCAGATCAGCTGATTACACATGGAATACAAGGTTGTTTTTTTTCCTCAGGCAAGAAAGCTTCTCACATACTAACAAAACAAACCACACCTCTTCACCACTTACACTGTCTTTCCTAATATAGACCAATCTGTGTTGTTGTATCTTTAAAATGGGAATTTCCTGTTCAGAAGCTAATGTGTAGATTTGGCCAACTATACAGATACACAGTTACAGGGATGAATGTTCACTTACTTGTTTGCTTATGGCCTGTTTTTTGTTCTTTACCTCACAACAAAAGCATCATCAGCTCAAAATCCTTTCAGTATGATAGTTGTGCAATAATGATGTCAAGTATATGGTCATGTGTTTTAAGATGAATATTCTGAAAGGCAAGACCAAAGTTATTGATATTTGCCACAGTTCCGATCTTCTGTTTAATATAGCAAATCTGTAATTCAGGCTAGTTTCTTTCTGACACAAAACATAACCATTTCAGTGCAGCTTAGCAGCAACTCATAGTTGTATCTGTTGCTGCTTTTTATATCCATCTGACATTGAATTTACTTTTAAGTTAAATAGGATGATTTTACTTTTGTATTCGTTACACGGAATGATCTCTCTAACAATATTTGCAGCAAACTACTTCTATTCTTGATCTACAGCTGTAACGAATATGCTGAAAAATTCCCTACAGATAATATAACAATGGTTCTCTTCGTAGATACTTTTCAGCATTTTCTCATTACATAATTTTACATCACAACTTCCCTACCAATACTGTTGCAGTTCTACAATCTGCATTAACATTTTCTTATCTTTTTTATACTTCTAAAACGAGTTATAAAGCACAAGGCAAAATAACTGCCTTTCTAAACCCATTTAACAATCTCTGAACGAGGACTTTTATCAAATGAAATGTGCTTAGCAGCAGAGACAACATTCTTCTGGGAAATGTAATATTATTAATAGTGCAAATAATAGTCATGGGACTTTTCCTTTCTTCCTTTCACTTTTGCTTTTAAAGCAGCAGTTTCAATATTACTGACAGTAGACATTTTCTCCCAGTTAGTGGTAGAATATGGGACTATTGTTTCCCAAACAACAGGCACTCAGTGGACAGATGCTTTGTCATCCCACTGGCCAGAAGTATGATTCCACATGAGATACAGTAATACTGTACAACTGAGAATCACAGTTCAGTGTCTACTTTTAACTTATTGATCGCTGTAGTTCTGACTGGCTGTATGATTGCTTCATGTATGACCTACTTAACTAATACTGTGCATTGACATAACCCTGGAAAATAAGTATTTACACACATTTTTTTTGAATCCTCTAATGTATTGTGACCACTACAAACTCTCAGGAAAAGCTACTTTATGCATCTTCCACCATGTTAGATGTACTTCCTGACATGATCTGTAAGGCATCTATTCTTCTTTTAAATATTATCCTTTTCTTCTTATGCATTTTTTCTCTAGAAAGATGCTAATATCATGGTCTTTGCTGAGCCTCCTGAGGGATGTCAGTTTCAGTTATACCTGCTTTACCTTATTTTTATCAAAAACATAAATATCAAAATATTTCTCTCTCTCTCTCTCTCTCTCTCTCTCTCTCTCTCTCTCTCTCTCTCTAACTTGTTAAATTTCTGAAAAATTGTATATTTTTTTAGATGTCAAGTAATGAATAGACCCCATTCTTGAATCTAGGTATAGTTGTATTCCTGTTGGATCAATCTGATGCTTTCCAAAATATGTCTCCTCAGCAGTGATGGCACAACCATAATTATTCTGTATTTCATACAGTATTACCAGTACTGGCAGAATATTTATGTATGTGTGAAATGTGGGTATAGTCATACATTCATTTATTTATTGTTTGAATGTCTTTTTCCTGAAAATAAATTTTCTGAAAGAGCCATTATACAACAGATTAATTAGTTAATGTCTGAGTAAATCTCTTACACCTCCCATTCTAGGGAGTTGATCCCGCTGCAGCCCCTGTTTTATGAAAACAATTTTGAGGTTGATGCATCTTGGGGTAGGGAAGGATTTCCCCTTCTTCATAATGTTCTCATTCACTTGGATGGTATTCTGTCCACTTCAGCATTATCAAAAAATTGTCACACAAAACAACTACGTATTTGAAATAAGTCTGCTTTTATGTGTGCTTGCACTGTGCTTGGCTTATTTTCGCACATATGATTGCATATTTGGTTAGTTTATATATAACAAAATACCACTGGAAATTCAAAATGTTAATTAGCTTCATTGCTTTATTTAGATGCAAACATAGAATATAACTCAGAAAAAGATAATCATAATTTTAACAGTCACTGCAGTATTTGAATTCTTTCAGCTACATGTTTTGGTCAGTTAGCCTTTTTTTTCTGTCTTCATTTCTAGTTAGCTTTACCCACACATTATATACCCCAGACCTGCTATCTTAAGCTTCTTCTGGGTATTAAGTGTTATGGCTGTTTGTATTTGCCACCTGCAAATTCACTGATGGTATCTGCGATAACCTTCCTAGTTTTATAAAACATAGAGACAAAGACTGGTGTGTGTAAGCAGAAGAATAACACAGAAGATACAGTTATGCACAGCTCTCACAGCATCCAGCAGAAACAAGGCTATTTCTTAAAGAATGTCACCGGTTTTATGAACTGCTAGTACCTTCACAAAGGTTTGCTGTCAGACAAACTAATGAAGTTGCAACCAAGGTCCTAGACTTTAAATTTATTTCACTTGGGTATTGTGTACACTGGTGGAAAGCAGTAACCATCCTTTGAACTAAGTTCAGGTGACAGAACCTAGAAAAAAATCAGGATTACAATAGACACTAGAAATAGAGACTGGAGAAATAATGACATCAGGCACTTTTGAGTCCCAGCGGACTGGTTTTGTAGTCATAATACTGAATAGAGTTCCTTCAGAGATGGATGGTAACTGTGCTGTTGGCAGCAGTTCATTTCAATGAGGGATCATTCTTTGTGCAAACTCAGAGGATATCATATTAAGTAAGGTGTGCACGAGGCAAATCCCCCTTACAAAGTAATTTTTAACTTTTGTGAAATTCAATAGAATGGTCAATCAACCAAAACATGAATGAAATGTACCATAATCAGATGGACTCAGTGGCTTAAACCCCCCCCCCCACACACACACATATTAGTGCTGAAGACGAGTTTAACACAACATAAGCTGTATTGCAAGTTGGATATTGTAGCTATGAGGAAAAGAAAAAATATTTAGGTAGGTGACGTTACTGATGATTAGATCATCATCATCATCAACATTATCACTGTCACCCTTTTTTTCTACATGGGAATGGTGTGTCAATTTGACTCTCACAACCCCTCTTGATTTAGCACCACTATTGTAGCTTTCTCAGCGGTCATGTCTGACTGTCATAAGTCTTCTCTTATGCAATCCATCAGTCTCCCAGCTGGATGGCCTTGTTTCTGCATGCCTTCTTCCTGTAGCTCTCAAATCTTATTCAACAAATCATCTGCTGTCCTACACAAGTGGTCCAACCACAGTAATCTGTTCTCTTTGACCTTGTCAGCAATTGGAGATACTTTAACTTCTGCACTGATGTCATGATCTCTTCATCTGTCCCAGAGTGTGTATCCTACCACTTATCTCAGGTATTTCATCTCCATCACTTTAAACATCCTCACCTGCTTTGACTTCACTACCCAAGTTTCTGTACCATACAGCCATACTGATGGCACAGTGTTTTGTATACCTTATATATCAGCTTCTCTGGCATTCGTTTGTCACACACTACCCCTGACACTCTGTGCCAGTTGGTTGCAGCACATTTGGTATAAATGTGATCTCCTCCTTCAATGTCTTCTCCAACACCCCTTCCAAATACATTCAGCTGATATCCAGCTCCACTATCTCAGTTTTCTTCTTTCCCTTCTGTCTCAGTTTTCTTCTGATATCTCCTATTTACTGCCATGACAACTGATTTGTCTGTGTTCACTTTCAACCCATGTGCCTTCAGGTTTGCATTCCCATCTCTTATCATTTGCTGAAGATCTTGTTCAGGGTCTGCTGTAGTATAGCATTATCTGCATACAGCATCTTTGTTAGTCTGTCTCCTCTAAACTGTTTGTTAATGTAGTCCAACACAGTATGGACAGCACTGGGCTCAAAGCTAAACCCTGATACACAATTACTCCAACTAGGAACCCTGCTGTGACAGTTTGTACTTGTATCACTGGATCCTTCCATATAGCCTGCTCTAATTCTACCAGTGTTTGCAGAACCTCAAACTATCACAAGACTGCCAAAATCAGTTGTCGTTGGACCTAGTCCCATGCTTTTTTCAAGTCTAGGAATTTCCATTTGGATCCTTTCCGCATTTCTGGTTTCATCTCCACTATTTGCCTCACAGCAAACATCAGGTGAGTTGTACTGAACCTGATCTGAATGCAAACTTCTCATCTCCCATATTAATTTCTTCTGTTTTGTATATTTGTTCATCAATCACCCACTCCAACACTGTCACGCAGGGTGACAGGAGTTTGATGCTTTTTTACTGCAGTCATTTGTGATGATCAGATGCAACCCCCAAACATTTTGCCTGTCTGACATCTTAACTACCACCAAGAAGAAATATTTCCATTTTGTTTTATTTTGCCCCAGGCTCCTCACTCTGTAGTAATTCAAACTAAAATCAAGACTATCACACCACAGCCAAACAATCAACATCAAACACCTCTTTAGAATATGTTCCCCAGCCTCCAAAGTTGCCTCCACCTTAGTATTAGTAGTAGAACAATTAAGTCCCTCATCTATAAATGGTGCCAGGTATAAATACATTAAACAGAAATGACCTTGACTATGTCCCATTTTGGCACACCACTTCTCACCACTCTCCTCACTGATAAACTACCTATTATCATTACCCTCTGTCTTCTGTTTTACAGCCAGCCACTTAAAGGAACATTCCACCTTGGCACTTTTTATTACTTCATTGTATCTTTGTTTTCTTGGCTATTTTAATGTATTAAAATAACTCTATGTGCATCTTATAAAAGTTTAAATTGTTTTTCTACAAAATGACTCATATGGGGCCTGGCACATTAATGTGATCTTGTGTTGAAGCTTTTTTCCCCTTCCCAAGATCCATTTCAAGTTCCCTTTATATGTGTCACACTGGGCAAAAGGAATTATGCTGCCATTCCAGTCCGTTGAGCTAGAATGGCAGCAGTGTGAGTAACAGGCATCTTTCACACCTTTTTTTAGCGGGAGCATTTGCATTTTATCCCTGAATGACCATCATATACAATTCTCTTAGAGCCAGTTTTAAACAATTCAGATCAGTTTTACAACTGCAGCTAAAGAAAGTAGCTAAATTATAGGCTTTTATAAGGGTTGTACATTAATAGTTCTTTGCTAGGAAGCACTAGCAGACCCTCCCCACACTCTTCTTGAGCTGGAAAAAGTAGTATTGCAATCCAAGAACTGATAGTCAGCACTTCAAAGAACTTGTCTGACAGTAACCAGACTATTATCTGCAGCAGCAGGAAGATTGTTTTTGTTATCCTGAATGCTGGAGAAATGTGTTCATGCACTTCCTATTTATGAAAACAGTACTCCAGTGGTACAAAACAGCTATTAAACCAAAATGCCACCTCTGTAACCAATCAGTTTCCAATAATTTCCAGTAGGAGCTAAAAGGTTCAATACAACCAGCTTATTGTAAGTTTTTTTACTTTTTATATTTTTTCCCTAACAGATTTGTTTGTTTTTCAATTGAATTGTACAGGTTATAGGTCACATTAAAGGTAGCAAAAGTTTTGAAATGATTTATTGTGGTCTCATTTTTATATCACAAAAACCTGGCATTTTAACAAGGGTGTGTGCACTTTTTATATCCACTGTATGTATATGTGTGTATATGTATGTATATATGTATATATATATATATATATATGTTTCACTTCAGAATCTCGAATTACTGAAAACTCTAACTTCATATGGTCGAGACCATATGATCAAGTTTTCAGAAACTACATCATACCCATGCATATGGATCTAATTAAAGCAATTGACAGAACTAAACTCGGTGCATGCAAAAAGCAAAAAAATATAATTTTGCAGGGAGGACATGCTCCCCTGCACCCCCCCTTGCTAATTCTGTATACTAACTCCATGTTCGCATATTCCCCAACCTTGAGAATTGTGTGATTGCACACACCTGCTGATAGTCTGCTTAGTCAACTACATTGTGTCAACTAAAAGCAAATTCAACCATATTTGGAACCACTCGATATATATATATATATATATATATATATATATATATATATATATATATATATGTATGTGTGTGTGTGTGTGTGTGTGTGTGTGTGTGTGTGTGTGTGTGTGTCTATGTACCTAGACCTCGCAAAGGCCTTCTACACCATTCCCCACTCAGGTATTATAGACAAGCTCACCAGCCTGAACATAAACCCCTACATCATGAGATGGGTTGCCAACTGGCTCATGGATAGAACCCACATGGTAAGAGTTGTGGGAGCTACATCTGACTCCAAACTGTTTACAAGTGGCATTCTGCAGGGCTTAGTCCTAGGACCCCTCCTGTTTGGAATATACTTCTCAGAGGTACAGACCAGCACAGGTGGACTATGGCTGACCAAGTTCGCATACAACTGCAAACTAGGGTCTATCATTGACTGTCTGGCTGACATAGACATCCTCCAAATGGGTCTCACTGAGACAGATACCTGGTGTCAAAACCATGGTTTCAAGCTAAATGCCAAAAAGTGCATAGTCATCCCCTTTGGAAAAAACAAAGTACCCACAAACTACCACATAGATGGTAGCCCACTAAATACGGAAGACGTAATAAGGGATCTGGGGACCCAAGTAGATAGTAACCTCTCCTTTGATAATCACATTGACAAAGTGGTTAGAAAATCCTTGTATGTGGCCCACCTAATCACAAAAGGGTTTGCATCCAGATCGAAAGAGGTCATTGGGCCCCTCTACATATCACTCATCAGACCCATCATAGAGTACAATGCCCCATTTGGGATGTACCTTACAAGACACCTGCAACAACTGGAAAGACCACAGAAGTACCTCACCAAGTGGATCACTGGTCTCAAGCAGATGCCCTATGCAGCTTGACTGAAGAAACTCCAGCTGTACTCAGTTGCATACCACCTACTCAGAGGTGATTTCTGCCTGACATACAAGGCCATGTCCAACCCAAAATTGATGGACATGCTCCACCTAAAGAAAACCATATCCCCTCGAGCCACATGTTCCAGGGATCTAAACCTCACCACAACAATAAATAGGACATGCTGGAGGGATAGATTCCTGTCCCAGAGACTTCCCATGCTCTGGAACAAGATTCCAATCTACATTAGGCAGAGCTCCTTGCTAACCCTCTTCAAGAGAAACCTTGACAAATGGATGGGAAACAGAAAATTTACCCCAGGGATCACTTCAATGGCTCTGCTGGACAGAGGCACAGGGAACTAATCTAAGGGGCGGTGAAAGCTAACACATTCCAGCTAGGCTTATAAATGCTTTTGGGCAGATAGTCTAGTACCTACCTATGAACCGATATATATTTAGATATGTGTGTGTGTGTGTTTAGAAAATGCAGTTTCGCAAAAAATCAACTAAACAAAAGCAAAAAAAAAAGACACACAAAAAAAAACACATTAACCACATGTATGCAAGGGAGCAAGTCCCCCCCCTGCACCCCCATGCCCCCGCTACTTATATCTTCTCACTCCGAGATCACACTACAGTGGGGAAAAGGGAATATTTCCTTATCACTGCTGTGCCCCAATCTAAGGAACAACCTCTATTGCTGTTTGCTAAGCTGATTTTTCGGGAAACTGCATTTTTGAAAAAATGCAGTTTCGGGAAACATGGGTTGCCTAACTACATTTCGTAGAAACATAATTTCGATGTGTCGAGGTAGACCCATATATATATATATATATATATATATATATATATATATACACACATATGTATATATGAATGTAATAACTATAAGCAAATGCTCATAAGACCAAATACAATTATTGGTTGCTTTTCTGCCTGCCAGCAGCTTTTTGTGTACAATTGTGCTACAATGGGGTTTGGAAATTTGCCATTTCCCAGCTGTAGTGTGATCTCAGTGTTGGTATATTTATTTATATAATTAGCAGGGGGGTGGGGGTGTATGTGGGGCCTTGAGTCCCCCTGCAAAATCACAAATTTATGTGTGTGTGTGTGTGTGTGTGTGTGTGTGTGTGTGTGTGTGTGTGTGTGTGTTTGGCTTATTCAATCTTTTTAGATCGATGTATTCTTCAGCACTCTTTTGAGCATTTACTCTTGGCTGAGGCGCACACACACACACACACACACACACACACACACACACACACACACACACACACACACACACACACACACACACACACACACACACTCATATATATATATATATATATATATATATATATATATATATAGTGAATATAAAAAGTGTACAAACCCCTGTTAGAATGCCAAGTTTTTGTGATATAAAAAATGAGACCACGATAAATCATTTCAAAACTTTTCCCACCTTTAATGTGACCTATAACCTGCACAGTTCAACTGAAAAACAAACAAATCTGTTCAGGAAAAAATATAAAAAATAAAAAACGTACAATAAGCTGGTTGCATAAGTGTGCACCCCTAAACTAATACTTTGTTGAAGCACCTTTTGGTTTACTTACAGCATTCAGTTTTCTTGGGTAGGATTCTATCAGTATGGTAAATCTTGAATTGGTAATATTTGCCCACTCTTCCTTGCAAAAGCACTCCAAATCTGTCATATTGCAAGAGCATCTCTTATGTACAGCCCTCTTCAGGTCACCCCACAGATTTTCTATTAGATTTAGGTTGGGGCTCTGGCTGAGCCATTCCAAAACTTTAATTTTCTTCTGGTGAAGCCATTCTTTTGTTGATTTGGATGTATACTTGGGTTCATTGATGTGTTGACAGGTGAAATTCCTCTTCATCTTCAGCTTTCTAGCAGATGCATGAAGGTTTTGGGCCAGAAGTGACTGGTATTTGGAACTGTTCATAATTCCCTCCACCTTGACTTAAAGCCCCAGCTCCAACTGAAGAAAAGCAACCCCAAAGCATGATATTGCCACCACCATGCTTCACCGTGGGGATGGTGTTCTTTTGGTGATGTAAAGTGTTGTTTTTGCACCAAACGTACCTTTTGGAATTGTGGCCAAAAAGTTCAACTGGGGTCTCATCAGACCATTGCACATTTTCCTACATGCTTTTGGAAGACTTGATGTATTGTTTTGCAAATTTTAGTCAGGCCTGGATGTTTTTCTGTGTAAGAAAAGGCTTCCGCCTTGCAGCCCTATCCCATAGTCCATACATATGAAGAATACTGGAGATTGTTGTAAATGTAGTACACAACCAGTACTTGCCAGAAATTCCTTCAGATCCTTCAGTCTTGCTGTAGGTTTCTTGGCAGCCTCCCTCTCCAGTTTTTCTCTTGTCTTTTCATCAATTTTGGAGGGATGTCCAGTTCTTTGCAACATCACTGTTGTCCCATATTTTCTTCACTTTTTGATGACTGTCTTCACTGTGTTCCATGATATATCCAATGCTGTGGAAATTTTTTGTACCCTTCTTCTGACTGATACCTTTTACAAATGAAATCCCTTTGATGCTTTGCAAGCTCTCTGTGAACCATGGCTTTTGCTGTAGCAGGCAACCGATTAAATGTCAGGAAAATCCTACTAGGACAGCTGAACTTTATTTGGGGTTAATCAGTGCCTCTTTAATTGATGTCAGGTGTGTACTGAAGAAAACTGAAAGCTGCAATTAAATCAAAAGGTGCTTCAACAATTGAATTGTACATGTTATAGGTCACATTAAAGGTGGGAAAAGTTTTGAAATGATTTTTGTGGTCTTATTTTGTTATATCACAAAAACCTGGCATTTTAAAAGGGGTGTATACATTTTTATATCCACTGTATGTATGTATGTATGCATCTATATATATATATATGCACTACAGAATCCTGAAAGACCAAAATCCTGAGACTAAAATCCTGCAAGTTCAAAATACTGAAAACTCAAAATACTGAAAACTCAAAATACTGAAAACACACAGGATACCAACACTCACTATATTCCAGCACAAGTACATAC
This sequence comes from Protopterus annectens, assembly GCF_019279795.1. NCBI lineage: Eukaryota > Metazoa > Chordata > Ceratodontiformes > Protopteridae > Protopterus > Protopterus annectens. The sequence continues at coordinate 1,161,747,487 of NC_056743.1, forward strand.
AGAAACATATTACCCTTCAAGTATATGCAGGGGGGCAAGTCAACCTGCACCCCCTGCTACTTAAATATATCAACTCCAAGATTGCACTTAGTGTAGTGAAGTGCAATTTCAGAGCTGATATATTTAAGTAGTAGGGGGTGTGGGGGGTGCAGCCTCCCACATGGGGGATGCATTAGAGGACAGTAATATAGTTTGTGTGTTTTATTTGTTTCTAAATGTACTTGTGCTGGAATATAGTAAGTGTTTGTATCCTGTGTGTTTTCAGGATTTTGAGTTTTCAGTATTTTGAGTTTTCAGTAATTTGAACTTTCAGGATTTTGATCTTCAGGATTTTGGGCTTTCAGAATTCTGTAGTCCTCATATATATATATATATATATATATATATATACACACACACACACACACAGAGAGAGAGAGAGAGAGAGATTTTAGATATAGATGAGCAAACCAAAATCAGTGCTGCTACAATAAGGCAGTCGGTAAAACACTGTTGTGACTTGAATAAGAACTTTAATAAAATAGTAAGACATAAAAATTTCTAAAAGACTAATAAAACCAGCAGATTAGTGCTTTCATGTACAAGATTACCCTTCACCAGACCTGTAAAGCTAAATCAGTGATGTCAAAATTAAAAAAAAACTTTCAGCCAATCAACATTAATGTTTTAGCTTCCGCCCCTTAAGGGCGGCTTTCAGTGGGAAGTATGAGTTTAAACCAAGATATCTGTGTGCTTGGATGTTTCCTATCCATTTCAGTTCTGCAAGTTCCAAGTGATTATTGTTGTTCAGACACCACTTGTAATACTCTATAAAAGAACTTGTGTCCATTTGATTCATGAACATGTTTTGCCAGGGGATTTTTAAGATCTTTCAGATGGATATCACTGATATGCTTAGATATCTTTTCCTTAAATGGTCTCACAGTCTTGCCTGCATAGAAAATATATACAGCTGTCGCATGTAGCCAAATACACCAAACCGTTAGTAGTACAGTCAGCATACAGCTTCAGTATAAACATAAAATTAATAAATGGGTATTTGAAATCTTAGAAATTGACAAAAAGAAAAATCTTAGAAAATGAAATTAGAACGACGACGACATGGATGGGTTCCTTTCCTACTGGACTATATCTTTACAGGTGCTTTATGTTTAAAACATAGCATTTGCTTAAGATTTGGACTGTTCTTAAAGGCAAAATGTGTTCTATTTCCAACAATCTCTTTAATTGTCTCATCTGATATATGGATCTTCCAATTAGCTTCTATGATGGCATGTACATGCTTAATATGACTCATATAAGTCAGATCAACACGACTGATTTTCTCCATTTGTGACCTCTTTTTCATCTGTTCAGAATTCTGTTGGGGTGGGTGTCATTCTGGTACAAATAGGGTTTCCCTTGTTGCAGACTTACAGCCCTAATCTTCTGTTGTGCCTTAACAATCTGTTTCTTATCATAGCCTCTATGTTGAAAAAAAATGTCCCTCTTCTTAATACTTCACGAAAATCATCTTCTCTAGCACTTAGTCTGGAAACTCTGAGCAGCTGTGCTTCAATTATACTAGAGTAAATATGCTGGGGATGCATACTTGATCTTACCAAATAATTATTCTTCCAAGTTTCCTACAATATAATTGTATATCAGTCTTACCACAGTTATTCTGAATGGTCATCACATCTAAAAAAGGTACCATCTCATAGGAAGAATGCATGCTGAATCTTAAGAACTCAGTAGTCCCTTCTAAGAATCTGTGAAAGCTGGCAAGTTCTTCATCATTTCCTTCCCATAACACACACACACACACACACACACACACACACACACACACACACACACACACACACACACACATATATATATTTATTATCGACAAAATGCCAGTAAAACTTCACATGTGAGTATGATTTGTTATTGAACACAAAATCATATTCCCAATTTGTCATTACAAGATTAGCATAACTATTGACACATGGGTTGCCCATAGCTACAACCCATTGCTGCCAATACAAATTGCCTTCAAAGATCAATACACTGTGTTCAAGCACTAGACTTGACAAAGCACATATTACATTGATTTGATCGATACTAATATCAGCTTTCCTCTGCAAAAATTCTCTAATAACATTTAACCCAAAGTCATCTGGGATAGCCTTAAAAAGACTAACCACATCCATATTCACTAACATGAGCCTATTCATATTTTATTGTTGATTGATAAAGGCATTAAGAGATGATAGAAAATGTCTAGTATCTTCGATAATCCCTGGTGCTCTAACGAGAAAACCTTTCACCTGGTGCTCAATATAAATAGAAGCTGGCTCTGTAATCCATCCATTGCCTGTCACAGTAGGACGCATAGGTAGATTATTCTCATTTTTATGCAGCTTAGGCAGACCATTAAATATTGGGATAGTCAAATGCTCTGTTACTAAATAGTGACCTCGGCGATTGGGATAGTCAAATGCTCTGCTACTAAACAGTGACCTTGGTGAAGCACATTTATGGGATGCTAGTGAGCTGTTGTAATTTGAGCAAACACTGATTTAGGCGACTTCTGGCTGGTCAACAAAGATAAGTGTTTGGACCAGGAAGCTTGTGTGCCAGTGTGCGTGTGTGTGTGCGTGTGTGTGTGTGTGTGTGTGTGTGTGTGTGTGTGTGTGTGTGTGTGGTTAGGCCATGTTAAAGGTATGGGGTAGATTTAGTGTGTGTGTGTGTGTGTGTGTGTGTGTGTGTGTGTGTGTGTGTGTGTGTGTGTGTGTGTGTGTGTGTGTGTGTGTGTGTGCGTGTGTGTGTGTGTGTGCGTGTGTGTGTGTGTGTGTGTGTGTGTGTGTGTGTGTGTGTGTGTGTGTGTGTGTGTGTGTGTGTGTGTGGTGTAGGGTTAGGCCATGTTAAAGGTATGGGGTAGATTTAGTGTGTGTGTGTGTGTGTGTGTGTGTGTGTGTGTGTATGTGTGTAGAAGCTGTACTGCCCCAGAAACAGTCTATGATGACACAAGGAGAGGCACCCACCCTAGGAGAAGTAAGAACAGCACTAAGGAAAATGAAGTCAGGGAAAGCAGAAGACTCAAATGAGGTCACAGCAGATATGATAAACATGCTAGGTGAGGTAGGGGAGAAATGCCTCCTCTGGGTACTCATAGCAGTGTGGAGAGAAAAGCGTATCCCAGATGACTGGAGAATAAGCGTACTCGTGCCAGTGTACAAGAATAAAGGGGACATCCAGAACTGTGGGCAGTACAGAGATTTCAGACTCCTACCTCATTGCATGAAAGTTCTGGAGAGGTTGATTCATAAACATATATGCAGAGTAGTAGAATGTAAGATGGGAAATGAGCAGTTCAGATTCAGATCAGCATGCTGCACAACTGACCTGATGTTTGCAATGAGACAGATAGTCATGAAGAAGCTAGAGATGAGGAAAGAGTCCATCTGGGCATTCCTAGACTTGGAGAAAGCATATGAGAAGGTCCCAAGAAAGCTGATCTGGGCAGTCCTGCAGTGGTTCAAAGTCCCAGAAACATTGGTAGAATTA
>NC_056743.1:1161754693-1161762193 GCF_019279795.1 Protopterus annectens
ATATATATATATATATATATATATATATATATATGTATGTATATGGCTATATATATATATATATATATATATATATATATATATATATAGATATAGATATATATATATATATATATATATATATATATATATATATATATATATATATATATATATATATAATGTATATTGTATATAGATATGTATGTTGGGATTATCACTCTTGACTCTGCTGCATTGTCTGTACGTGAGCACCATGGATGTATGTACATCTGCTATGGCTCTGTGATAGTGCACATACTGTGTGCTGTAGTGATCGTGGGTTATACATGTGTAGAGACCGGTTATTGTGTTGCTGGGTATTACATGGGCATTGGAAACAATGTTAGTGCAGCACCTATGACTGGTCGTATGCAGATCTCGGCAACAGTCAACAGTGGTTATTACATTGGAGTGTGAGTATGGCTCATATCCATCTGTAGTAACTGTCAATGCTATGCACCTCAGGTTAACCTTACAGATGCACGTTTATCCACAGGTTGTGGTACAGATGCCAGGACTGTATGTGTAGATATTGACAGGTGCAGGACTGAGTTGTGTTGGATGCATGGAGGGTTGTCCATGGCCAGTAATGGGGATCTCTACAGCCTGGCAGGTATGGTCTTTGACTGTCCCACAATCTCCTGTATATGGCTGACACATGCTGTACCTGTGTATATGCAGACACACACACTTACCACAAACAGCTACGGCTGTCACATACACACACCCATTGCACCACCATTGGGCCATGCAATAACCATTGTCCCTCACACTCACACACCTATGTGTACATTGGATGGCTCTATGACAGCTCTGGACACGTTAACACCACACCCTGTGCATATGATGTCACCTGTGCCACCACCTGTGATGTGTAACATTGATGCAGGATCTGACTAACCTGGTGCTGCTGCACATGGTGGCTTTATTCCACTGTATTGATGTTAGCATGCTGTTAACACACAGTGTGTTACTTCCAGGTGTACTTCAGCAGGCATGATGCATTGCAGCTATGACCATCACTGTAGCATAGTTTACATCACTGTTACTTCTGATGATGTAGTCTCCATCCATGTGCCATTTCACTGATGTGTGTAGTATTGGCAGCATGTGTGTCTGTGTGTGCAGTATGTGTGTGATGTGTGTAGTACACATGTATACATGCTTACAAATGCATACACGACATTACACAGGCTTCACCATTCATACACTAGCTTACTCGTTCTTCCACACGCGCACACAGGCTAACATGCGTGCACACATACTTACTCGGGCTTACTCGCGCACATGGGCGCAGACACACTGTGGGCATGTTTGCAGGTCACATCGGTGGTATCCATGGTGTATGCCGTCAGTCTCCTGACATTCCCTAGGATAGCTCATGACACGTCTCTTCCACTGAGTACTGACAGCACACATGTGACACTGCTCCGGTGAGGTTACAGTGTTTTGTACATACACACTCATGTTGTCACCTATCTTCTACTCTAATAGTCCCCTTAACCTGCACTACATGGTAGAGGCTTGGCCCATATGGCATGACATGTTGTGATTCACTATCCTCAGCCTCACTTGCCTCACACTGCCTACAAATACTTTGTTACATCTCTGACAGAGCGCTTCCACACATAAGTACCAGTACGCAGTAGCCATGTTGTCTCCAGCTTGCCATTCATCTGCATGGCGTACTAACATCTAACTAAACCTGCATTTTGTATGTATATTATCCATATGTCTTGTTTTGAAGTGCAGCGCGTTCTCGTGGCACTGCGCTACGCTTCCACACCAGGGATCGGGGGAGGACAACTACTGGTCCATTGATATCCAATGGACTTGGACATTGGCATGCTTCTTCAACTGTATTCATACTGTATTTGCAGCTGTCATTGCTCCGTTTAGCAATGTGCAAAACGTTAGTCGCATAACATCCGGGTACATTTCTGCACATAACTCTGCTCTTGCACGGACAGCTGACTGTTTCATGTATCGCATAATTATGTAGGGTTACCACCTGTCCCACTTTGCGAGGGACAGTCCCTTTTTGGGCAGTTGTGTCCTGCAAAAATGTGAAAAAACGGCAAATGTCCTGAGATTTTAGGACAAAATTATTTTCTATATTTTATGTCATAGTTGCATAAAACAGTTATTCTGTATCTGAAACACCTAAATGTTGTAAGAAACAGAATAAGGAACTAAAATGCTACAAGAATAGACTTTTATTCAGGCAAAAAATTGAAGTTCTGTCCTTTGTACTGGCCGTGGGTATGTTTTGTCCTGCAAAATCTGATGTTTGTAGCACAAATGTCCCACTTTGGGCATTTGGAAAGGTGGCAACCCTATCATTACATCATTTGCATAGCTTACACATACAAATGGGGTATGTTGCAAATCCCAACATTGTCCGTGCGATGTTCGTGTTACGGGCGGTCTTGCACGCCCCTGCAGGTGTTTGCTGAATAGCCTGGCAGTCATCTTTCCTTGCTGTACTCTCACTCTACTCGTACACGCCGGAGGCTTCATGTATCATGGCCTAGGCTTTGCTGTGTGCTATATCTATTTGTGGTGTATGCATGGCTGTGGATATGTCCCACTGTCATCACTGGTAAAGGTGACACCCTATTGGTACTTCCTGTAGACTGCTGTGTCATTTGACATGTCAGCACATACCTGCAGATGAACATCCTACTGCAGAACTTTTCATATCTTCTGAGTTATCTTGCAGTCGATAATGCTGTTTCCTCAGACATGTATCTGTTTCAGATCATACCTATCAACCTCCTAGTGCAAAACATCGGTACAAAGCCTAACATGATGGGGGGACAGATAGGGGCAGATTCTACATATTGCTCTTACAAACATAGATAGTTGACAGTATTATAGGTTTTGCATTAGTATGACCTTTCTGAGGGATTTGGGGTCTTAAACACATATGTTTATCATTATTTAATGACGTCAGTTCTCAGGTATTTGGCAGACAGGTACAGATTATGAGAGGAACACACCACACATATGAGGCATACATCTGCACATTCGTACAGTTGCGAGGTATGTTTCTGATACTGGACATCAATTTCCTTACGCCAATACACACAATACATAGCGCCATCACAGGCCAGTTACCATTACATTCCTATTGCAGGACACACCCACCTACTGGGTTATATTCCTCACACAGGCCAACAGGTGCTAATCCACACTAATTATTCCATCATGTACCTTATGTGTACGCCGGTATTTGCGCTTTCCGTCAGTGACAGAGCTCACGTACAAGTATGGGGGAATGGACACTGTATCGGTGACACTGCATGACACCCTGAGGGACACATGTCTTTTGAGTCTATTAACCTTGCACATTGGCTTTCACAGGCCATACATTGTAATTCACATTTGTGGACAAACATTCTTTATTGCTTGTACATGTTTTGTCATTTGTCCTGACATCTTTCTTCTCACCTGTCCACCTAGTATCACTAGTTCTGTGCATTTCATTAGGACGGGTTACCTTCATACCTCTCACCTGTACACATTATGGGTATATGCCCTGGGGTTTGACCTATGATTCTGTTACATTTGTCATGATAATGTGCCTTTCTGGTAGATTGCTGGCAAGCCATGACGGACTGTGCAGTTAAGTAATCATGACTGACATTTCTATTTCATAATTACTAACTCTCATAACATTCGTATTCCTGACTACGCAATTATTCTATCAACGGTCTGACTTTGTCTGAGGTATATTTAATATAGTCCCTATTTGTCTGTCGTGTACTATGCCTTAGTCCAGCTGTCTTATTCGGACATTCTGGCAGGTATGGTTACCATCTTGGTCGTACGCGTGTCCATCCATGATAATTGCCTACATGACACGGATATAGGTCCCTACGTCTTCCCCCAATGGTTTATACAATATCCAGTGGATGGGTTGCACCTTTTTGGAGAATGTAGGCGTGTGCTATACTCACATAGGTATACTGATCACTCCCATGGGGCGTACCTAATAGATGTGTGCCAACCAACACCTTGGCCCAATTCTGCATACCCATGATTCCCATACCTGACACACCTCCACAGTACCCAATAAACATGTTTAATGTGAGCGATAATAAAGTGTGAGGACACTTCTGAGCACTCCCCACTCTGAGGATATCAGCTCGTACGTCATACATTCAATCGACCCATGTGTTATTACCCTTGCACCTGCTACTGTTGCATCTACACCTATATCGTAGTTGCAGGTGTGACTTCTTTTGCATCAATGACGGTTGGCACTTTGTACAGGATCAATTTTTGGGGTCCTGCAAAGGACACCTATATTCATGTTTAACGTGTAGAACTTGCAGGCCCTGTCACACTGGTACTTTCTGGGCAATGGCTTGGAAACCATCAGTGTATTCTCCTTTCATGCATGTCTGTCTGTCTATCCATATTAGCTATACCGTGACCTATTTATATACATGTGTTATATGTACAGGGACATATGTTTGTTGCATATATATCTATTTATGTATCGTGTGTGTATAGATTTATATATGTACATATATACATATGTCTGTACATTCCTCATCTCATAATTTGCTTTGGATTATGTCTGTGGATATATGTGTATATATATCTCCATATCATACCTTTCAACTGTACAGATTTCTGCTGCATGTACAGCTGTTTGCCTCTTATCTTTGGTTCATTTTTCATAACCTTGTGTCTATCTGGCAAGTTAGTGGCATATCATTAAAGACTGATGTTGGTAAATAATGACAAACATTTCAGGTTACGACTTCATACCCTTCAGAGAATCCATGCTAGTGACACACCTGTTATTCTATCCACTTTCTATGTTTGTTAGGGCAATATCTGGGGATTGTCCCTATTTGTACCAGTTGTTGTCATGGCTTTGTCCGGTTTCGTACTTTACGGGTTTAACAGGTATGAGCCATGTACATAGAACGTGGGGAAAACACCATTCATTTTCTATTCTGTGAACGGATTACACGCGCGCAGGAGCACTTGCCTATCCTTATTGTGGGTTACATGTGTTTCATAGAAAATTGTGCTTCCGTGAACTTTCATAATTCTGACTGTAACAGTTACATATCTGTATTCCAGTTTACGGACTACTGCAAAACACACTTCACCTTTACATATTTAAATGTGTGTACTGCACGAACGCTTTCATTACACTTTCAGGTTATATGTGCAGTGGTCATAGGTCAACCGGGACTTCATTCACGTTGGCCGGATACCGGAACCACTATTCTATTGGTGTTCTCCCTCATTGATATGCATGCCCATAGTACTTAGCTACATCAACATACGCCTCACCGCTTCACCTACAACACAGGCATCCATTCTCCTGCTGGGAAAAAGGCGGTACTACATATTACACATTCCCTATTGCCTACTGCTGTGGACTCCGGCTGCATTGTTAATCACTCCGAGGATATGCAGAACACCAAGGCATATAGTCCAGCCACATACAGGTCTTTGATTGTCAGGGTGTTCATGTAATGATCTGGGTTTAGGCTTGTCCACCTGGTGAATGGAACTTTCCTGGCCGAGGTCAAATGTCAGACGAAGCATATGGAAAGGGATTATCTCCCTATTTTTAAGTTTTACCTGTGTTCATAGACACAGGTGTTTGGGCACCTGTCAGCAGCTTATTCTGTTGGCATTACATATTAGGGGTGGGGTTGTTATAGTCCATACTCCACGATGAGGGGTGTTCCCATTCACATTTGACTATTACCTGTATACAGTCATATGGGGATTATTATTTTGGACATGAAGTGACTACAGGTATACAGTTGTACATTACACAAGTGTGAAGGGCTGTTCCTGTAAATATGTACAGAACATACCTCTCAACCTCTTAGAGCACTGAACCTGCGCAAAACCTACACGATGGGGGGACAATTAGGGACACATTTTAACAATTGCTCTTACAAGCTTAGAACGTTGATAGAATGCTAGGTTTTGCATTAGTTGTTTTTTTTTTTTTGCATGTTGTGCAGGTTGTGGAGTCTTATACTCAGGATATTTCTCATTATTTAGTGACGTCAATCCCCAGCTATTTACCACACTGGTGCAGATTGTCAGAGGCACACACCAACACTATGGGGTGAACCTGTGGTCATTCTTAGGGTTGCCACCTTTTTGACTGCCCAAAGTGGGACATGTTCTGTAGAGGTGTCAGATTTTCCAGGACAAAACATACCTATAGCCATGCATAGTACTGAACTTTAACCTTTTTTGTACATATAATAGCTTATTCTAGTAACATTTGAATTGCTTATGCTACTTCACATAACATATTGAGGATTCATATATAAAATAACTGTTTTATGCAACTATTAAAGTAAATTAGGAAATAAACTCTCGGGCCATTTGCTATGTGCTGATTTTTTTCACAGGACACAACTGCCTACAGAGGGATTGTTACTCGCAAAGTGGGACAGGTGGTGACCCTAGTCATTCTGCGAATATCCGGACAGTTGAGTGGTATGGCAAAGACCCCTGTAATATGCTGTTGTGTTCTGGAACAGCAGTAGCTCAACATTAAAGACTGCAGTCGGAATGTGCTGACAGACAGTTGGGTTTCAGACTTCATACTCCAGACATTAATGCCAATGTGCAAACTGTTATTCTATCAAATTCTATGTTTATAAGAGATATGTTTACAGATTGTCCCTGATTTTGGACCTTTGTCTCACTTATATTCACGGCTCTGTCCAGATATCTTGCTCACACAGGTTGACAGGTATGGTCAGTCATGACTGCACACAGTCAGTGTCCCTCACACTTGATCAGGGTTGACCTGTTTACGTAGTGTCTTCCTCACCCTTATGCCGTTTTCCACTTTGCAAATGTGTGAATTATATTCGCCCTTCTATTCGTGTCTGGACATGTGCGTCACGGGAAGGTATTTTATCCTGGGTGGTAGGTTATGCATGCCCACTTAGGGCTGGACAGTCTCATGGACCTCCACTGCATGTTCTGACTTGTATCCAGATATCTACTGGATTGGACATCCTGTCGTCATACCCATTCTACTATTTACACAAGTTGGTCATCCCGTGAGGGATATCCCAAAAATTGGTCAAGACGAAAACAAGTTAGACAACGAAGATTTTTGTGGCTGCACAAAAACGTGCAGGGGGTTTTACCTGCAGGGGATACATGGTTTGCAATCTTGACACTGCCTAGGGTGGCAATACCTACTACATATGCGTAGGGGTCACTGTGTGTAGCTGTTTCTGCAACAAACCAGTGGACCAAATACGGCTGGATTTGGTGGACGTTCTGGTATGGTGGCAGGTTGTGTGTTGTGGAGGGTATGCTGGGTAGGCTATTATGCATCCAGGTGTGTTGCATTTGTTATGGCCAGCTCCATCAGGACCCATCTGTGGGTATGTGACGGTGCCGTATCTATACATTTGTCTCGCATATTTCCATATTCATGTTTGTGAGATTGTGTTCTACACT